>NW_027442075.1:0-300000 GCF_048569485.1 Anomaloglossus baeobatrachus | reverse complement strand
AGGGGCTATAAAAATAATCAGAAGTTTGTCCGAAAAAAGTTCTGAGACCCATAGCGTTCTCATTTTTTTAAATCTATGGTTCAGTGATGGCTTTTTTTGTATCTCGAGCTGACGTTTTTAACAGTATCATTTTTGCGCAGATGCTATGTTTTCATTGCCTGTTATTGCATTTTGCTTAAAATTTGTGGCAACCAAAAAGCGTAATTTTGACATTTGGATTTTTTTGCTGCTACACCGTTTACCAATCAGAACAAATGATTTTATATTTTGATAGATCGGGCATTTCTGAAGACAGCGATACCAAATGTGTGAATATATTTTTCTTCGGCGCTCCATTGGGAGACCCAGACGATTGGGGTGTATAGCTACTGCCTCCGGAGGCCACACAAAGCATTACACTAAAAAGTGTAAGGCCCCTCCCCTTCTGGCTATACACCCCCCGTGGGATCACGGGATGCTCAGTTTTCAAGCTTTGTGCGAAGGAGGTCAGACATCCACGCATAGCTCCACTGTTTAGTCAGCAGTAGCTGCTGACTATATCGGATGGAAGAAAAGAGGGCCCATATAGGGTCCCCAGCATGCTCCCTTCTCACCCCACTTGCGGTTTGTTAAGGTTGAGGTACCCATTGCGGGTACGGAGGCTGGAGCCCACATGCTGCTTTCCTTCCCCATCCCCCTGAGGGGCTCTGTGGAAGTGGGATCTTACCGGCCCCCAAACTCTGAGGCCGGGCTCCATCCACAGACCCAGAGACCCTGCTGGAGGAGCTGAGTACCGTCAGGGACAAGGCCCTGCAACATTCAGGTACTCTGTGTCCCCGCACAGACAGGCCACGCACACGCCAGACTTGCTGGGTGTGCTAGTGCGCCGGGGGCAGTAGCGCTGCGCGCTCGGGTTAGAGTCACTGCAGCTTAGCTGAGTGATTTTATGTGTTGGGAACTACCGCGCCGGCCGCTCCGGGAGCGGCGGCGCGGCTGGGACTTGTAGTGCGCCGGGGACTCGCGCTGACCGCGCTTTTACGGCGGCAGCGCTCATAAATCTAGTCCCCGGCTTTTGCGGCCTAGCTCTGCTTCGTTCCCGCCCCCACCCTGTCAATCAGGGAAAGGGAGAGACGCTGTTCTATAATCAGCGCCGAGGGCTGGAGTCTTATTTACATACTCCAGCCCTCTCACTGGGCACAGTGGGGACGCAAGTTTCCCGCTCTTGGTCTCAACACGCCCAGGGCCCGCCCCTCTCCACAGGACGCCGGCAGCCATTCCTGCATGCAGTCTGGCTGGAGAACGGACACAGGCTCTGGGGGACTCAGACAAGGGGCTCTGGCGACCACACACCCGCGTTTATGCGGGCGGTAAGCTGCACATAAGTGCTGGCCCCACTAGTGCCACAGTGTTATTTGGTGCACTTTTTCCCTGTACCATATATATTTATATTGCACTGTACAGTCGCTTCTTGGCTTATACCCTATATTGCTCTGAGGAGACAACAACATGTCATCCGCAAAACGCAAGGGTGCCAAGGCACAGGCGGTATGCACTGCTTGTGCCGCATGTGGGGCTAATCTACCGCCAGGTTCCAATGACCCCCATTGTGTGCAATGTTCAATCCCTGTGCCACTTCGGCAGCCAGAGTCTATGGTAGTAGTGGCCCAGGCAGAGACGCCTGTGAACCCTGCCCCGGTGACGGGGACAGAATTTGCAATTTTTCGCTGATAAGATGTCTGTGACTATGACAAAAATCCTGGAGACCTTGCAGTCCAGGCCAGTTACTCAGACCATGGACACGGCTGTGTCTATGCTCCCCGGTCCCCCTCAGTTGGAACTAATCCGTACTTCAAGGGGGTCCCAGGCATCACAGGCTGAAGACTCTGACTCGGATGAGAGTCCCAGGCAGCCTAAGCGGGCTCGCTGGGAAAGACCCTCGACGTCATCACACTGGTCAGGGTCTCAGCGAGAAGAGTCTCTGTATGAGGAGGCAGAGGTGGGTGATCAGGAATCTAATCCTGACACCGCTCTCAATCTAGATACCCCTGATGGTGACGCTATGGTAAATGACCTTATAGCGGCCATCAATAGACTGTTGGATATTTCTCCCCCAGCCCCTTCAGCAGAGGAGGCAGCTGCACAGCAGGAGAAGTTCCATTTCCGGTATCCCAAGCGTAAATTGAGTACTTTTCTGGACCACTCTGACTTCAGAGAATCAGTCCAGAAACATCATGCTTATCCAGACAAGCGTTTCTCCAAACGTCTTAAGGATACACGTTATCCCTTTCCCCCTGACGTGGTCAAACGCTGGACCCAGTGTCCAAAGGTGGATCCCCCAATATCCAGGCTTGCGGCTAGATCCATAGTTGCAGTGGAGGATGGGGCTTCACTTAAAGATGCCAATGACAGACAGATGGACCTTTGGTTGAAATCTGTCTATGAAGCTATCGGCGCGTCGTTTGCTCCAGCATTCGCGGCCGTGTGGGCACTCCAAGCTATTTCAGCTGGTCTGGCACAGGTGGACTCTATCATACGTCCAGCAGTGCCGCGAGTGGCGTCCTTAACTACGCAAATGTCTGCGTTTGCGACCTACGCTATCAATGCGGTACTGGACTCTACGAGCCGTACCTCAATGGCGTCCGCCAACTCTGTGGTTTTGCGCAGAGCCTTGTGGTTAAAGGAATGGAAAGCAGATTCTGCTTCCAAGAAATGTTTAACCAGCTTGCCACTATCTGGAGACAGACTGTTTGGTGAGCAATTGGCTGAAATCATTAAACAGTCCAAGGGTAAGGACTCCTCCTTACCCCAGCCCAGATCAAGCAAACCTCAACAGAGGAAGTGGCAGTCGAGGTTTCGGTCCTTTCGAGGCTCGGGCAAGCCCCAATTCTCCTCGTCCAAAGGGACTCAGAAGGAGCAAAGGAGCTCAGATGCCTGGCGGGCTCACTCACGCCCCAAGAAAGCAACCGGAGGAACCGCTTCCAAGCCGGCTGCCTCATGACTTTCGGCCTCCTCTCTCCGCATCCTCGGTCGGTGGCAGGCTCTCCCGCTTTTGCGACATTTGGCTGCCACAGGTCAAGGACCGGTGGGTAACAGACATTTTGTCTCACGGGTACAGGATAGAGTTCAGTTCTCGTCCTCCGCCTCGGTTCTTCAGAACTTCCCCACATCCCGACCGAGCAGATGCCCTTCTGCAGGCGGTGGGCTCTCTAAGAGCAGAAGGAGTGGTGATCCCTGTTCCTCTTCAGGAACAAGGGCAAGGTTTTTACTCCAATCTCTTTGTGGTGCCAAAAAAGGACGGCTCATTCCGTCCTGTTCTGGACCTAAAACTGCTCAACAAGCATGTGAACGCCAGGCGGTTCCGGATGGAATCCCTCCGCTCCGTCATTGCCTCAATGTCTCAAGGAGATTTCCTTGCATCGATAGACATCAAAGATGCTTATCTCCACGTGCCGATTGCTACAGAGCACCAACGCTTTCTACGTTTCGTGATAGGAGACGACCATCTTCAATTCGTAGCTCTGCCATTTGGTCTGGCGACAGCCCCACGGGTTTTCACCAAGGTCATGGCGGCAGTGGTAGCAATCTTGCACTCTCAGGGACACTCGGTGATTCCTTACTTAGACGATCTGCTTGTAAAAGCACCCTCTCAAGAGGCATGCCAACTCAGCCTGAATGTTGCGCTGGAGACTCTCCAGACTTTCGGGTGGATCATCAACTTTTCAAAGTCCAATCTGTCACCGACCCAATCACTAACGTATCTTGGCATGGAGTTTCATACTCTCTCAGCGATAGTGAAGCTTCCGCTGGACAAGCAGCGGTCACTACAGACAGGGGTGCAGTCTCTCCTTCAAGGTCAGTCGCACCCCTTAAGGCGCCTCATGCACTTCCTAGGGAAGATGGTGGCAGCAATGGAGGCAGTCCCGTTTGCGCAGTTTCATCTGCGCCCACTTCAGTGGGACATTCTCCGCCAATGGGACGGAAAGTCAACATCCCTGGACAGGGAAGTCTCCCTTTCCCAGACGGCCAAGGACTCTCTGCAATGGTGGCTTCTTCCCACCTCATTATCACAGGGAAGATCCTTCCTACCCCCATCCTGGGCAGTAGTCACGACAGACGCGAGTCTGTCAGGGTGGGGAGCAGTTTTTCTCCACCACAGGGCTCAGGGTACGTGGACTCAGCAGGAGTCCACCCTTCAGATCAATGTTCTGGAAATCAGGGCAGTGTATCTGGCCCTACTAGCCTTCCAACAGTGGCTGGAAGGAAAGCAGATCCGAATTCAGTCGGACAACTCCACAGCGGTGGCATACATCAACCACCAAGGAGGGACACGCAGTCGGCAAGCCTTCCAGGAAGTCCGGCGGATTCTGATGTGGGTGGAGGACAGAGCATCCACCATATCCGCGGTTCACATCCCGGGCGTGGAAAACTGGGAAGCAAACTTCCTCAGTCGCCAGGGTATGGACGCAGGGGAGTGGTCCCTTCACCCGGACGTGTTTCAGGAAATCTGTTGCCGCTGGGGGGTGCCGGACGTCGACTTAATGGCGTCTCGGCACAACAACAAGGTCCCGACCTTCATGGCGCGGTCTCGCGATCAAAGGGCTCTGGCGGTAGACGCCTTGGTGCAAGATTGGTCGCAGTTCCGGCTCCCTTATGTGTTTCCACCTCTGGCACTCTTGCCCAGAGTGCTACGCAAGATCAGATCCGATTGCAGCCGCGTCATACTCGTCGCTCCAGACTGGCCGAGGAGGTCGTGGTACCCGGATCTGTGGCATCTCACGGTCGGCCAACCGTGGGCACTACCAGACCGACCAGACTTACTGTCCCAAGGGCCGTTTTTCCATCGGAATTCTGCGGCCCTGAACCTGACTGTGTGGCCATTGAGTCCTGGATCCTAGCGTCTTCAGGATTATCCCAAGGGGTCGTTGCCACCATGAGACAGGCTAGGAAGCCCACGTCTGCTAAGATCTACCACAGAACGTGGAAGATATTCTTATCCTGGTGCTCTGCTCAGGGAGTGTCTCCCTGGCCATTTGCATTGCCTACTTTTCTTTCTTTCCTGCAATCTGGGTTGGAAAAAGGTTTGTCGCTCGGCTCCCTTAAAGGGCAAGTCTCGGCGCTATCCGTCTTTTTTCAGAAGCGTCTATCACGACTTTCTAAGGTGCGCACGTTCCTGCAGGGGGTTTGTCATATCGTACCCCCGTACAAGCGGCCGTTAGATCCATGGGATCTGAACAGGGTACTAGTTGCCCTCCAGAAGCCGCCCTTCGAGCCTCTGAGGGATGTTTCACTTTCTCGACTATCGCAGAAAGTGGCTTTTCTGGTAGCGATCACATCTCTTCGGAGAGTGTCTGAGCTAGCAGCGCTGTCATCCAAGGCTCCTTTCCTGGTCTTCCACCAGGACAAGGTAGTGCTGCGCCCCATTCAGGAGTTTCTCCCTAAGGTGGTATCCTCTTTTCATCTAAATCAGGATATCTCCTTGCCTTCCTTTTGTCCTCATGCAGTTCATCGATATGAGAAGGATTTACATTTGTTAGATCTGGTGAGAGCACTCAGAATCTACATTTCCCGCACGGCGCCCCTGCGCCGCTCCGATGCACTCTTTGTCCTTGTCGCTGGTAAGCGCAAAGGGTCGCAGGCTTCCAAAGCCACCCTGGCTCGATGGATCAAAGAACCAATTCTTGAAGCCTACCGTTCTGCTGGGCTTCCGGTTCCTTCAGGGCTAAAGGCCCACTCAACCAGAGCCGTGGGTGCGTCCTGGGCATTACGACACCAGGCTACGGCTCAACAGGTGTGCCAGGCAGCTACCTGGTCGAGTCTGCACACTTTCACCAAACATTATCAGGTGCATACCTATGCTTCGGCGGACGCCAGCCTAGGTAGAAGAGTCCTGCAGGCGGCAGTTGCCTTCCCATAGGGGAGGGCTGTCTTGCAGCTCTAACGCGAGGTATTTCTTTACCCACCCAGGGACTGCTTTTGGACGTCCCAATCGTCTGGGTCTCCCAATGGAGCGCCGAAGAAGAAGGGAATTTTGTTACTTACCGTAAATTCCTTTTCTTCTAGCTCCTATTGGGAGACCCAGCACCCGCCCTGTTGTCCTTCGGGATTTTTGGGTTTTTTTGGATACACATGTTGTTCATGTTGAACGGTTTTCAGTTCTCCGATGTTACTTCGGAGTGAATTTGTTTAAACCAGTTATTGGCTTTCCTCCTTCTTGCTTTAGCACTAAAACTGAGCATCCCGTGATCCCACGGGGGGTGTATAGCCAGAAGGGGAGGGGCCTTACACTTTTTAGTGTAATGCTTTGTGTGGCCTCCGGAGGCAGTAGCTATACACCCCAATCGTCTGGGTCTCCCAATAGGAGCTAGAAGAAAAGGAATTTACGGTAAGTAACAAAATTCCCTTCTTTTAACCCTTTATTTTTTAGTGGGGGCAAAAGAGGGGTGATTTGAACTTTTAGGTGTTTTTACTTTTTTTTTTACTTTTTCAAAACTTTTTCTTAAATTTTTGTTTAAATTTGACTAGTACCCCTAGAGGGCTATAAGGATCAGCTGTCTGATCACTCATTTATTTATCCCGATCAGAGCAGCACCATTTAGATCGCGAGAAATTATCATCTCTTGTAACAGCCAGTATTTGGCTTTTTCTTACAGGACCTGAGTCATGTGAGCTACAGGAGTCATCACATGACCCTGTGCTATCATGATAGCCACCAGATCGTTAAGGGGTTAAAGATCTCTTACGCATATGCACATGAAATGTTACATGGATCTGCTTTGAGCATGGCAGATCAAAGTGCGCCTGCGCAGGACCTCAATGCCAGCTAGTGAGCATGATGTAGGACGCGTCATGCAGATGGGCCTCAGAAGAAGGTGGATGGCGATCGCCACAGAGAGGAAATGCCGGACTAGAGAGAGGAGGCAATGGGTTTGAGATAATGATCAATAACTTTGCTAGCTATTTCATCATCAGCTGACGGTCTCCTTTTTTTCTCAGCCCCAGATCCCCCAGAGTGGAGCCCCAAAAATTGGTCTGTGCGATTTCTTCCTGTAAGCTCCCAAAGTAAGTCTGCCATCTTGTCTTTCTTCTTCCTGCTCCAGCTGTAAGGCTACTTTCACATTTGACAGGATGCAAACCGCATATGACCGGATCCTGTGGATTGAATGTGCAACGCATGCAACCGCAATTGTTATTTTATTGTATGCTTCTATTTCTACTTGTGATGGATGAAGGGGAACACAGAATTTATCGGCTGGCACTGGAGTCAGCTGATCGGGAATAAGCTCAACTCCTAATCTCACAGCCCACACACGCTGTGATGGATGCAGGTTAACAGCAATCACTGCCTGCTGCCGATCACGTGTGACCATGTTCGGGCTGTGTGGTCATGAGTTCAGCTGAATTCAGATCAGCTGACTCCAGTGTTGGCCGATTGCTTGTTCTGTGTCCCCCTGCATCCATCGCAGAGTGTGCGGGCTGGAGTTCAACAGAGTTCAGATCAGCTGACTCCAGTGTCGGCCGAATTCAGCTGACCTCACAGGCAGCACATGCTGCGATGGATGCAGGGGGACACAGAACAAGTAATCGGCTAACACTGGAGTCAGCTGATCAGATTTCTTGATCTGCTGGCTGTATGGTTAGAAGTAGGGATGAGTGAGCACTAAAATGCTCGGGTTCTCGGTAGCCCATGAGTATTTTTTTTTTTTAAATTCATTAAAAAATAAACAAAAACCCCAAACACATAACCCTAACTCTAGGGTTAGGGGGTAAAAAAAATAAAATGTGTGGACTCCCGCTGCATTTTCTATTGCTAAGGTAACCCAAGCAGCTACTGGCTGCTAACCCCCACTGCTCATATGACCTTCACAACCCCCAGCTGCCTATTTGTACCCGGTTGGGAACCAAAAATACAGGAAAGCCCTTTTTTAATTATTTCATGAATTTCATGAAATAATTAAAAAAAAAACAAAACGGCATGGGCTTCGCCCAATTTTTGTGACGAGTCAGGTACAACTAGGCAGCTGGGGATGGGAATACGCAGTGCAGGGTGGCCCAAGCTTTCTTGGCCCCCCCGCTGCGAATCGCAGTCTACAGTCGCTCCCGAAAATGGCGCTTTCTTAAAAGCGCTATCTTCTGGCGTTGTATCCAACATTTTTCCCTGCGGCCCTGGCCCTTGGGTAATAAGGGGTTAATACCAGCTTTGTTTTACCTGCTGGTATAAAGCCTGAGATTGCTAATGTCAGGCCAAGTTTGACCCGGCCATTAAGAATATCCAATAAAGGGTTAAAAAAAAATACATCACACAGAAAAAATACTTTATTAGAAATAAATACACAGACACTTTATTAGAAATAAATACACAGACACACTTAGGGACTCCATCTTTATTACTCCCTCTCACCCCTTCACGATCCTGGTCTTCTGTCTGAGAGAGAGGGAGATTTCTGTATTGACCATGCCAAGTTGCTTTCTGGGCATGCTCAGTACAAAAAACAGGATTCTGTCTATCAGGATCCGGCGACTTCCGGTACAGCAGGATCGGGGTCATTGAAATACATTGCAGGTACCACTGCATGTACTAATACAGATAGCCACCGGGTAGCGCTATAATAACACAAAAATCTAATATCACCCATGTAACGCAGCCTAAGCCTCAAAGGCTACCATTACTATTACCGATAGAGCTAACAGCCATGAATCATCGTGATCCGGACTCACCTATAAAGTGCACTTATAACTGGATGTTTTGAGTAGCCCTGACACGCGTTTCTCAGGCTTCCTCGCTTGAGGAAAGTGTAATGTGCATGTTTTTATATGTGTTATCTTGGGCGAGATCGTCGCTGTTTGGGCGCGTGCAGGGGGTGGGACGCCGCACATAGAGTCCGCCTCAGCCGGTCATTCCAGGGGAAGTGTGGATTGGAAGAATACTTCCACTAACGTCAGTTAACCCATGCATCCTTCTAAGGAAGCTCCCTTGGCGGGGACTCATGCTGAGGCAGCCCCGCACATGCGCACCCAACGAGACCATATCTACTACTGGCAAGTGAAAGGGCACGACCAGGGTGGTAAGAAAATCATCCAAACATAAGGAGAATCAGCCTTAGCCTAAAGAATATGACCATGTATAGTCCTTAAAAGATTTTCTAATGTCCCTATATCATGCAGAGACAAAATTCATATAGTAATATGTGTGTATATATATATATATATATATATACCCCTAGATTCTAAATGGACCTTGCGATACCACAAATTTTCAATCCTGTGGGACCACAGTCATGGCGCAGCTGGAAATGTCTCTGGATCATCCTCAGGGAATCAAGATCCACAACATCACACACCGCAATTATGTCCCTAACATGTTCCCTCGTGCGGACGCGTTGTTCCCTTGATGTTAACCCAATATAAATTAGGCTACAGCAACATACTGCATAATAGATAACGTGACTTTTACTGCATGATTTGTAACTTTTTATTTTATACTCTTTAGGTCCATCCCAAGCTGACAACATCTCTGGGCAGACAAAAGGAAAACAACCAAATTTGGGACTCCCTTTCTCAAAGCGAGATACCACCCTAGGTACGTAATGGTTCTTCACCAGCATATCCTTTAGGCTTTTCCCCCTTCTAACAGGTAAGAGTGGGCGATGAGTAAAACGTCGTTCAAACTCTGGTCGGTCTTCAGTAACGACCAGTGTTTGTTCAAGATCTGCCTGATCGCCCCCCTCTGACTGTTAACTTGGAGATGAAATGTATCTGTGAGGGAAAAGATTCTTCCCTCTTACTTGTTGATAATAATTGTACCCGTGGAGAACCCTTTTCTGTCTGGTACCCCATTTTTATATTATAGTCCAGAAAATCAATTGCCTCCCGATCTGCCTTATAGGTTAGTTTGATGTTATATGGGTTATTGTTCAACCAAGTCATGAACCTCTGCAGTTCAGGACCGGTACTTCTCCAGATAATGAAGATGTCATCTATCTTACCACCTAGATGTAAAATTAATAGATTAGGGATAAGCCAAATGGACGACAATGTTTTAATTTTGTTACATACATTTTTCCTTCTGAGTCCCAAGTCAATGGGAAACTCGAATAATTTTCCAGAGGACGTTGGAAATAGGCCTGCGAGAGCTGTAAAAATATTGCAATGGATGGAAAATTGTTGAAACTGAATGGCAACAGCATGCGGAAGATGCCTGAATCTATTTCTGACTCACATTTTATTTCTGGGAGTAATTTTGCTAAAGTATTTCGCCACTTTTATGGATAGTAGTGGTCACTCAGTTCAATGAGGTCACCTGAGGTCAGGTTACCTGCGATCATAGGTGGATGACAATGGGCAGCTCCAGCTGTGACCGCAAATAACCTAAGTTACGTCACCACACATCGCTGCGACTCATTCTCTGCCTTAAGATCACAGCGGGTGGTCATATTCTATGCCCACGCGCTGTCACTTCAGATGTAGCAGAGCTGCAATCATTATGGGACCTTGTGTGGATTTCATCAGACCTGGGTGTTTTTAGGGTTAATAAAGGAGTGAAAGAGGGTGTTGTTTTTATCTTATTTTGTGTTTATTTATTTTCACTTACAGATTAGTAATGGGGGTAGGGTTTTCATAGACCTGTGAGCTGTTATTAACCCCTTATTAGCCTCATTGCCACCGCACCAGGGGAATCGGGAAGAATCGGGTAAAGTGCCAGGATTGTCACATCTAATGGATGTGACAATCCTGAGTGGCTGTGGGCTGTGTATGGTAAAACTGATGGGTGGGTGTGATACTTCAGGTTGGTATGAGTTTGTTGATACCAAATATGTTTAGGTTTACTTTTATCTAAGGGGTTAAAAAAAGGTTTGTCCAAAAAATTGGATCACTTTTTGCGGCATTTTCTGCTACTTGTAGTGTTCTCATTTTTCGGGATATGGGGCTCACTGATGGCTTATTTGTTTGCATTTTTAGCTGTACCATTTTTGCGCAGATGCTACGTTTTGACTCCCTGGTATTGCAGTTTGCTCAAAATTTGCGTAGACCAAAAAACGTAACTTTGCCGGTTGGAATTGTTTTTTTACGGCTACGCCATCTACCGATCTAATTGATTCATTTTATATTTTGATAGACTGGGCATTTCTGAACTCTGCGATACCAAATGAGTGTATATTTTTTATTTTTTTAACCCTTTGATTTTTAGTGGGGCGAATGGAGAATGATTTAAACTTTTAATTGTTTTTTTAATTCTATAAAACTTATTTTTTTACTTTTTTTAATTTTAATAGTCTCTCTAGGGGTAAGGATTAGCCGTCTGATCGCTTGTTCATTTCTGCTGATCAGAGCGGCAGAGCTCTGATCAGCTGAAATGCTCCTGTCCTGTTAAAGCCAGCCGGCTGTAACAGGATGTGAGTCTTGATAGCGACAGGAGTCATCACATAACCCTGTGCTACCATGGCAACCATCGGCTTCCTATGATAGCGTTACGGGGCCTCCGATGGCGGTGTAGAAAGCCAATTGGAATAGTCATGGGCCCTCGTGTGGATTTCCACAGACCTGCGTGTTTTTGGGGTTAATAAAGGAGTGAAATAGGGTATTGTTTTTATCTTATTTTGTGTTTGTGTTTATTTCTTTTCACTTCCAGATTAGTGATGGGGGTAGGGTTTTCATAGACCCTGCCATTACTAATCTAGAGCTTAGTGGCAGCTGTGAGCTGTTATTAACCCCTTATTAGCCTGATTGCCACCGCACCAGTGCAATCGGGAAGAGCCGGGTAAAGTGCCAGGATTGTCACATATAATGGATGTGACAATCCTGGGTGGCTGTGGGCTGCTATTGTTATAACGCGCCTGCTTTAATCTTATTTTATTTAATTTTCCTTTATTTTTTATTTCCAAAGGTTCCGGATCATGATCCGGAGTTCCCTGAGAACTCCAGGCCCGGGTCCGGTACTCGGGTATTTTTAAAATCGCTCGGATCCTAAATTTTACAGTCCGGGTCTGTCCATCACTAATCAATAGACAAACAAAAAAGTGCATGGTGTTTATGTAGTTGTGTAAACAGAAATATGATATTCAAAATTAAAAATGACATGCCATTAGGCAAGCAAAATCAAGAAATGCAAGAAACTAAATTATTGAGTAAATGTATTAAATATTAGTTGTATCCAAACTATAATTAAATTGTTGTACAATGTTTTTCTCCACTTTTCTTAGATAATAATCTTTTTTCTTATTTTCTCATAGGCACTTCATTCAGGGAAAAGACCCAATCAAAATCAACATCTAAGTTACTGAGCGGGTCGAGTGAAGTACCTCAAAATTTGCAGACCACCACAGGTATGGTTTTAGCATCAATTTAGCACCTCTAAATTATGGATAAAAAAACTATTAAAAATAGTTTTAACACAAACAGTCCCATTCTCACACCACATAAAAATACCCAATTAAAGAAAGCAGCCAAAGCTCTCATTGAGCCCAATAGGAGTCCTTGTGTCCAATCTATAAATCCAGTGACTCAAGTTGCGCAAGGGCCTTAAATAGGTTACCACCTCTAACCTCTGATCTATGGCCTTTATAATTAATTTGCTTGAGTCAGATTTATGGTACAATTGGAAATGTTTTGGTAGGGTTTTCAGCTGAAATGCTGCTGTCCTGTTACAACCAGCCGGCTGTAACAGGATGTGAGTCATGATAGCGACATGAGTCATGACATAATCCTGTGCTACCATGGCAACCATCGGCTTCCCGTGATCGCGTCACGGGGACTCCGATGGCGTCGAGGAAAGGAAATTTCCCTGCCATGGCCATTTATATTGCGCTGTCAGTATTTGACAGCGCGGTCTAAGGGATTAAAAGGCATGGGTGAATCGTGGATCCACCCTTGCTTGTAAGCTACACATGTCTGCTGTTCAGATCAGCATATATGTGCGGAAATCGGTGCCGGTTTACTGCAGCAGCCGACGATGATTACACCGCCATTATCTACGATGTACCCAGTACGTCCGATGTCTGTAAGAGGTTAAGTCTCTTGTGGTCATTCCTATGTAGATTTTCTGGCATGGATACTGGGCGTAATAAATCACGCCCTTAGAAGCACAAATATGTTGGTGATTTATTGTGTAAGTTTGTGTTCCTTCCGATTTTTTAATGGGAATCTGTCACCAGATTTGGGGACTACAAGCTGTGTCCAATACCACTGAGTTCTTATATACAGCATTCCAAAATACTGTATATAAGAGCCTAGGCCGCTCTGTAAAACGGAAAAAGTACTTTTATAATACTCACCTAGGGTGGGTCCAGTCCAATGGGTGTCGCAGCTCTCCAGTGCGGTGCCTCCTCTTTCAGGTCTTACTCATCCTCTCTGCTGCTATCTTCGGCCTCCTTCTTCCTAGTCCGGTGTGGATTATGTGTCTACGTCATCCACACGAGCCGACATTGCGGTCCTGCGCAGGTGTATTCATCTGCGCTGCTGAGGGCAGATCAAAGTACTGTAATGTGCAGGCGCGAGGAAAGGTTAACCCCTTCACGATCGGCCGACTTTACACTTTCTGGTATTTGGGGGGGGAGGTTTGCCATTCTTCTGACAGACGCAACTTTTTTTATTTTTCAGTCAATATGGTCATGTGAGGGCTTATTTTTTGCACAATGAGCTGTAATTTTAAATGAAACCATAATTTTACCATGCAGTGTACGTAAAATGGCAAAAAAATTCCAAATGTGGAGAAATTGAAAAAAACAAGTGTGATTGCTCTATTGTTTTTGAGACATTTTATTCACTGTGTTTACTATATGGTAAAACTGATGTGCTGCTGTGATGCCTGAGGTTACTGTAAGTTTGTAGACACCAAACATGAATAGGTTTACTTTTATCTAAGGGGTTAAAAAAAAAAATAATCAGAAGTTTGTCCGAAAAAAGTGACGGACGTTTTGCGCCATTTTCTGAGACCCAAAGCGTTCTCATTTTTTTAAATCTATGGCTCAGTGATGGCTTTTTTTTGTATCTCGAGCTGACGTTTTTAACAGTATCATTTTTGCGCAGATGCTATGTTTTCATTGCCTGTTATTGCATTTTGCTTAAAATTTGTGGCAACCAAAAAGCGTAATTTTGGCATTTGGAATTTTTTTGCTGCTACGCCGTTTATCAATCAGAACAAATGATTTTATATTTTGATAGATCGGGCATTTCTGAAGACAGCGATACCAAATGTGTGAATATATTTTTTTTAACCCTTTATTTTTCAGTGGGGCAAAAGAGGGGTGATTTGAACTTTTAGGTGTTTTCACTTTTTTTTTTACTTTTTCAAAACTTTTTCTTAAATGTTTTTTTAAATTTGACTAGTACCCCTAGGGGGCTATTAGGATCAGCTGTCTGATCAGTCATTTATTTATCCCGATCAGAGCAGCACCATTTAGACTGGGAGAAATTATCATCTCTTGTAACAGCCAGTATTTGGCTTTTTCTTACAGGACCTGAGTCATGTGAGCTACAGGAGTCATCACATGACCCTGTGCTATCATCAGGGGCGGACTGGCCCACCAGGAGGTCGGAAGAACCCCCGGTGGGCCCCTGCTATTGATGGTCACGCCCCCTAGGTCCCGCCCCCCTACCCCCCTGGGCCCCTATGGATATGTGTGAGAGGGCCCCCCCCCCCGCCGGTAATTTCACTAATCATATTGGCACATTGCTGATATGATTAGTGACAATCCCATTTCCTCTGCAGCGGCAAGCAGGGAGAGCGATCTCCCTGCTCTGCCTGCTGTCACTGTCAGTGCCGCGTGGCTCTGACTCATCTGCGCAGCGACACTGCAGGAGGAGGCAGTCTCAGAGGGTTGACTGCTTCCTTCCTGTGCAGGTGCTGGCAGCTGCAGGAGTGCGTGAGTATAGAAGGTGGGGGCCCGGGGGGAGGGGGAGGTGCGGGGGCCCAGGGGGGCAAGCAGGGGCCCCGGGGGGGGGTGTGCAGGGGCGTGTGTGGGGGCCGGGGGGGGGGTGCGGGGGCCCCGGGGAGCGAGGAGGGGCCCCGGGGGTATGTGCGGGGGGGCTCTTCTTCTTACCAGTCACCTGCCTGTATCTATCAGTGTGTGCATGCCGGGCACACTAGCAGGAGGCAGCGCGCTGTGCTGTTCCGGCCCTGCTGTGTGCCCAACATGCACACACTGATGAGGAACGCGCCGGTGCCGGTGACCGCAGCTTCTTCCTATTGAAATGTATTTGCGTCTTTCAGATGTAAATACATTTGAACAGCGCGCCGGGACTGGGCCCCGCCCCCGACGTGTAGCAACGTGAAGAGATCAGCACATTGCCGACGTCATCACAGTGCTGCGGGCGCCACACTGGATTCATCAGGAAGCGAGCGCTCCATGGAGGAGCCGAAGAGACAGGTGTAATTAATGGAGATGTGTGGGGAGGGGCTGAGAACACATAACGGGGAACATTTGTGAAGGAGACACAGCTTTGTGACAGGCAGAGGAGGAGTACTGTATTACGAGGGAGGGGGGGAGGCAGGAGTGTGTAGTGATGGGGTAGTGTAATTTGTGTCTGCAGGGAGTGGTGATGTGGGGTGCAATTTATTATGTCTGGGGAGGGGTAATGGAGGGTGCACTGTATTGTGTGTGTGTAGGGAGTGATGGGGGGCTGCATTGTGTGTGTGTGTGTAGGGGGTGATGGGGGGTGCATTGTATTGTGTGTGTGTGTAGGGGGTGATGCATTGTGTGTGTGTGTGTGTAGGGTGATGGGGGGTGCATTGTGTGTGTGTGTGTTTGTAGCGTGTGATGGGGGATGCATTGTATTGTGTGTGTAGGGTGTGATGGGGGATGCATTGTATTGTGTGTGTAGGGTGTGATGGGGATGCATTGTATTGTGTGTGTGCGTGTGTGTATGTAGGGGGTGATGGAGGGGTGCATTGTGTGTGTGGGGGGTTATGGGGGTGCATTGTGTGTGTGTGTGTGTGTTGGAGGGGGTGATGGGGAGGTGCATTGTATTGTGTGCGTTGGGAGATGGTAATGGGGGGTGCATGGTATTGTGTGTGTGTGTGTGTGTGTAGTGGGTGATGGGGGGATGTATTGTGTGTGTGTGTGTGTGTGTGTGTGTAAGGGGTCATGCATTGTATTGTGTGTGTGTAGGGGGTCATGCATTGTTTTGTGTGTGTGTGTGTGTGTATGTAGGGGGTGATTGGGGGGTGCATTGTGTGTGTGTGTAGGGGGTGATGGAGGGGTGCATTGTGTGTGTGTATGTGTGTGTGTGTGTGTAGGGGGTGATGGGGGGGTGCATTGTGTGTGTGTTTGTGTGTGTGTAGGGGGTAATGCGGGGTGCATTGTGTGTGTGTGTAGGGGCTGATGGACGGTGCATTATGTGTGTGTGTGTGTGTAGGGAGTAATGGGGATGCATTGTGTGTGTAGGGAGTAGTGGGTGTGCATTGTATTGTGGGTGGGTGTGTGTAGGGGGTGATGGGGGGTGCATTGTATGTGTGTAGGGGCTTATGGACGGTGCATTGTGTGTGTGTGTGTGTGTGTGTGTAGGGAGTAATGGGGGTGCATTGTGTGTGTGTGTGTGGGGAGTAGTGGGGGTGCATTGTATTGTGGGTGTGTGTGTGTAGGGGGTGATGGGGGGTGCATTGTATTTGTGTGTGTAGCGGGTGAAGGGGGGGATGTATTGTGTGTGTGTGTGGGGGGTAATGGAGCGTGTATTGTGTGTGTGTGTGTGTGTGAGGGTAATGGGGGTGCATTGTAGTGTGTGTGTGTGTAGGGGGTGATCGGGGGTGCATTGTGTGTGCGTAGGGGGTGATGGGGGGTGAATTGTATTGTGTGCGTGGGGAGATGGTAATGGGGGGTACATGGTATTTGGGTGTGTGTATGTAGTGGGTGATGGGGGGATGTATTGTATTGTGTGTGTGTGTGTGTGTGTGTGTGTGTGTGTGTGTGTGGAGAGGGGCGCGGAGTCATTAATCGAGCTATAGTTACATTTAATTCTCAAAATTTTCGTTTCATTCACCTTTTCCGTTCTAATATTTTACAGTGTGAACGACCATGGCTTGCCCCCCCCCCCCCAGTTTTGATCCTGGGTACGCCCATGCACAGGCCTGAGTGGGCCCCGGCACCCAGCCTTTCAATCGTAAACTTCAGTGATCGTACAAGTTCTGTATGATCACTGAAGTTTTCGCAGTTGCAGGACCTTTAGTGACATCACATGTGTCATGTGACTCACCAAAGGTCCTAGCGGTGCACTGCGGGAGTCCCCAGGCCTGCACCGACCGCGTCGGTATTCAGATGTATGCGCGTCTTTCAGGCGCGCAATACATTTGTACAGTGCGGCCGGTGACAGGAGGGAGAGCAGCTCTGCTCAGCCCCGCAACGTACCGTCATCGCCAGGGCTGCAGAGGAGCGCGCCTCAGTCCTGCACCGACATCATCATCACCGAGGCCGCAGCTGCAGGGATGAAGAGGAGGACGCGCAGGCACAGGTAAGCGCTCCAGAGGAGCCGAAGATGTACTTTTATATGAGGGGCTGCGGGTGGGGGAGGAGCAGTGTTATTTTACAAGTGGCATTAAGAAGCGGTGGGGGACTTTATGAAGCATATTATGGGGCAGTGGGGGACATAATAGGGCAGTGGGGGACATAATAGGGCAGTGGGGACATTATAGGGCAGTGGGGGACATTATAGGGCAGTGGGGGACATAATAGGGCAGTGGGGGACATAATAGGGCAGTGGGGGACACAATAGGGCAGTGGGGGACACAATAGGGCAGTGGGGGACTTTATAGGGCAGTGGGGGACATTATAGGGCAGTGGGTGACATTATAGGGCAGTGGGGGACATTATAGGCAGTGGGGGACATTATAGGGCAGTGGGGGACATAATAGGGCAGTGGGGGACATAATAGGGCAGTGGGGGACATGATAGGGCAGTGGGGGACATGATAGGGCAGTGGGGGACATGATAGGGCAGTGGGGGACATGATAGGGCAGTGGGGGACATGATAGGGCAGTGGGGGACATGATAGGGCAGTGGGGGACATGATAGGGCAGTGGGGGACATGATAGGGCAGTGGGTGACATCATAGGGCAGCGGGGGACATCATAGGGCAGCGGGGGACATAATAGGGCAGCGGGGGACATTATAGGGCAGTGGAAGGACATTATAGGGTAATGGGGGCCATTATGAAGCAAATTGGGGCATTATAGGTCAGTGGGGGACGTTGTGAAAGAAATTGGAACATTATAGGGCAATGGGGGACATTATGAGGCATCAAAGATTTTGGAAGGCAGCATAGTATAATGAGGAGGGGGGGATTTATACAGGGATGTAGTTGGGAGAGATATTATAGAAAGGGCAATTTTTGGGGGGACATTTTGGAAAGGGGCACTTTGTGGGGCTATTCTGGAGAGCAGGATTGTGGGGTGATATTTTGTGCAGGAAGCAATTAACAACCCCTTCTGATTCCACTTGTTTCCCCAGACATTATTAAATAAAAGGGGCCAGGATGAGGGACATAATTACTATATGGGGCCAGGATGAGGGACATAATTACTATATGGGGCCAGAATGAGGGACATACATTATTAGTTTATGGTGGCACGTGGGGCATAATTACTGTAGGGGCAAATTAGGGGACATTATTACTGATGAAATATAAGTTCATTTTGAGGATACTGTCTCCAATGGGGGAACAAGAGTCTGACGTGGTGTAGAAATTGGGGAAATAGTGAGGAATGTACTCTGGGAGTGATCGGCTATAGGTGACTGTTATTTTCTGCAGAGTCGCGTCTTGGCAGGAAGAAGTGATGACGGTCAGCGCCGGATGAAGAGAAAAAGCGAAGATGAATAAAGTCAGCTAGAGACGTCACTGGTAAGTCAGTCACGGTATTTCTCCCTTGTATGTGGTTGTATTCGGTCACTATGTGGTCTGGTCACGGTGTGGTGGTATTTCTCCCTTGTATGTGGCTGTATTTGTTCACTGTTTGGTGGTAATATGTGGTCTGGTCACGGTGTGGTGGTATTTCTCCCTTGTATGTGGCTGTATTTGGTCACTGTTTGGTGGTAATATGTTGTCTGATCACTGTGTGGTGGTATTTATCCCTTGTATGTGGTTGTATTTGGTCACTATGTGGTGGTAATATGTTGTCTGGTCGCGGTGTGGCGGTATTTCCCCCTTGTATATGGTATTATTGATTTTGGTATAGTGGATTGTGTTGTGTATGGAGGTTACTTTTTCTCTCTATAAGGGGGAGATTTTTTCCAGTAGAAATTAAATACTTAAACATTTAACCCCTCCCCTCCCTGTCCTGCCCTGTCCTGTGACTATTACACTGCAGTAAATATGCACTTACAGAGATTCTCCAGTGAAAACAAGTAATCACCTTTACTAAGGCCACGTGCACACACTGAGTATTCAGTGAGTTTTTTTACCTCAGTATTTGAAGCCAAAACCAGGAGCAGTAAAATCAGAGAAAAAGTGTGTGAACGTAGCCTAAAGATAAGTGATAACTTATTCATCTGTGTGGACCGATTGCTGGGACCTGCACCGATCGTGCAACTTTTATCCCCCATTACACTGGAGCTCGTGTCCGACTCGACCCCTGATCCATTCATTCCCTCAGTGGCTGCGAGCGCTGCGCTTGTTATTATCTGGCTGCTCCACAGAGGATGAATGGAGCTGCGGTCACACATCCCACCCCACAGAGGATGAATGGAGCTGCGGTCACACACCCCACCCCACAGAGGATGAATGGAACTGCGGTCACACATCCCACCCCACAGAGGATGAATGGAGCTGCTGTCACACACCCCACCCCACAGAGGATGAGTGGAACTGCGGTCACACATCCCACCCCACAGAGGATGAATGGAGCTGCGGTCACACACTCCACCTGCTGCTGCAAAAAGTTCCCCAATCTTCCTATCGGTGCGGTTTCCACTGGTCTGGTTCCACCGATCAATAAGTTATCACCAACCTACCCTGTGGATCGGTGATAACTTGTTTTCACTAAAGACCCCATTACTGCAAACTACTATAATTGTACATCCCAGTTATGGTGCACAATATAGATGTGCAGGAGCCGTTTGTGTATACAGTCAAAGCAACACAATAATGGCAATAACACTAATGGGTGTTTATATTTAGCTGTAGGGTGGGCCCCTAGAGTCATTTCTCCTGGTGGGCCCCAGACAGCCCAGTCCGCCCCTGGCTATCATGATAGCCACCAGATCGTTAAGGGGTTAAAGATCTCTTACGCATATGCACTACAATACATGGATCTGCTTTGAGCAGGGCAGATCAAAGTGCGCCTGCGCAGGACCTCAATGCCAGCTAGTGAGCATGATGTAGGACGCGTCATGCACATGGGCCTCAGAAAAAGGAGGATGGCGATCGCCGCAGAGAGGAAATGCCGGACTAGAGAGAGGAGGCAATGGGTTTGAGATAATGATCAATAACTTTGCTAGCTATTTCATCATCAGCTGACGGTCTCCTTTTTTTCTCAGCCCCAGATCCCCTTGAGTGGAGCCCCAAAAATTGGTCTGTGCGATTTCTTCCTGTAAGCTCCCAAAGTAAGTCTGCCATCTTGTCTTTCTTCTTCCTGCTCCAGCTGTAAGGCTACTTTCACATTTGACAGGATGCAAACCGCATATGACCGGATCCTGTGGATTGAATGTGCAACGCATGCAACCGCAATTGTTATTTTATTGTTATTTTATTGTATGCTTCTACTTCTACTTGTGATGGATGAAGGGGAACACAGAATTTATCGGCTTGCACTGGAGTCAGCTGATCGGGAATAAGCTGAACTCCTGATCTCACAGCCCGCCCACGCTGTGATGGATGCAGGTTAACAGCAATCACTGCCTGCTGCCGATCACGTGTGACCATGTTCGGGCTGTGTGGTCATGAGTTCAGCTGAGTTCAGATCAGCTGACTCCAGTGTCGGCCGATTACTTGTTCTGTGTCCCCCTGCATCCATCGCAGAGTGTGCGGGCTGGAGTTCAACAGAGTTCAGATCAGCTGACCCCAGTGTCGGACGAATTCAGCTGACCTCACAGGCAGCACACGCTGCGATGGATGCAGGGGGACCCAGAACAAGTAATCGGCCAACACTGGAGTCAGCTGATCAGATTACTTGATCTGCTGGCTGTATGGTTAGAAGTAGGGATGAGTGAGCACTAAAATGCTCGGGTTCTCGGTAGCCCATGAGTATTTTTTTTTTTAAATTCATTAAAAAATAAACAAAAACCCCAAACACATAACCCTAACTCTAGGGTTAGGGGGTAAAAAAATAAAATGTGTGGACTGCCGCTGCATTTTCTATTGCTAAGGTAACCCAAGCAGCTACTGGCTGCTAACCCCCACTGCTTATATGACCTTCACTGGCAATGGAAAATCCAGGGAAACCCTTTTTTTAACGTTTTTTGCCCAAAAACTAAAAAAAAAAAGACAGCTTCACCCTGTTTTTGTATGCTAGCCAGGTACAGCAAGCAGGTACGCGCTGCCCCCAACCCCCAGCTGCCTATTTGTACCCGGTTGGGAACCAAAAATACAGGGAAGCCCTTTTTTAATTATTTCATGAATTTCATGAAATAATTAAAAAAAACGACATGGGCTTCGCCCAATTATTGTGATGAGCCAGGTACAAGTAGGCAGCTGGGGATGGGAATATGCAGTGCAGGGTGGCCCAAGCTTTCTTGGCCCCCCCGCTGCGAATTGCAGTCAACAGTCACCCCAGAATATGGCGCTTTCTTAAAAGCGCTATCTGGCGTTGTGTCCAACATCTCTCCCAGCGGCCATGGTGCCGGGTGGCACGTTGGGTAATAAGGGGTTAATACCAGCTTTGTTTTACCTGCTGGTATAAAGCCTGAGATTGCTAATGTCAGACCAAGTTTGACCCGGCCATTAAGAATCTCCAATAAAGGGTTAAAAAAAAGACATCACACAGAAAAAATACTTTATTAGAAAAAAATACACAGACACTTTATTAGAAATAAATACACAGACACACTTAGGGACTCCATCTTTATTACTCCCTCTCACCCCTTCACGATCCTGGTCTTCTGTCTGAGAGAGAGGGAGATTTCTGTATTGACCATGCCAAGCTGCTTTCTGGGCATGCTCAGTACAAAAAACAGGATTCTGTCTATCAGGATCCGGCGACTTCCGGTACAGCAGGATCGGGGTCATTGAAATACATTGCAGGTACCACTGCATGTACTAATACAGATGGCCACCTGGTGGCGCTATAACAACACAAAAATCTAATATCACCCATGTAACGCAGCCTAAGCCTCAAAGGCTACCATTACTATTATCGATAGAGCTAACAGCCATGAATCATCGTGATCCGGACTCACCTATAAAGTGCACTTATAACTGGATGTTTTGAGTAGCCCTGACACACAAAGTGTAATGTGCATGTTTTTATATGTGGTGTCTTGGGCGAGATCGTCGCTGTTTGGGCGCGTGCAGGGGGTGGGACGCCGCACATAGAGTCCGCCTCATCCGGTCATTCCAGGGGAAGCAGTTAACCCATGCATCCTTCTAAGGAAGCTCCCTCGGCGGGGACTCATGCTGAGGCAGCCACGCACATGCGCATCCAACGAGACCATATTACTACTGCCACCTACTACTGGCAAGTGAAAGGGCACGACCAGGGTGGTAAGAAAATCATCCAAAGATAAGGAGAATCAGCGTTAGCCTAAAGAATATGACCATGTATAGTCCTTAAAAGATTTTCTAATGTCCCTATATCATGCAGAGACAAAATTCATATAGTAATATGTGTATATATATATATATATATATATATATATATATACACCCCTAGATTCTAAATAGACCTTTTCAATACCACAAATTTTCAATCCTGTGGGACCACAGTCATGGCGCAGCTTGTAATGTCTCTGGATCATCCTCAGGGAATCAAGATCCACAACATCACACACTGCAATTATTCCCTAACATGTTCCCTCGTGCGGATGCGTTTTTCCCTTGATGTAACCCAATATAAATTAGGCTACAGTCACATACTGCATAATAGATAACGTGACTTTTACTGCATGATTTGTAACTTTTTATTTTATACTGTTTAGGTCCATCCCAAGCTGACAACATCTCTGGGCAGACAAAAGGAAAACAACCAAATTTGGGACTCCCTTTCTCAAAGCGAGATACCACCCTAGGTACGTAATGGTTCTTCACCAGCATATCCTTTAGGCTTTTCCACCTTCTAACAGGTAAGAGTGGGCGATGAGTAAAACGTCGTTCAAACTCTGGTCGGTCTTCAGTAACGACCAGTGTTTGTTCAAGATTTGCCTGATCGCCCCCCTCTGACTGTTAACTTGGAGATGAAATGTATCTGTGAGGAAAAGAAGGATTTTTGTGTACTCACCGTAAAATCTCTTTCTCTGAGTTTTCATTGGGGGACACAGGACCGTGGGTTATGCTGCTGCTGTCACTAGGAGGCTGACACTAGGTAAACAAAAAAATTTAGCTCCTCCCTAGCAGTATACACCCTGAGCCGGAGGCGTACTCAAATCAGTTTGGTGCACAAGCAGTAGGAGAAATACAAACACAACCATACCCAAATCCAGGTAACTACTACAATAAAGTCGCCATGCTAAAAGTGGCCGAGGAACATGGACCACTGAAACATTGCAGGCAATAAGTAAATGACAAAAAAACAAAACCATAAACCAAAACCAAGCAGGGTGGGTGCTGTGTCCCCCAGTGAAGACTCAGAGAAAGAGATTTTACAGTGAGTACACAAAAATCCTTCTTTCTCTTTCGTTTTATTGGGGGACACAGGACCGTGGGACGTCCAAAAGCAGTCCCTGGGTGGGAAGAGGCAAGCCCCACGGATAGGATGGAAACGGCCTCCCTCGGCGGGCTTGCCCAAGATGTGAATGCACCTACATTGTTCAGGTGTGCTACTGCCGCCTGCAAAACCTATTTCCCAAGACTGGCCTCTGCCGATGCTTGGGTGTGAACCTGGTTGAACCTGGTAAAGGAATGCAGACTAGACCAGGTGGCGGTTCCACGGACCTGGTCGGCCGACGTCTGATGCGTAAACGGCCAAGAGATTCCCACCGCACAGGTAGAGTGCGCCTTTACTCTCCGAGACGGAGAGCTGTCCTTTATCCCAGAGGTCTTGGAAATGGCGGAACGGATCCATCTGGCAATTGAGGCCCTGGGTACCAGCATGCCCCTCTTGGGTACGGATGGAATGAAGAACAGACCGACCGTCTTACGGGAAGGTGCGGTCCTGGAGGTATAGAGTCTGAGGGCTCGCACCAGGTCCAGAGTATGCAAGGCCCTTTCAAGGCTGTGAGAAGGACCAGGATCGGAGGACAGAGAAGACAATCTCCTCATTTGGCTGGAACGGCGAGACCGCCCTGGGCAGAAGGGAGGGATCTGGCCGGAGCACCACCTTGTCCTGGTGGAAGACCCGAAAAGGGGTAAGGACCGAAAGATCTTTTAGCTCTGATGATCTTCGTATAGAAGAGATGTCAACGAGGAACACCACTCTCCACAACAGGTGAGAAGGAAAGAATCTCGAAAGGTGCAAATGGTGGACCTTGAAGCGAACCCAGCACTAGCATAAGGTCCCACTGTTCAAGTGGACGACGATACGGCGGAGCTGGATGGACAACGCAGCGGGAAGAAGTACGGGAGCCTGCACTGGGTCCACTCGTCGACCCCTAGTGCCAGGTGGTCGCGGTAGCCCGCGATGAACCATGGAAACTGACAGTCGAATCAAGAGGCCATTAGGACCACCTTCGGAGTCCTTTATCTGCCACCGATCTGGTTGAAGCTTTCCCTGTTGAGGGACCATTCGCCTGAAGCGAGACCTTCCTTGCTAGGTAGGCATCTTGAATGTACAGCAACGGCAGAACTTCGCCGACTTCCATGGAGGTGATCACAGAGCGGGGGGACTCCATGCAAAATGCTCGAGGGCTCACCGACCTGCTGAGAAAGCTCCGGGTCGAGGACGGGGCGGACCGAGCCGACCTTCTTGGGGACCACAAAGAGGCTGCAGTAAAAACGCTGGAAGAGTTCTGATGGAGGGACTGGTACCGCAACTCCAGAGTGGAGGAGAGATTCCATGAAGGGGAGGAATACGCGAACACGCACGGGAGAACCAGGAGGGAGAGAATGAAAAAACGTCTGATGTAGATCTGATGTAGATGTAGAAAATGTATCTCACTTGGTTATGAGTTTTATGATCCTGTTAGCATGCCAGCCTGTTTGTTATTACAAGTCATTGCCTCTTTCTTTATCGTTCCTATGGGAGACCCAAACCATGGGTGTATAGCTTCTGCCTCCGGAGGACACACAAAGTACTACACTCAAACGTGTAGCTCCTCCCTCTTAGCATATACACCCCCTGCTAGCCAGTCCTAGCCAGTTCAATGCTTTGTGTTTCAGGAGGTCACACACACATGCATTCTCTGATTTTTGATTTTTGATTTTTTTCTTTGGATCAAAGATTTGGAAGAAAAGCGGGTCCAGTCTGGACTCCCGGCATGTCCCTTCTCACCCCACTGTGTCGGCGGTGCTGTTAAGGTTGATTTTCCAAGGCTGGAGCCTTCCCATGCCGCGCTCCTTCGCCATCCCCTGGGGCTCTGGCTTGAAGTGGGAGCCAACACGGTTCTCACTGCTTTGCAGGAGACCGGTCTCCATCCGCAGACCTTTTCAGGACCCTGTCGGACGGAGCGATCACCCCCCAGGGACCTGGCACCTGCGCCTCACAAGCTAAGTACATGAGACGTTATTACCACAGAAAGTGGTCTTTCCAGGGGTCCTTTATACTTTATTTTGTGGGGAGAGTGTGTTTTATGTTTGTGTTAACATTTCCGGCCGGTTCTCCAGTTTTCACTGGAGAACCGCGCCGATGGTGCCTGCACGCCGGCCGCATGTTTAAATCTAGGCCCCGGCTTCGCCTTAGGCCTAGTTTCGGTTTCCACTGCCTCTGCTTGTCAGTCACGCAGAGGGACAGGATGGCTCCGCCCAGCGGCTGTGCAGCACAGGGAAGGGACACTCCTCACTGAGGAAGGATTCCCTCCCCTGTCTACCTCATTTGCCGCTCTCAGAGTAGGCCCCACCCCCTCTCCTCGCTCCGGTCGCCATTTTCTCAGCGTTCTCTGTGCCTGCATAGGCACAGAGATTCCACATTGTGACAAGTGGGGGCCTGGGCTGAGGGACTGGGGGCACAAAAATGTCTATTAAACGGCCTGGCAGCCACAACCTCCGGTTTGTGCAGCTGCTTATTTATCTGTTATATACTCTGCTGGGGGCCACTCTGGTCAGAGCCCCCACCTCTGCAGCATGTCTCACATCAGAGCAAGGCTGCAGGGCTGTTTTTAATTTGCACTGTATGAAGACTCGTACAGCCTGTACCGAGCACATAAACACAGGAGACGCAGAGTTAGCCTGGAGGCTCATCAGTGGTCCCTCCAGCTGCTCCGGCTTCGGTGGCTGAACCCCCGGTTTGGGCAGAATCCGCTCTTTCCAGGGGATGACTGTCCCGGACTCTGCGGAGCATGCATTAGCCCCCTTCTCAGGGTGTTTCTGCTGCTACTCGCTCAGCAAAGCTCACGGAGGACTCTCCTTCTGGTCTCAGACCCCGTCCTCCTAAAATGGAGACGCAGGGTCCCCTGTCCTTCCCCGTCCCGCAGCTCTGATTCACGAGCTGACTCACTGGACGAGTAGGATGTCTCTACCAGGGGCTCGGACGCTACTTTATGTACCATTGATCTGTCCGAAGGTGACGCAGATGCTAATGATTGGATTGCGTCCATTATACTTGTACTGGACCTCCATCCGCCTGTATCAGGGGAGCACTCCCCGCTGGCAGAAAGGCATCAGTATACCTTAAACAGAAGAAGGAGTGTGTTCCTTACCACTCTAGTTTTCAGCCCACTGTGTCCAGGCCCACAGCCTGTCCTGTCAGACCCCAAAGCGGAGTTCTGATGACTGTTTCTCCCTCCCACCAGTGGTGGTCAAGGAGTGAGCTAATTCGCCAAGGGTGGTCCCTCCGGTGTCTAGACTTTCAGCCCGGATAGTTGTATCAGTGGCTGACGGCACCTCTATAGGGATCCCACTGTACATTACTTTTGTACTGGACCTTAATCCGCCGGAGTTACCTTGCCTAAGAGAACAAGGAGTGTGTTCCTTAACCACTCCAGTTTTTCAGGCCTCTGTGACCAAGCCCAGAGTCTGCTCTGACAGACGCTTCCCATGAAGCGTGGTTCTGATGACTGTTTCCCTTTCCACCAGTGGTGGTCAAGGAGTGGGCTCATTCACCAAGGGTGGCTCAGCCCGGACCGTTATATCAGTGGCTGATGGCTCCTCATTTATAGTTTTGCTGTCCACCAGGTTGTCCTTCTGGCCAAATCTGTTTAGGGGCGGCAGGAGCTTCGTTCTCCTCAGCTTTATAGCAGTGCGGGCTTTCGTAGCCTTCTCTGCTTCTCTAGAGGAGATGCGTTCCCTCACAGGGACTCTATGCCCGAAATGGTTGCCTGAACTTCCAGATTCAGCCTTTTGATCCTATGCCATGTCTGCCATGCCGGAGACTCTCACCGCACCGCGGTGGCCTCGGCTAATTTCCTCGCTATCCGCAGGCTCCTGTGGCTTCGGAAGTGGAAGGCAGATGCGTCTATAGAAGTTCCTTGCTGGGCTCCCTTTTGTTGGGACCAGTCTTTCGAAAACAACTGGATGAAATTGTTAAGGAAGCTTTTGGCGGGAAGAGTTCTTCCATGCCACAATCCCAAATCAGGAAACCTGTCCAGGGCAGGATTCAGCGGAGGTTTTCGTTCTTGCGTTCCTCCATCTGAGCGTTTTCTAAGCCCTCGGCCTCGTCCACTAGTTCGGCCAAGGATCGTAAAACCCAAATGGCGCTCGAAGCCGCGTCTTCAGAAACCGCAGGAGATGCTGCCACTAAGTCAGCTTCCTCCGGGCTATCTGGCCACGCCAGCAACGTCCTTGGTCGGTGGCAGGCTCTTCCACTTTGGCGACGTATGATTTTATCACGTCTCCGATCAGTGGGGGCGGGATTACATCTCCATGGCTACAGGATAGATTTCTATCCACCCGCCAAACAGATTTTTTCTGTCAACTCCCCCCTGTTCCAAGGCCGCCGCCTTCTCACAGGCCGTGGCATTCTTGCAGGCCAATGGAGTAATTGTACCGGTTCCCAATTGGGAACGGTTCTGAGATTTCTGCTTAAATCTATTCCTAGTCCCCGTAGAGGGCAGGTACTTCCGACCTGGATCTCAAGCTTTTCAAGCATGTTCAGGTGCGGCGTTTTCACATGGAGTCTCGGTCTTGTTCCAGGTGTTTTCACCGGATCAATTGATAACCCAAGGACATTCCCTAGCATCCATCGACATCAGAGATGTCTATCTGCATGTGCCAATCGCAGCTTCTCACCAGCGTTGGCTACGTTTTGCAATCGGAGTGGTCCAATTCGTGGCTCTTCCCTTGGGGTTAGCCACGGCCCCTCGAGTACTCTCAAGGTTGGGGCAGCTGTGATTAGGGTCCTGCACCCCTAGAGGTTGGCAGTGATCTTTTGCCCTGAACGGCCTTCATCCAGTGCAGACTCTTAGCAGAGTGCCTCGCTCACTCTCGCCACGCTAACCAATTCGGGTGGCTTGTCATTCTGTCCAAGACCACTCTGACTTCGAACCAGAAGTTCACGTACCCAGGGACGCAATTCGAGACTCTGTCGGCACTTGTCAAGCTGCCCTTAGTCAAACAGTAGTCCCTCTGCTGGCGGTCGACGTCGTTCCATCAGGCACCGAATACAGGTACTGGATCATATAGTGGCGTCAATGGAAGCGATTCCCTTGCCCAGTTTCTCCTCCTCGGAGGCTGGATATTTTCCGCTGTTGGAACAAGCGAACTTCCTCCTTCCACGGGGTGGTGGCTTCGCCACAGACCAGGGGCTCGTTTCAGTGGTATCTTCGGCCACTCTGTCTCAGGGACGCTCCTTCCTGGCCCCGTCCCGGGTGATCCTCACCAGGATACTAGTCCATCCGACTGGGGAGCAGTGTTTCTCCACCATGGAGCGCAGGGCGCTTGGACTCTGTCCGAATCAGCCCTCTGGATCAATGTGCTGGAAATCAGAGCTGTGTTTCTAGCTCTCTAAGCCTTTCACCATCTGTTGGCGGCTGGGCACATTCGAGTCCAGTCAGACGGCGTGACAGCGTTTACCTACATCAACCTCCAGGGCGGCACACTCAGCCGCCTGGTAATGTTGGAGGCTCAACGCATTCTTCAGTGGACGAAGGACTCCTAGTCCACCATATCCGCAGCCCACATCCCAGACGTGAAGACTGCGAGGCAGATTATCTCAGCTGTCCATCCGCGGTCCACGATCCTCAGGTTTTTGCGGCAGACGCACTGGTGCATGTTTGGTCCCAGCTTTGTCTGTCTTACGTGTTTCACCCTCTAGCTCTTGCCCAGAATCCTGCGCAAGATCAGTAAGGAGGGCCGTCGGGTCATTCTCATACTCCAGACTGGCCCAGGCAAGCTTGGTACCCTGACCTGCTCCATCTGTCCGTAGTGTTGCCATGGCATCTTCCGGACCGTCCAGACCTTCTCTCAAAGGGTCCGTTTTTTCCGCCAGAATTCTGGATTCTCAGATTGACGGCGTGGCTCTTGAGTCCTGGATCTTGACGACTTCTGGTATCCCTCCTGAAGTCATCTCCACTATGACTCGAGCTCCGAAGTGTCCTTGGCCTTTTGGCCTTGCCGACCCTCCTGTCCCTTCTACAGTCCGGTCTACAGCTTAGGACTATCCCTCTTTAAGGGACAGCTCTTGGCTCTGTCAGTGTGTGCCAGCGGCGTATCATCCGGCTGGCTCAGGTGCGCTCCTTCAAGGGCGCATCTCACATTATTCCGCCTTACCGGCGGCCTATGGAGCCCTGGGACCTTAATCCGGTCCTCACGGTTTCCGGAAACCCCCCTTTGAGCCTCTCAGGGAGGTTTCTTTGTTTCGTTTTTCACAGAAAGTGGTCTTTCTAGTGGCCATAATTTCCCTCAAGAGAGTCTCTGTTTTGGCTGCACTCTCTTCTGAGTCACCCCCTTTTTTGGTTTTTCATCAAGACAAGGTGGTCTCCGTCCGACTCCGGACTTTCTCCCTAAGGTGGTTGCTGCTTCCACCTTAACCGGGGCATTTTCCCTGCCTTCCTTTTGTCCGGCTCCTGTTCATCGCTTTGAAAAAGCGTTGCATATCCTAGATCTGGTGCGGGCGCTCCGGATCTTTGTGTCTCGTTGTGTCTTGTGTCTTTGTGTCTGTTATTAGGCGGTGCACCTCTCTCTGGTGCTGACCACTAGTCAGCGTAGCGGTCTCTCGGCATCTACGCCGACCCTGGTTCGTCTTAGGTCGGCCATTTCCGATGCCTACCAGTGTACTCAAGTGCCTTCCCCGCCTGGGATCAGGGCACACTTGACCAGAGCTGTCGGTGCCTCTTGGGCTTTCAAGCACCAGGCTACGGCTCACCAGGTCTGTCAGACTGCCACTTGGATTAGTCTGCATACCTTTTCGAAGCACTACCCAATGCAGGCTCATGCTTCAGCAGACGCGGGCTTGGGCAGACGCTTTTTTCAGGCGGCTGTCGCCCATTTGTGAAGTTAGGTTTCGCCTACTTCTCAGTTTGTCTGTTTATTCCCACCCATGGACTGCTTTAGAACGTCCCATGGTTTGGGTCTCCCATAGGAACGATAAAGAAAAAGAGAATTTCTTCGGCGCTCCATTGGGAGACCCAGACGATTGGGTGTATAGCACTGCCTCCGGAGGCCACACAAAGCATTACACTTAAAAGTGAAAGGCCCCTCCCCTTCTGGCTATACACCCCCAGTGGGATCACTGGCAGCTCAGTTTTCAAGCTTTGTGCGAAGGAGGCACACATCCACGCATAGCTCCACTGTTTAGTCAGCAGTAGCTGCTGACTATTTCGGATGGAAGAAAAGAGGGCCCATATAGGGCCCCCAGCATGCTCCCTTCTCACCCCATTTCCATTGGAGGTGTTTGTTAAGGTTGAGGTACCCATTGCGGGTACGGAGGCTGGAGCCCACATGCTGTTTTCCTTCCCTATCCCCCTGAGGGGCTCTGAGGAAGTGGGATCTTACCGGCCCCCAAGCCCTGAGGCCGGGCTCCATCCACAGACCCATAGAACCTGCTGGATACGGAGCTGGGTACCATTCAGGGACAAGGCCCTGCAACATTCAGGTACTCTGTGTCCCCGTTTGGACGGCCGTGCACAGTCCAGACTTGCTGGGTGTGCTAGTGCGCCGGGGACTGTAGCGCTGCGCGCTGGGGTTACAGTCACTCTGAGTGACTTTATGTGTTGGGGACTGCCGCGCCGGCCGCCCCTGGAGCGGCGGCGCGGCTGAGACTTGTAGTGCGCCGGGGACTTAGCGACGACCGTGCTTTTACGACGGCGTCGCTTATAAATTTAGTCCCCGGCTTTTGCGGCCTAGCTCCGCTTCGTTCCCGCCCCCTCCCTGTCAATCAGGGAAGGGGAGAGACGCTGTACGTTAGTCAGCGCCGAGGGCTGGAGTCTTATTTACATACTCCAGCCCTCTCACTGAGCACAGTGGGGCGCAGGTTTCCCGCTCTTTGTCTGCACACGCCCAGGGCCCGCCCCCCTCCATAGGACGCCGGCAGCCATTCCTACATGCAGTCTGGCTGGAGAACGGACGCAGGCTCTGGGAAACCCAGACAGGGGATTTCTGGCGACCACACACCCGCGTTAAGCGGGCGGTAAGCAGCACATTAGTACTGGCCCCACTAGTGCCACAGTGTTGTATTGGTGTACTTTTTTCTCTGTACCATATATATATATATATTGCACTGTAAGGTCGCTTCTTGGCTGTATACCCTATCTTGCTCTGAGGAGACGACAACATGTCATCCGCAAAACGCAAGGGTGCCAAGACACAGGCTGTGTACGCTGCTTGTGCCGCTTGTGGGGCTGATCTACCGGCAGGTTCCAAAGACCCCCATTGTGTGCAATGTTCGGTCCCTGTGCCACTTCGTCAGCCGGAGTCTGTGGAGGTAGTGACCCAGGCAGAGTCGCCGGTGAACCCTGTCCCGGTGACGGGGACAGAGTTCGCAGTTTTTGCTGACAAGATGTCTGTCACTATGACAAAGATCCTAGAGACCTTGCAGGCCAGGACCATGGACACTGCTGCGGCAACGTTCCCCGGTCCCCCTCAGCTGGAGTTAATCCGTGCATCAAGGGGGTCCCAGGCATCTCAGGCTGAAGGCTCTGACTCAGATGACAGTCCCAGGCAGCCTAAGCGAGCTCGCTGGGAGAGACCCTCCACGTCATCACGTGGATCAGGGTCTCAGCGAGAAGAGTCTCTACATGATGACACAGAGGTGGGTGATCAGGAATCTAATCCTGACACCGCTCTCAATCTAGATACCCCTGATGGTGACGCTATGGTAAATGACCTTATAGCGGCCATCAATAGACTGTTAGATATTTCTCCCCCAGCCCCTTCAGCAGAGGAGGCAGCTGCACAGCAGGAGAAGTTCCATTTCCGGTATCCCAAGCGTAAATTGAGTACTTTTCTGGACCACTCTGACTTCAGAGAATCAGTCCAGAAACATCATGCTTATCCAGACAAGCGTTTCTCCAAACGTCTTAAGGATACACGTTATCCCTTTCCCCCTGACGTGGTCAAACGCTGGACCCAGTGTCCAAAGGTGGACCCCCCAATCTCCAGGCTTGCGGCTAGATCCATAGTTGCAGTGGAAGATGGGGCTTCACTTAAAGATGCCAATGACAGACAGATGGACCTTTGGTTAAAGTCTGTTTATGAAGCTATCGGCGCGTCGTTTGCTCCAGCATTTGCGGCCGTGTGGGCACTCCAAGCCATTTCGGCTGGTCTGGCACAGGTGGACTCTATCATATGTCCAGCAGTGCCGCGAGTGTCGTCCCTAACCTCGCAAATGTCTGCGTTTGCGACTTACGCTATCAACGCTGTCCTGGACTCTACGAGCCGTACCGCAATGGCGTCTGCCAACTCTGTGGTTTTGCGCAGAGCCTTGTGGTTAAAGGAATGGAAAGCGGATTCTGCTTCCAAAAAATGTTTAACCACCTTGCCACTATCTGTAGACAGACTGTTTGGTGAGCAATTGGCTGAAATCATTAAACAATCCAAGGGTAAAGACTCCTCCTTACCCCAGCCCAGATCAAGCAAACCTCAACAGAGGAAGTGGCAGTCGAGGTTTCGGTCCTTTCGAGGCTCCGGAAAGACCCAATTCTCCTCGTCCAAAGGGACTCAGAAGGAGCAAAGGGGCTCAGATTCCTGGCGGGCTCACTCACGCCCCAAGAAGGCAACCGGAGGCACCGCTTCCAAGGCGGCTGCCTCATGACTTTCGGCCTCCTCCCTCCGCATCCTCGGTCGGTGGCAGGCTCTCCCACTTTTGCGACATTTGGCTGCCACAGGTCAAAGACCGGTGGGTAACAGACATTTTGTCTCACGGGTACAGGATAGAGTTCAGTTCTCGTCCTCCGCCTCGGTTCTTCAGAACCTCCCCACATCCCGACCGAGCAGATGCCCTTCTGCAGGCGGTGAGCTCACTAAGAGCAGAAGGAGTGGTGATCCCTGTCCCTCTGCAGGAACAGGGGCAAGGTTTTTACTCCAATCTCTTTGTGGTTCCAAAAAAGGACGGCTCGTTCCGTCCTGTTCTGGACCTAAAGCTGCTCAACAAGCATGTGAACGCCAGGCGGTTCCGGATGGAATCCCTCCGCTCCGTCATTGCCTCAATGTCTCAAGGAGATTTTCTTGCATCGATAGACATCAAAGATGCTTATCTCCACGTGCCGATTGCTACAGAGCACCAACGCTTTCTACGTTTCGTGATAGGAGACGACCATCTTCAATTCGTAGCTCTGCCATTTGGTCTGGCGACAGCCCCACGGGTTTTCACCAAGGTCATGGCGGCAGTGGTAGCAATCTTGCACTCTCAGGGACACTCGGTGATCCCTTACTTAGACGATCTGCTTGTAAAAGCACCCTCTCAAGAGGCATGCCAACTCAGCCTGAATGTTGCGCTGGAGACTCTCCAGACTTTCGGGTGGATCATCAACTTTTCAAAGTCCAATCTGGCACCGACCCAATCACTAACGTATCTTGGCATGGAGTTTCATACTCTCTCAGCGATAGTGAAGCTTCCGCTGGACAAGCAGCGGTCACTACAGACAGGGGTGCAGTCTCTCCTTCAAGGTCAGTCGCACCCCTTAAGGCGCCTCATGCACTTCCTGGGGAAGATGTTGGCAGCAATGGAGGCAGTCCCGTTTGCGCAGTTTCATCTGCGCCCACTTCAGTGGGACATTCTCCGCCAATGGGACGGGAAGTCAACATCCCTGGACAGGGAAGTCTCCCTTTCCCAGACGGCCAAGGACTCTCTGCAATGGTGGCTTCTTCCCACCTCATTATCACAGGGAAGATCCTTCCTACCCCCATCCTGGGCAGTAGTCACGACAGACGCGAGTCTGTCAGGGTGGGGAGCAGTTTTTCTCCACCACAGGGCTCAGGGTACGTGGACTCAGCAGGAGTCCACCCTTCAGATCAATGTTCTGGAAATCAGGGCAGTGTATCTGGCCCTACTAGCTTTCCAGCAGTGGCTGGAAGGAAAGCAGATCCGAATTCACATCCCGGGCGTGTGTCTTGCTAAATTCTACTAAAAAGGGGGCTGAAAGCCCGTACTTACGAAGTGCTCACTTATATCCTAATCAGGCACGAATACTAATATTCTTTATAGCAAGATACTATTTATTTTAATAGCACATGAATATAATCAATGGTACATAGGCATTTAGAATCTTATAGTCATAGAAACTTATACAATAACAGAAATATGCATCAACATTACCGTTATGTTGTAGCAATCCTTTCACATCGGAGGGAACTCGAGTTAAGATAAGGAATCAACATGGCATGGCATCACAGGAACAGTGAGTACGTACACTTCAATGTCCTGGAAGGTATTTCCCTACCTTAAGCGAGTTCCGTGTATATTTTATAGGAAAATATTGTAGGTTGTGTCTAAATGGTCACCAGCATATGACAGCTGAGTCATGTTCATGTAACTTGACCACAAAATGTTGTAGGTAACGGCAGCTTCCTGCACATTTCCAGCACATCCTGTCAGTTGACAACTGGCTGACCACAGTTTGACCAGTGTTAGTGAAATATTGCAATGAGCCGTAAATTTCATCCTTAAAACTGTCTTTAAGCTAACCACAAGTTTCCTGTAAGTGGAACTGTAAATGTTACTTCCTTTATCTTCAACTGCTTCAAGACATATATTCCTTGGTCATCATTTTGGCCCTCCAAAGGACATCTTCTTTGATACTGAATTATTGATGGATCAAATAATATCTGGGATCACTCCTATCTTATGATTATGATTTGATTCCTATCTAATCACACATTCTTTCAGTCATATCACATTGGTATCACAATCGGTCCTTGATCCCAGGGATTATTTTCCATCATCAGTATTCCACTAGAAGAAGATCACTCGGAATATACCATACCATAACCAAGAAATATCGCTTTTAATAGGACACTAACATTGACTTTGCCACAGATTTTGATTTCTTGGTTTGTTTGGATAAACTTGAATCACAAATATAATCACTTTCACTACTATGTATATTAAAACTAAAAGCAATATTATCTGAAAAACTCCCTGCAAAAGCCCCATTACCCATCCTCCTAACCCCTTAAACCAATTTGCAGGGTTTAGGAAGGAAAAGGTATTCGCCCACCAACTATCTTTATTTACATCATTATCTTTTTGATATTTATCTCTTAATTTTTGTATGTCATTTAACTTTGCTCGTAATTGTAGCTGTCCTTTAGGATCTATGTAATGGCAACAGGCGGGGCCTATTATCTGACACATACCCCCTTGGGCTGCTGTTAGGTAATCAAGTACCAAAGTATGCTGGTTAGTAACTATAATCAACTGCTGCTGTACAGCTACAGAGGTGTTTACTATATCCAAAACTGCAAAAATTTGATCATCCAGATAATCAGTAGACTCTACTAATTTATCCCACATTTGCATTATCATTGGATATAGGAAAAAAGTACTGAAAATCTTATTCGCTGTTCCCATTTGTACCACATGGGGTCGCCCTGATTCCCTTGGTTTATTATCTGCAGCTCTCTTGAATATCATGTGTTTTGGCAAAACCTGAGCATCTAATTGATCATAAGGTACTATAAAGGTAGCTGGGGTCAAACGAGCTAAAGTACAGCTTCCCTTGACTCCTACTGGGAGCCATTTATAGGCATTATACCCACATACCCAATACATTCCTCTAGGTAAATCCCATAAAGCCGAATGTTGCAAAACTAAACGATGAACCAAATCAACGAAAATACTAACATTTGATAACAAACACCACCCGGGCTGTTGTCCAATTGGGCTACAGTATCCTACATTAGGGTTATTACAGGTCGGATCATTTGCTCGATATTCAGAGTAATCATTACACATTAAATTTCCCGATATGTTACTACAAGTTTCACTAGTCCCATTTATGAACATATTGGCATAAGGCCATAGCATATCATGAATTGTTCTTTCCACTAAGCTGGGTTTAAAAGCATCTAATGTATCTACAGTTGTCCCAAAACTTATTTTTATATTCTCCATAGGGATGAATCCCAGGTTAGTCAGTCCAGTCTTATTTCTTGGTACCCAAATTCCTCCCTTAAAAGCCAGATATTGTAAATTGGTGATTGTTCCACTCAAATTGCCTTGCCACCATGGAAGATTGATCCATCCCACTACGGGAATGGGTACTGTAGTATTCCATAGTCGAACATTCCGAGTGTCTTTATCAGCAAGTTGATCAGAACAACTTTTCCACTTTAGGATTTCCTCCATCGATACCGGGATAGCCAGATAAGGGATACTGGTGGCTGTAACCGGAGAATGTGTACAGATCCAGCAATCTGTGTGTTGACTACTGTTCAGCGCATCCGTTAAAATGTGATGGTGCATCAGAAATTTATTCGCCACAGGTTTCTCCTGATGTAGACTTGTCCATCCAACGACCAAAGAGGCAAACATCAAACACAGGAATTTCTCCATCTCCTCACTATCGAGCTCTTCCCAGTAACCGATACTATGGATTCCGCTTATTTACAACACCATCTGCAAATAAAGATACACTATTATTCTCGTAAATAACATTTTTCTTGTGGGACATATTCCCACTTCTCCACTCCTGGTCTCATTATCAGGAGAGTACGATCTTTTCCGACCGCTATTACCTCTGCCTCTGAGGGCGGTCCTTGGAGGTTTTGAATCCATATTTTTGCTCCTACATTTGTAATATTAGAGGATCCAAAACCTTTAGTACCCCGTATTGTTAATTCTACTGGGGCAGTTCCTTCTCTTATCTCAGACAAGTTTATTGGAATTATCAACATCTGAGCCACCTTCTGGTGTTTCACCAAGATCAAAGGTTCATTTCCCAAATTTAACATCAGTACCTTGATTTCTCCCTGATAATCTGCATCTATTACCCCTCCCACCACTATGGCTCCTTTTAACGCTAAACTAGAACGAGTGGCTATTTGACCATAATGATCCTTTGGCATCTGGCAACCCAATCCTGTTGAAATTGGTTTTACCTTACCTGGGGGTACCACGACAGTTTCCAAGGTACTGAGGTCTAAACCTGCTGAATAAGGTGTCACTCTTTCTGGGAGTTTTGCCTCTTCTTCCACTTTCCAGTAAATGATTGTACTCACTACGTGTGCCTCATGAATAGTAAGATTTGGTGTCAACATCCTCATGAGAGGAGTCATAGAATCTGTGATAGGTCTATTGTTTATTATCTGTAGGGCTTCACTGAGATTGTCTCTCCATTGTCCATACTGTTTGTCTGATTGATTTACTTTTTTCAAGGTGGATTTCAACAACCCATTCATTCTTTCCACCAGACCAGCAGCCTGGGGATAGTATGGCATATGATACACCCATTGAATGTTATGTTCTTGGGCATAATCTTTTATCTTCTGGCCAGTAAAATGAGAACCATTATCTGATTGTACCTGCAATGGAACTCCATAGTATTGAGTGATGATTTCTAAAGTTCTCTCAGTACTCCACTGGGTTGCTGCCTTACAGGGAAAACCCACCATCAAACCTGAGTATGTGTCTACTGCAGTGCAGACGTATTTACACCCTCTACTTTCTGGCAATGGACCAATGAAATCCATCTGCCAAATTTGTGCAGGTAATTGTCCTCGACCTATGTGTCCCATTACTGTATGTGGAACCTCCCTCTTTTGTGAATGTTGGCACACTGGACAGTGTAGAATGGTTTCTTTAATGATATCAAGAGTAAGAGGCACACCCCTTTCCTGAGCCCACCTGTAAGTGGCTTTTTCTCCCAAATGTCCACTTTTCTGGTGTGCCCAAACAGCTGTACCTTGCAACCATGCCTCTTTTTCCTTGTCACCTGTTGGACTGACTTGTCTGATGGCTGCTGCTTTATCTGCTTCTGAATTAAACAAACGTTCAAGTGAGTTAGTAGGGACATGAGCATCGACATGAAATACAGTGGTCTTGGTAAATTGAATAATCTCTTCAATCTCTTGCCACACTTCCTTGCCCCAAATCTCTTTTCCATGAATTAACCAATTGTGTTTTTTCCATCCCATCATCCATGTGGCTAATCCATTTGCTACTGACCAGGAATCAGTAAAAAGATGACACTCTTTTCCTTGTTCAAAAGATAATGCCAAGAATATGGCATAGAGTTCTGCATATTGACTACTTTTGCCTTCCCCTTCTACTGACAGAAATTTTTCCAATCTGGGATTATATGCAACACTTTTCCACAACCTTTTCCCACTCACATAACGGGCTGATCCGTCTGTGAACCATGCATGTGTTTGTTGTGGTTCAGTTAAATCTTCATATGCTTTCCCCCACTTCACCGGGGACTCCTCTAGCATGGCAGCTTTGCTGGGAAAAGATGTTTCCTCAGCTACCTCTGCCACTTTCTCATGTAGAGTGGCGATCCCGCCTTCTCCCTTCTTGGCCCTTTCTGAAATGTACCATTTCCATTTAATGATACTTTGCTCCTGGGCATGCCCCACCCTATTGGTTTTAGGATTGGACAACACCCACTGCATTATGGGTATTGCTGGTCTCAGCAATACCTCATGTTCAATGGTTAATTGTTCGGTCTCTACCAGAGCCCAATAACAAGCTAACAATTGCTGTTCAAAAGGAGTGTATTTTTCTCCAGCATCTGGTAATTTTCTATTCCAAAATCCAAGAGGAACTCTTTTTCCCCCTTGTTTTTGCCAAAGTGACCAATTGGCATACATATGTTGAACTGACACATGCAGCTCCACGGGTCCTGACAACATTGGCCATAGATCCACGGCTTGTTGTATCGCTTCCTTGACCATCTCAAACGCATTTTGCTGTTCCTCTCCCCAGTGGAACTCATATTTTTTCCTCGTTACTTTGTACAAAGGAGCCAACATTTGTCCCAAATGAGGGATATGTTGTCTCCAAAAACCAAACAATCCAATATAAGACTGAGTCTCTTGTTTGGATTTAGGGACCGGGAAATTAATAATTTTCTGTCTGGCATTGGGCAAGATCTCTCTGTGCCCCTTGTTCCACTGAATCCCAAGAAATTTTACCACCTGAGACGGTCCTTGAACCTTGGCATCATTGATTTCCCATCCTTTACTTCTCATATGAGCAATCAGTTTTGTCAATTGATCTTTCACACTTTGCTCATCTTGTCCTTGTATCATTATATCATCGATATAATGTGAGATCTGCATTTCTGATGGTAGATCAAATCCATCCAAATGCTCTGCCACCGTCCGGTGACAGATTGTGGGGCTATGTAGCCATCCTTGGGGTAACCTGGTAAAGGTATATTGTCTTCCTAACCAAGTGAATGCAAATTGATCTTGAGCCTTCTCTTCTATAGGTATAGTAAAGAAAGCATTTGCCAAATCAATTACTGCATACCAAGTTCCGGAGTGAGTCTGAATATTTTCCACAATCGTTATTGTATCCGGAACTGCAGCTGTCAAGGGAGGAGTATTCTTGTTTAACTCCCTATAATCAACTGTCATGCGCCAGGAGCCATCACTCTTTTTAACTGGCCAGACAGGATTATTCCATGTGGTAGTAGTAGGGCGCATTACCCCAGTTTCTACCAATTCCTTAATGGTTTCTCCTATCTCTCTGTGACCTCCTGGTATTCGATATTGTTTCATAGCTACCATTTTTGTAGCTGGAGGCACATGTACAGGGGGCATTTTGACTTTGCCCACCACCACTGGTCGCATTTCCTTATGACAAGACTTAATCCCAAAGGAGAATTTTCCTTCTGTTAGATTAAGAGTCATCCCTTTTAGGACATCAATTCCCAAAATATATTCTGGTATAGGAACTACCAGCACCGTATACTTCTTGATAGGTAAATTACCTATCTTCAAAGCTACCTGTGTCTGAACCCCAGTGATCACTTGACCACCTAGTCCAGCAATTTTTACTCTAGGTCCTTTTATTTTTTCTGGGTTTCCATGAATTAAAGTAGCCTCCGCCCCCGTGTCAATCAAAGCTGGGACTCTTTGAACATTTCCCCCTTTCCAATGTATGCTAAGATTGACGTAGGGACGTTCGTCCCTTTTTATCATTAGGGGGGCTTGGCTGGCTACCTATAGTAAATCACTTCCTTCTGAACTTTCATTTACACAGACTTCAGTCTGTGCATTACCCCTTCCTTCCGTGACCTTTGTGGCCACGGCTGCAGCCAGTTCTTCCCATGGATAAACTGACTGAAAATCTTCCCAAGACACTTTCTTTGGGGTTTTTTCCCCTTTTCCCTCTGATTTCTTTACCTTGGGGGTTTTTGAACCCCCTTCCATATTTGTAGTGGTCACTTTCTTTGCAGATAGAACTTTCTGTTTGTACAACTTCCATAATTCTCCTGTCTCCTTTCCATCAATCCTTTCCTTATTGATCCCGGCTTTAAGCAAAGCCTGGAACATGTCTTTGCGAGACACCCGTGGGGCCTCCCCTACTGATTTCCCTTTCCAATCAGGATTGTTTGGCTTACTGTTACCAACATGGCCTCCAGGGGATGATTTATCCCACTGTCCCATATCCTGTAACTCCCTCATCCTCCCTAGAACTACACCGATTGATTCTCCAGTCAGTGCTACAGTTAAGGTTAAAATAACTGTTTTATATGCTGGAGGAGCATGTTTAACCAGCCTATTTCTTATGCTGGCTGTTAATGGGTACTGGAGATAATCATCATCCATTCCCAAAAGAGGAAGAGCATTTCTCATTGCCTCTTCCTTCAGCCTTTCCATACCATCTTTTAAGGTATACCAAGGTTTATCATTGATAGGAAAGTCTGCTTCTGATGGGTATTTGTCCAGAAAAGCATGGGCTAAGATCATGATTAAGTTTTGAGTACCATGCTCATTATGATCAACAAAATAATTTTTTATTGATCTCTGAATTACTGGGTCCCGAGACATGGTGACAAATTTTGCCACGTCTCCGGCGTCAAAGTGCACTCCACCTCCTCCGAGATCGTGCACCCTGACCAACCAGGGAATTTCTCCTTCTCCTGGTTTTTGTCTAAACTGTGTTAAAATGCTATCAACTTCTCCCTGAGAGTAATCTTCAATGGTTACTCGATTTTTTACATGAGGAATCGTTCTCTCATTTGTGATGGCATTACCATCTTCGTCATATTGCAGATTCCCCTGACCATCCCGGACATGTTCCCGGATGATCTCATTCTCTGTCCTCTCTAAGCGCCTCCTCACGGGATTAGCCTGAATCTTCCCTTTATGGTAATCCTCCTCATCAGATGATGAAGATGAATCCCACACATCCCCATCCCAAGTATCGGGATCCCAGTTTACAGAAGCTGAGGCGATACTTTTATGTACTTTGGTTTTATTTACTTTTCCTCTTCTTTTCTTGTACTTATTTTGAGCGATTTTTACGGCAGCTTTTTCTGCCACATTCTGATAATGTTCCAATTTATCCTTCAACAGTCTGGTATTACATTCCAGAACTGTTTTCTGGCCACCTAATTCTATCATCTTTTGTTCCATTTGGGAACATTTCTTTTGCATCTTTAGATTACGCTCATGCATCTCGCGATATGCACTTGCCAAAATCCAGATGCGCCGTCCTAAAGACACTACATCACCTGCTTTCACAGGGACACCACTGAGTACATTAACAACATCAGTAATCTCACTACCCTTGAGCTTATTCTGCCATTGTTCTGCCAATCCACAATTGACCAATTCATGTGCTATAAGATTGTAGGGAGCCTCAGTCCAGCCGGGGATCTCCACAACAACCTCCTTAACATTATCCTTACGTTTTCTGAACATTTTGACACTATGCAAAAAGATTGAAAAATATCTGGAAATTTGCCAAATATATGTTTTTAACTTCTAAATTACAAAAATTCGTTAATTACTTCTAATAGAAGTAATCCTGCCGACTACGCCAATTTATGTCTTGCTAAATTCTACTAAAAAGGGGGCTGAAAGCCCGTACTTACGAAGCGCTCACTGATATCCTAATCAGGCACGAATACTAATATTCTTTATAGCAAGATACTATTTATTTTAATAGCACATGAATATAATCAATGGTACATAGGCATTTAGAATCTTATAGTCATAGAAACTTATACAATAACAGAAATATGCATCAACATTACCGTTATGTTGTAGCAATCCTTTCACATCGGAGGGAACTCGAGTTAAGATAAGGAATCAACATGGCATGGCATCACAGGAACAGTGAGTACGTACACTTCAATGTCCTGGAAGGTATTTCCCTACCTTAAGCGAGTTCCGTGTATATTTTATAGGAAAATATTGTAGGTTGTGTCTAAATGGTCACCAGCATATGACAGCTGAGTCATGTTCATGTAACTTGACCACAAAATGTTGTAGGTAACGGCAGCTTCCTGCACATTTCCAGCACATCCTGTCAGTTGACAACTGGCTGACCACAGTTTGACCAGTGTTAGTGAAATATTGCAATGAGCCGTAAATTTCATCCTTAAAACTGTCTTTAAGCTAACCACAAGTTTCCTGTAAGTGGAACTGTAAATGTTACTTCCTTTATCTTCAACTGCTTCAAGACATATATTCCTTGGTCATCATTTTGGCCCTCCAAAGGACATCTTCTTTGATACTGAATTATTGATGGATCAAATAATATCTGGGATCACTCCTATCTTATGATTATGATTTGATTCCTATCTAATCACACATTCTTTCAGTCATATCACATTGGTATCACAGCGTGGAAAACTGGGAAGCAGACTTCCTCAGTCGCCAGGGTATGGACGCAGGGGAGTGGTCCCTTCACCCGGACGTGTTTCAGGAAATCTGTTGCCGCTGGGGGGTGCCGGACGTCGACTTAATGGCGTCTCGGCACAACAACAAGGTCCCGACTTTCATGGCGCGGTCTCGCGATCAAAGTGCTCTGGCGGTAGATGCCTTGGTGCAAGATTGGTCGCAGTTCCGGCTCCCTTATGTGTTTCCACCTCTGGCACTCCTGCCCAGAGTGCTACGCAAGATCAGATCCGATTGCAGCCGCGTCATACTCGTCGCTCCAGACTGGCCGAGGAGGTCGTGGTACCCGGATCTGTGGCATCTCACGGTCGGCCAACCGTGTGCACTACCAGACCGACCAGACTTACTGTCCCAAGGGCCATTTTTCCATCGGAATTCTGCGGCCCTGAACCTGACTGTGTGGCCATTGAGTCCTGGATCCTAGCGTCTTCAGGATTATCCCAAGGGGTCGTTGCCACCATGAGACAGGCTAGGAAGCCCACGTCTGCTAAGATCTACCACAGAACGTGGAAGATATTCTTATCCTGGTGCTCTGCTCAGGGAATGTCTCCCTGGCCATTTGCATTGCCGACTTTTCTTTCTTTCCTGCAATCTGGGTTAGAAAAAGGTTTGTCGCTCGGCTCCCTTAAAGGGCAAGTCTCGGCGCTATCCGTCTTTTTTCAGAAGCGTCTAGCACGACTTTCTAAGGTGCGCACGTTCCTGCAGGGGGTTTGTCATATCGTACCCCCGTACAAGCGGCCGTTAGATCAATGGGATCTGAACAGGGTACTAGTTGCCCTCCAGAAGCCGCCTTTCGAGCCTCTGAGGGATGTTTCACTTTCTCGACTATCACAGAAAGTGGCTTTTCTGGTAGCGATCACATCTCTTCGGAGAGTGTCTGAGCTAGCAGCGCTGTCATCCAAGGCTCCTTTCCTGGTCTTCCACCAGGACAAGGTAGTGCTGCGCCCCATTCAGTTTCTCCCTAAGGTGGTATCCTCTTTTCATCTAAATCAGGATATCTCCTTGCCTTCCTTTTGTCCTCATGCAGTTCATCGGTATGAGAAGGATTTACATTTGTTAGATCTGGTGAGAGCACTCAGAATCTACATTTCCCGCACGGCGCCCCTGCGCCGTTCCGATGCACTCTTTGTCCTTGTCGCTGGTAAGCGCAAAGGGTCGCAGGCTTCCAAAGCCACCCTGGCTCGATGGATCAAAGAACCAATTCTTGAAGCCTACCGTTCTGCTGGGCTTCCGGTTCCTTCAGGGCTAAGGGCCCACTCAACCAGAGCCGTGGGTGCGTCCTGGGCATTACGACACCAGGCTACGGCTCAACAGGTGTGCCAGGCAGCTACCTGGTCGAGTCTGCACACTTTCACTAAACATTATCAGGTGCATACCTATGCTTCGGCGGACGCCAGCCTAGGTAGAAGAGTCCTGCAGGCGGCAGTTGCCTCCCCGTAGGGGAGGGCTGTCTTTGCAGCTCTAACATGAGGTATTTCTCTACCCACCCAGGGACAGCTTTTGGACGTCCCAATCGTCTGGGTCTCCCAATGGAGCACCGAAGAAGAAGGGAATTTTGTTACTTACCGTAAATTCCTTTTCTTCTAGCTCCTATTGGGAGACCCAGCACCCGCCCTGTTGTCCTTCGGGATTTTTGGTTGTTTTCGGGTACACATGTTGTTCATGTTCAATGGTTTTCAGTTCTCCGATGTTACTTCGGAGTGAATTTGTTTGAACCAGTTATTGGCTTTCCTCCTTCTTGCTTTAGCACTAAAACTGAGCAGCCAGTGATCCCACTGGGGGTGTATAGCCAGAAGGGGAGGGTCCTTACACTTTTAAGTGTAATGCTTTGTGTGGCCTCCGGAGGCAGTGCTATACACCCAATCGTCTGGGTCTCCCAATAGGAGCTAGAAGAAAAGGAATTTACGGTAAGTAACAAAATTCCCTTCTTCTCTACCCACCCAGGGACAGCTTTTGGACGTCCCAATCGTCTGGGTCTCCCAATGAAGCGCCGAAGAAGAAGGGAATTTTGTTACTTACCGTAAATTCCTTTTCTTCTAGCTCCTATTGGGAGACCCAGCACCCGCCCTGTTGTCCTTCGGGATTTTTGGTTGTTTTCGGGTACACATGTTGTTCATGTTCAATGGTTTTGAGTTCTCCGATGTTACTTCGGAGTGAATTTGTTTGAACCAGTTATTGGCTTTCCTCCTTCTTGCTTTAGCACTAAAACTGAGCTGCCAGTGATCCCACTGGGGGTGTATAGCCAGAAGGGGAGGGGCCTTACACTTTTAAGTGTAATGCTTTGTGTGGCCTCCGGAGGCAGTGCTATACACCCAATCGTCTGGGTCTCCCAATAGGAGCTAGAAGAAAAGGAATTTACGGTAAGTAACAAAATTCCCTTCTTTGTTACTTACCGTAAATTCTTTTTCTTATAGTTCCGTCATGGGAGACCCAGCACCCTCCCTATTGCCTGTTGGCAGGTTTCTTGTTCCGTGTGTCTTCACCGGCTGTTGTTGTTGCAGACAGAGGTTCCGGTTGTTCCGGGTTTTACTCTGTCTCTACTTGTGAGTGGATGTCCTCCTTCAGCTTTTGCACTAAACTGGCTAGGACTGGCTAGCAGGGGGTGTATATGCTAAGAGGGAGGAGCTACACGTTTGAGTGTAGTACTTTGTGTGTCCTCCGGAGGCAGAAGCTATACACCCATGGTTTGGGTCTCCCATGACGGAACTATAAGAAAAAGAATTTACGGTAAGTAACAAAATTCTCTTTTTCTGTCTCAAGATAGCTGATTGATAGCATAATGAGCTAAATTGACCCACATCTAAGCACAAACCTTCCTATATAAGTAAACCTTGCTAAGGGGAAGCATTTATCATTATTATTATAAGACAATGTACACTCTGCCTTGCATCCACATAAAGTGACAGATTAAAGCTAATCTACCTGTGTAACAAAGCTTATAGTTCTCAAGACCTCATCATACAAAATGAGGCCATTGCAAAAGTACCTAGAAGCAACTCTGCTAATAGATAAGCTGGGCTACACAGGCAGACTGGGAGGCAGAACAAGATGGTGAAGAGAAGCTGGAGTTGGCTGGGGGAGGGGCCGTATGAGGGCGGGAAACAGGGCATCCACCGCCCACACTGTGATGCCTGGAGGCTGAGCGGTGGGCGGAGTCGGGGGCGGAACGGCCGGCAAGCCAATACCGTTGCAGCGGGGGGCGTGGCTGGGACGCAGGGAGACTAGGCCGAGACCGGGGCTTAAATTTTCAGCCGCCCGAGGGGGAGAAGGTAGGGGAGAGACTGTCCTACCTGACATCTGCGGTGCCGCTCCAGGGATGGTCCGGTGTGCAGGCAGTGGGCTCTGCACTTGCCTGTGTGCAGCGCACACCTGAAGGTAAGGCTGTGGGCTTCAGGGACGCGGGGAGAGGCGTCTAGAGAGGCAGAGAGGTGGACGCCTGATGGAGGGAAGAAGCTCTTCTGCGACTGTAGGCAGCGATGTGGGCCCCATCCGAAAAGGTGAAAACGCTGCGGGGGTCCAACCTCTTTAGCTTGTCCCTGTGCGCCCTTTGGAGTAATACCGCACGGTGGATCAGGGGTGCCCATGTAGGATCTGCCCCACATGCACTCCCGGGAGTGGTACCACGGGAATGGACGGGGGAGAGGGCCCGACACCTCAAACCTCTGCGACCCTGGGGAGTAGTACCCACAGGGCTGGAGGGAATGAGGGTGAACATAGGCGACACCTGCAGAAACAGAGAAAAAGGAGAATGAGAGCGATGAGCGTCGCCGAAAAAAATGACAAATACGCAAGAAAAATGTAGCTGAGGGGGGCCGAGATGGCCCACATCAGCCTCCTACGACACTAAGCAAAAACTGATTTGAGTCCGCCTCCGGCTCAGGGTGTATACTGCTAGGGAGGAGCTAACTTTTTTTGTCTACTTAGTGTCAGCCTCCTAGTGACAGCAGCAGCATAACCCACGGTCCTGTGTCCCCCAATGAAACGAAAGAGAAAAGATTCTTCCCTCTTACTTGTTGATAATAATTGTACCCGTGGAGTACCCTTTTCTGTCTGGTACCCCATTTTTATATTATAGTCCAGAAAATCAATTGCCTCCCGATCTGCCTTATAGGTTAGTTTGATGTTATATGGGTTATTGTTCAACCAAGTCATGAAGCTCTGCAGTTCAGGACCGGTACTTCTCAAGATAATAAAGATGTCATCTATCTTACCACCTAGATGTAAAATTAATAGATTAGGGATAAGCCAAATGGACGACAATGTTTTAATTTTGTTACATACATTTTTCCTTCCTGAGTCCTCTGATACCATACCAAAAAAATATTCAATGCACATGGTTCAAAAGATAGATTTTCAGCTTAGTTTCTCCTTGATGAAAAATGAACCTTGAAATGGTAGCCTCATTTTAACCAAAACCTGGTATTAATAATTGGACAAATTGAAGGACATGGCATTTGATTTACGAGTAATGCAACAACCTTTTCCCAGTTGATCAGTTTTAGACATCCTTAAAATTATCATTAGTGATGACTAGATATGGGCGAATGCTAAAATATTCGGGTTCGGATTGTTCAAATCCAATCATTTCTACATTTGTGTATTCATACCGAATAACAAACCCAACCCAGTAGTGGTCACTCAGTTCAATGAGGTCACTTGAGGTCAGGTTACCTGCGATCATAGGTGGATGACAATGGGCACCTCCAGCTGTGACCGCAAATAACCTACGTTACGTCACCACACATCGCTGCGACTCATTCTCTGCCTTAAGATCACAGCGGGTGGTCATATTCTATGCGCTGTCACTTCAGATGTAGCAGAGCTGGAATCGTTATGGGACCTCGTGTGGATTACATCAGACCTGGGTGTTTTTGGGGTTAATAAAGGAGTGAAAGAGGGTGTTGTTTTTATCTTATTTTGTGTTTGTGTTTATTTCTTTTCACTTACAGATTAGTAATGGGGGTAGGGTTTTCATAGACCCTGCCATTGCTAATCTAGGGCTTAGTGGCAGATGTGAGCTGTTATTAACCCCTTATTAGCCTGATTGCCACCGCACCAGGGGAATCGGGAAGAATCGGGTAAAGTGCCAGGATTGTCACATCTAATGGATGTGACAATCCTGAGTGGCTGTGGGCTGTTATTGTTATAACGCGCATGCTTTATTCTTATTTTCTTTATTTCTTCATCGTTCCTTATGGGAGACCCAGACCATGGGTGTATAGCTTCTGCCTCCGGAGGACACACAAAGTACTACACTAAAAAGTGTAGCTCCTCCCTCCGAGCATATACACCCCCTGGATGACAGAATCCAACCAGTTCAATGCTTTGTGTTCAGGAGGTCACACACACATGCATCCTCTTTTGATTTTTAATTAAAGAATTGGAAGAAAAGCGGGTCCATCCTGGACTCCCGGCATGTCCCTTCTCACCCCTTTGTGTCGGCGGTGCTGTTAAGGTTGATCTCAAGGCGGGAGCCTTCCATGCCGCGCTCCTTCACCATCCCCTTTGGCTCTGGCTTGAAGTGGGAGCCTTCACGGTTCTCACTGCTCTGCAGGAGACCGGTCTCCATCCGCAGCCCTTTCAGGCCCCTGCTGGACGGAGCGCTCATCCCTCAGGGACATGGCCCTGCGTCTCAAAAAGCTAAGTATATGAGACGTTATTCAGGGGTCCCTTGTGTGGGGAGAGTGTGTTATTTGAGCATGGCGGCACCAGGGGTTCCTTTGCTGTGATTTCCGGCCGGTTCTCTGGTTTTTTCCTGAGAACCGCGCCGAGGGTGCCTGCTCGTCGGCCGCATGGATAAATTTAGGCCCTGGCTTCGGCCGCGGCCTACTTTCGTTTCTCTTCCCCTGCATGTCAGTCATGCAGGGGGACAGTGCGGCGCCGCCCACCGGCCGTTCAGCAGAGGGGAGGACACTCCTCTCTGGGGAGATGTTTCCCTCCCCTGTATTTCTCCTTAGCCCTCCGGTTCCCGCTCTTGGATTAACCCCCGCCCCCCCTCCTCACTCCAGCGCCATTTTCTCAGCGTTTTCACACTGATCGGCGCTGGCTGCTGCAGCTCTGCAAGCTGTCTGGGGGTCCAAGCTGGGAATCCGGAGGGCACACAAAAACGGCCTGGTAAGCCACAACCTCTGGTTGTGGACTTTTATACACTCTCTGGGGGTCTTTCTGAAGGAGTGAATTCTTTACTACAGAGCCTCCACCTCAGCAGCATGTCTGTCACTAGGAGCAAGGCTGCAAAGCTTTACTCTATATGCACTGCATGTAAGCTCATACTGCCCGAACCGAGCACATATCCACACTGTGATGCCTGCTCTACCGTGGTGGTGCCTCAGCCTGGAGTCTCCCCAGTGGTCCCTTCGGCTGCTCCAGCCCCGGTGGCTGAACCCCCGGCTTGGGTAGCATCGTTTTCTAAAGCTATCTCCCAGTCCTTTGCCGACTCCATGGGACAGCTGTCACGGACTCTGCTAACCATGCATCAGCCCCCTTCTCAGGGTGCCTCTGCTGCTCCGACTCGCTCTGCAGAGCTCACAGAGTATGTTTCATCTGATCCCAGACCCCGTCCTCCTAAACGGAGACGCAGGGACTCTTCTCCTTCCTCGTCCCACGGCTCTGATTCACGTGCTGAATCGCAAGGCGAGGAGGATGCCTTTACTGTGGGCTCAGACGCTACGTCTATGTACCCCATTGATCTATCTGAAAGTGATGCGGATGTTAGTGACTTGATTGCGTCCATTAACTCCGTACTGGACCTTAATCCACCAGTGTCAGACGAACAAGCTTCTTTGGTAGAAAAACACCAGTTTACCTCACCTAAGAGAGCAAGGAGTACGTTTTTTAACCACTCCAGTTTTCAGGCCACTGTGACCAAACCCAGGGCCTGCCCTGACAAACGCTTTCCTAAGCGTACCTCTGATGACCGTTTTCCTTTTCCACCTGAGGTGGTCAAGGAGTGGGCTCAGTCACCAAAGGTAGATCCTCCGGTGTCTAGAATCTCAGCCCGGACAGTTGTGTCTGTGGCGGATGGCACCTCTCTTAAGGACTCCACTGACCGCCAGGTTAACCTTCTGGCCAAATCTGTATATGAAGCGGCAGGGGCCTCTTTCTCCCCGTCCTTTGCAGCAGTGTGGGCTCTTCAGGCCATCTCTGCTTCTCTGGCGGAGATGCACTCCCTCACTAGGGACTCTATGCCCGAAATGGTTGCCTTAACTTCCCAAGCTTCGGCTTTTTCATCCTATGCTATGTCTGCCATTTTGGAGGCGTCTCACCGCACAGCGGTAGCCTCCGCTAATTCCCTCGCGATCCGCAGGATCTTGTGGCTTCGTGAGTGGAAAGCAGACGCTGCTTCCAAGAAGTTTCTAGCTGGGCTCCCTTTTTCTGGGACCCGGCTGTTCGGTGAACAACTGGATGAAATCATTAAGAAAGCTACTGGCGGGAAGAGTACTTCCTTGCCACAAACTAAAACCAGGAAACCTGTCCAGGGCAGGAACCAGTCGAGATTTCGGTCCTTTTGTTCCTCTAACTGGTCCTCCTCTAAGCCCTCAGCCTCGTCCACTAACTCAGCTAAGGATTGAAAACCCAACTGGCGCACGAAGCCTCGTCCTCCGAAGAACGGAGGAGCCGCTGCCACCAAGGCAGCCTCCTCTTGACTATCGGGCCGCGCCAGCAACGTCCTTAGTCGGTGGCAGGCTCTCCCACTTTGGCGACGTGTGGTTTCAACACGTCTCCGACCAGTGGGTGCGGGATATCATCTCGCACGGCTACAGGATAGAATTTTCTTCCAGCCCGCCAAACAGATTTTTTCTGTCCACTCCCCCCTGCTCCAAGGCCGCCGCCTTCTCACAGGCCGTGGCATCCTTGCAGGCCAACAGAGTGATTGTACCGGTTCCCGCTCGGGAACGGTTCAGAGGTTTCTACTCAAACCTCTTCCTAGTCCCCAAAAAGAACGGTTCCTTCCGGCCCATCCTGGATCTCAAGCTTCTCAACAAGCATGTTCAGGTGCGGCACTTTCGCATGGAATCTCTGCGATCAGTCATTGCCTCAATGACCCAGGGAGATTTTCTTGCATCCATCGACATCAAAGATGCCTATTTGCATGTGCCAATTGCAGTTTCACACCAGCGTTGGCTCCGTTTTGTAATCGGGGAGGAACACTTCCAATTCGTGGCTCTCCCCTTCGGGCTAGCCACGGCACCTCGAGTATTCACCAAGGTCATGGCAGCAGTGGTTGCGGTTCTGCACCTCCAGGGGTTGGCAGTGATTCCTTACCTGGACGACCTTCTAGTCAAGGCTTCATCCAGTGCAGACTGTCAGCGGAGTGTCTCGCTCACTCTTGCCACGCTTGTCCAATTCGGGCGGCTTGTCAATCTGCCAAAGTCCACTCTGACCCCGACCCAGAAACTCACGTACCTAGGGATGCAATTCGAGACTCTGCCGGCACTTGTCAAGCTGCCCTTAGTCAAACAGCAGTCCCTTCATTGGGCGGTGCGCTCTCTGTTGCGGGCCCACCGTCATTCCATCAGGCACCTCATGCAGGTACTGGGTCAGATGGTGGCGTCAATGGAAGCGGTTCCCTTTGCCCAGTTACATCTGCGTCCTCTGCAGCTGGACATTCTCCGCTGTTGGGACAAGCGGACCTCTTCCTTGCACAGGCTAGTGACTCTGTCGCCACAGACCAAGAGCTCTCTTCAGTGGTGGCTTCGGCCCCTCTCTCTATCCCAGGAACGCTCTTTTCTGATCCCGTCTTGGGTAATTCTCACCACGGACGCCAGTCTGTCCGGCTGGGGAGCAGTGTTTCTCCACCACCGAGCACAGGGCACTTGGACTCCGTCCGAATCAGCCCTCTCGATCAATGTTCTGGAAATCAGAGCTGTGCTCCTAGCTCTCGAAGCCTTTCACCACCTGTTGGCGGGCAAGAACATTCGAGTCCAGTCAGACAACGCGACAGCGGTTGCCTACATCAATCACCAGGGCGGGACTCGCAGCCGCCTGGCAATGTTGGAGGTACAACGCATCCTTCAGTCGACGGAGGACTCCAAGTCCACCATATCCGCAGTCCACATCCCAGGCGTAGAAAACTGGGAGGCAGATTATCTCAGCCGTCAAACCGTGGACAGCGGTGAGTGTGCCCTGCATCCGGCGGTGTTTCGGTCAATCTGCCGCAAGTGGGGCACTCCGGAAGTGGATCTCATGGCATCCCGGCACAACAACAAGGTCCCGGTTTACGTGGCTCGCTCCCACAATCCTCAGGCCTTGGCAGCGGACGCGCTGGTTCAGGATTGGTCCCAGTTCCGTCTAGCCTATGTGTTTCCTCCCCTAGCTCTCTTGCCCAGAGTCCTGCGCAAGATCAGAATCAGGGCCGTCGGGTCATAATCATTGCTCCAGACTGGCCCAGACGAGCTTGGTACCCAGACCTGTTCCGTCTGTCCGTGGAAGTGCCGTGGCATCTCCCGGACCGCCCAGACCATCTCTCACAAGGTCCGTTTTTCCGCCAGAATTCTGCGGCCCTCAGGTTGACGGCGTGGCTCTTGAGTCCTGGATCCTGACTGCTTCAGGCATTCCTTCCGAGGTCATCTCCACTATGACTCAGGCTCGGAAGTCTTCCTCGGCCAGGATTTACCACAGGACTTGGAGAATTTTCCTGTCCTGGTGTCGTTCGTCCGGCCATGCTCCTTGGCCTTTTTCCTTGCCGACCATCCTGTCTTTTCTACAGTCCGGTCTGCAGCTAGGACTATCCCTCAATTCCCTCAAGGGACAGGTCTCGGCTCTTTCAGTGTTGTTCCAGCGGCGTATCGCGGCTGGCTCAGGTGCGCACCTTCATGCAGGGCGCATCTCACATCATTCCTCCTTATCGGAGGCCCTTGGATCCCTGGGACCTTAATCTGGTCCTCACGGCCTTACAGAAACCCCCCTTTGAGCCTCTTAGGGAGGTTCCCTTGTTTCGACTTTCCCAGAAAGTGGTTTTTCTGGTGGCCATAACTTCTCTCAGGAGAGTCTCTGATTTGGCTGCGCTCTCTTCGGAGTCACCCTTTTTGGTTTTTCACCAAGACAAGGTGGTTCTCCGTCCGACGCAGGATTTTCTCCCTAAGGTGGTATCTCCTTTCCACCTTAACCAGGACATTTCATTGCCTTCCCTTTGTCCGGCCCCTGTGCATCGCTTTGAGAAAGCATTGCATACTTTAGATTTGGTGCGGGCGCTCCGGATCTATGTGTCACGCACCGCTGCTCTTAGGCGGTGCACCTCTTTTTGTGCTGACCGCAGGTCAGCGCAAGGGTCTCTCGGCTTCCAAACCGACCCTAGCTCGTTGGATTAGGTCGGCCATATCCGATGCCTACCAATGTGCTCAGGTGCCTCCCCCGCCGGGGATTAAAGCGCACTCGACCAGAGCTGTCGGTGCCTCTCTGGCTTTTAGGCACCAGGCTACGGTTCAGCAGGTCTGTCAGGCTGCCACTTGGTCCAGTCTGCATACCTTTTCGAAGCACTACCAAGTGCATGCTCATGCTTCGGCAGATGCGAGCTTGGGCAGACACATCCTTCAGGCGGCTGTCGCCCATTTGTGAAGTTAGGTTTTGCCTACTTCTCAGCTTTCTGTTTATTCCCACCCATGGACTGCTTTGAGACGTCCCATGGTCTGGGTCTCCCATAAGGAACGATGAAGAAAAAGAGAATTTTGTTTACTTACCGTAAATTCTTTTTCTTATAGTTCCGACATGGGAGACCCAGCACCCTCCCTGTTGCCTGTTGGCAGTTCTTGTTCCGTGTGTTTTCACCAGCTGTTGTTGTAGACAGAGGTTCCGGTTATTCCGGGTTTTACTCTATATCTACTTATGGGTGGATGTCCTCCTTCAGCTTTTGCACTAAACTGGTTGGATTCTGTCATCCAGGGGGTGTATATGCTCGGAGGGAGGAGCTACACTTTTTAGTGTAGTACTTTGTGTGTCCTCCGGAGGCAGAAGCTATACACCCATGGTCTGGGTCTCCCATGTCGGAACTATAAGAAAAAGAATTTACGGTAAGTAAACAAAATTCTCTTTTTTTCCTTTTTTTATTTTTTATTTCCAAAGGTTCCGGAACATTATCCGGAGTTCCCTGAGAACTCCAGGCCCAGGTCCGGTACTAGGGTATTTTTAAAACCTCTCGGATTCTAAATTTTAGAGTCCGGGTCTGTCCATCACTAATCAATAGACAAACAAAAAAAGTGCATAGTGTTCATGTTGTTGTGTAAACAGAAATATTATATGCAAAATTAAAAATGACATGCCATACGGCAAGCAAAATCAAGAAATGCAAAAAACTAAATTATTGAGTAAATGTATTAAATAATAGTTGTATCCTAACTATAATTAAATTGTTGTACAATGTTTTTCTCCACTTTTCTTAGATAATAATCTTTTTTCTTATTTTCTCATAGGCACTTCATTCAGGGAAAAAACCCAATCAAAGTCAACATCTAAGTCACTGAGCGGGTCGAGTGAAGTACCTCAAAATTTGCAGACCACCACGGGTATGGTTTTAGCATATACAGATCTCTAAATTATGGATAAATAGAAAAAGAAACAATTAAAAATAATTTAACACAAACAGTCCCATTCTCACACCACATAAAAATACCCAATTAAAGAAAGCTGTCAAAGCTCTCATTGAGCCCAATAGGAGTCCTTGTGTCCAATCTCTAAATCCAATGACTCAAGTTGTGCAAGGGCCTTAAATAGGTTACCACCTCTAACCTCTGATCTATGGCCTTTATAATTAAAGGGGTTATCCGGCTTATTTTGACTTTTCTTCATTATTACCCTATTGGGCTACATTGGGGCAGGTAAGTAGCTAGTGACCACTTACCTGCCCTGCTGTCAGCCTTTCTCCCCCGGCTCAGAGCGGTCATGTGACCGCTCCTGCCACGATTTTGCTGCTTCGGTCATTTCATGTCAACATGGGCAGGACCATGTTGACATGCAAATTTGGAACAGCATGTTGCCGCCCTGCTGGGCGGGTACAGTGTGTGGAGTCCCCGCCCCTCTTCCCTGCACCCTCCCACACATTCCTCCGCACCCCGTACTCTCCCCGCCCACGGTGTTACCGCCAGCACCAGGCCCCCTGCTCAGGATAGCAGGAGTGCCCGTGCAGTCTGTGTCCCGCTCCAGCCCCGCGGCTGCCTTCATTGCAGGCTCAGCAGCCTCTCACATTGCAGCGCAGGCAGGGATGTTAGATGACATCATTGCCTGCTGTGACGATCTTCGCTTCACTCCTGTCAGCGCTGTCAGTGCCTTCTATGCCGCTGCGTTCTCACATCACTAGCGGTGACGTCTCGGGCGATACTGCTGAGAACGCGGCGGGCATAGAAGTCAGGGACAGATCTGACAGGAGTGAAGCGAAGATCGTCACCGCAGGTAATGATTTCATCTAACCTCCTGATAGCAGCGCTCGGCATCCCCTGCAGTGACCTGGGCTATTGATGTTAGCTCAGGTCACTGCATTACTCTCCCAGCCGACTGGTACATTGACTATGGTATGGATCGTCATGGGACCCCCTTATTGGATTATGCCGGACCTGGATTTGTTTTTCTTTTGAATAAATTGGTGAATGAGGGAATGTTTTGAGTAGTGTTTTTTCAAATAAAACTATTTTTTTTGTTGTCTATTTTTTTCTATTACTGACTGGGTTTGTGATGTCGGATATCTGATAGACGCGTGACATCACTAACCCCAGGGCTTGATGCCAGGTGACATTACACATTTGGCATCAACCCCATATATTATCCCGTTTGCCACCGCACCAGGGCACGGGATGAGTTGGGGCGAAGCACCAGGATTGGCACATCTAATGGATGTACCACTTCTGGGGCGGCTGTGGCCTGCTATTTTTAGGCTGGGGAGTGTCCAATAACAGTAGGCCTCCCTAGTCTGAGAATACCAGACCACAGCTGTCTGCTTTACCTTGGCTGGTGATCCAATTTGGGGGGACCCCATGTTTTTTGTTTTAAACTATTTATTTAATTTAAAATAACAGCGTGGGGTGCCCTCTGTTTTGGTTTACCAGCCAAGGTGAAGCTGCCAGCTGTGGTTTGCAGGCTGCAACCATCTGCTTTACCCTAGCTGGCTACAAAAGTATGTTTTTTTTTTAATTATTTTTTATTTATTTTTTGGATAAATACAAGGCTAAGCACACTTTAGTGCCACATGAAAGTCACTAAAGGGTGCCAGCTTAGAATATGCAGGGGGGTAGGACATTATATGTCTTTCTCATCTATCTATCTATCTATCTATCTATCTATCTATCTATCTATCTATCTGTCTAACCCTCTGTTCATTCATTCATCCCTCTATTTCTCTGTCTCTATATCTATCTATTCATCTCTATATCTACTCATCTATTTATCTTTCTTGCTGCTTCCAATTTTTGCAGTCCGCAAAAAAACGGAAGACACGGATGTATCCGTGAAAAAATTGGCCATTTTTTGCGGACCGCAAAAACGGAACGGTCATGTGAATGTAGCCTACATGTGTTCCCTATGGGGGTAGGGGTCGGTACAGAACGATGGTGAGGGGGAGGTCGCTACAGAGCGCCGTGTGTGTGTGTGTGTGTGGGGGGGAGGGTTGCAGAGCCTGATGTGTGTGGCGCAGAGCCCGATGTGTGTGTGTGTGTTTGTGTGTGTGTGTGTATGTGTGTGGCGCAGAGCCCTATGTGTGTGTGTGTGTGTGTGTGGCGCAGAGCCCGATGTGTGCGTGCGTGCGTTGTGTGTGTGTGTGTGTGTGTGTGTGTGGCGCAGAGCCCGATGTGGGGCTGTTATTTTCATTGCTAGAGTGATAACAGATCAGGTGCTGGGGTAGAATACTGACAGGGAATGTGTGTGCAGGGGGCGGGCAGGGGACGGGGCTGGACACTGAGGCCGGGCAGTGCCAGCTCTAACTGAGGTTTTGCACAGGAAGTGGTCAGTTTGCTAGAGCAAAATGTAAACAAAGAACTGCAGAGAATAAAGGGATAATTCAATAGGAACAAAAGTTAGAAAACAAAAATAACAATGTAGGGGTGTTTTATATGACAATACAGCACAGATAAACTCAACATTTTTTGGTAAGCTAATGTCGGACAACTCCTTTAATTTGCTTCAGTCAGATTTATGGTACAATTGGAAATGTTTTGGTAGGGTTTTTAGGTCTTCCGCCTCATGCAGAGTCTTTGTTTTCTCAATGTCCCTGATGGGCTCACGGAATCCCACCTTTAACCCCCTAACCCCTGGACGATTTTTCCGTTTTTGTTTTTTGCTCCCCTTTTTCCAAGAGTCGTAACTTTTTTATTTTTCCCGTCAATCTTGCCATAAGAGGGCTTGTTTTTTGCGGGACGTATTGGTCTTTTAAGTGAAACCATGAGTTTTACCATATATGGTACTGGAAAACAGCACAAAATTTCCATGTGCGGAAAAATTACAAAAAAGTGTGATTGGACAATGGTTTATGGGGTACTTTATTCACCGTGTTCACTGTATGGTAAAACTGATGGGTGGGTGTGATACTTCAGGTTGGTATGAGTTCGTTGATACCAAACATGTTTAGGTTTACTTTTATATAAGGGGTTAAAAAAAGGTTTGTCCAAAAAATTGGAGCACTTTCTGCGGCATTTTCTGCAACTTGTAGTGTTCTCATTTTCTTTGTCGCTCCATTGGGAGACCCAGACAATTGGGTGTATAGCTACTGCCTCCGGAGGCCACACAAAGTATTACACTTAAAAGTGTAAATCCCCTCCCCTTCTGCCTATACACCCCCCGTGGGATCACGGGCTCCTCAGTTTTCATGCTTTGTGCGAAGGAGGTCAGACATCCACGCATAGCTCCACTGTTTAGTCAGCAGCAGCTGCTGACTATGTCGGATGGAAGAAAAGAGGGCCCATACTAGGGCCCCCAGCATGCTCCCTTCTCACCCCACTTTTGTCGGCGGTGTTTGTTAAGGTTGAGGTACCCATTGCGGGTACGGAGGCTGGAGCCCACATGCTGCTTTCCTTCCCCATCCCCCTTAGGGCTCTGGGTGAAGTGGGATCTTACCGGTCTCCAGGCACTGAGGCCGTGCTCCATCCACAGCCCCTGGGAATCTGCTGGACATGGAGCTGAGTATCTTCAGGGACATGGCCCTGCTACTTCAAGGTACTCTGTGTCCCCGTACAGACCGCGCACAGTCACACTACAGCATTGCTGGGTGTGTTAGTGCGCCGGGGACAACAGCGCTGTGCGCTTGTGCCATGACTAACTACAGCTTGCTGAGTGTGTCAATGTATTGGGAACTGCCGCGCCGGCCGCTGCTGTCAGTTTTACACTGCGGCGCGGCTGGGACTTGTGGTGCGCCGGGGACTTACGCGCTGGCCGTGCATATATGACGGCCGCGCTTACTACTCGAGTCCCCGGCTTTTGCGGCCTAGTTTCGTTTCGTTCCCGCCCCCAGGCCTGCCAGTCAGGGGAAGGGCGGGACGCTGTACAGAACGTCAGCGCCGAGGGCTGGAGTCTACTTTACATACTCCAGCCCTCACACTGGGCACAGTGGGACGCCACTTTCCCGCACTTTGTCTGAGGCACGCCCACGGCCTGCCCCTCTCCACAGGACGCCGGCAGCCATTCCTGTGTGCAGTCTGAGCTGGAGAAGGGAGACAAGTTCTGGGAGACCCAGACACGGGATTCTGGCGACCACACACCCGCTTTTGAGCGGGCGGTAAGCAGCACCTGTGGTGCTGACCCCAATAGTGCCGGAGTGTACATTTGTATTTTTATGCTTGCATGCTATACATTGCACTGTACGGTCGTTATTGATTCTTGGCTATATACCCTCCTAGATTGCTCAGAGGAGACAACAGCATGTCGTCCGCAAAAAGCAAGGGTGCCAAGGCACAGGCTTTCTATGCTGCTTGTACCGCATGTGAGGCTATTCTACCGGCAGGTTCCACTGACCCCCATTGTGTGCAGTGCTCGGCTCCTGTGGCACTTGCTCGGCCGGGGCCTCTGCTAGAGGTGACCCAGGGAGAACCACCTGTGAATACTGTCCAGGTGACGGGGACGGAGTTTGCAGTTTTTGCTGATAGATTGTCTGTGACTATGACTAAAATTCTAGAAACTTTGCAGTCTAGACCGGTAACTCAGACCATGGGCACTGTTGAATCATTGCTCCCTGGTCCCCCTCAGTTGGAACAACTCCGGGCTCCGGGGGTGTCCCATGCATCCCAGGGTGAAGGCTCTGACACGGACGACAGTCCCAGACAGCCTAAGCGAGCTCGCTGGGAGCGGCCCTCGACTTCATCACACTGGTCAGGGTCCCAGCAGGAGGACTCTCTGTATGATGAGGCGGAGGTAGCTGATCAGGATTCTGATCCTGAGACCGCTCTCAATCTGGATACACCTGATGGTGACGCCATAGTGAATGATCTTATAGCGTCCATCAATAGAATGTTGGATATTTCTCCCCCAGCTCCTCCAGTGGAGGAGTCAGCTTCACAGCAGGAGAAATTCCATTTCAGGTATCCCAAGCGTAAATTGAGTACTTTTCTGGACCACTCTGACTTTAGAGAGGCAGTCCAGAAACACCACGCTTATCCAGATAAGCGTTTCTCCAAACGACTTAAGGATACACGTTATCCCTTTCCCCCTGACGTGGTCAAGGGCTGGACCCAGTGTCCCAAGGTGGATCCTCCAATCTCCAGGCTTGCGGCTAGATCCATAGTTGCAGTGGAGGATGGGGCTGCACTTAAAGATGCCACTGACAGACAGATGGAGCTCTGGTTGAAATCCATCTATGAAGCTATCGGCGTGTCGTTTGCTCCAGCATTCGCAGCCGTATGGGCACTCCAAGCTATTTCAGCTGGTCTTACACAGATTGACACGGTCACACGTACATCTGTTCCGCAGGTGGCGTCCTTAACCTCTCAAATGTCTGCATTTGCGTCTTACGCGATTAATGCTGTCCTGGACTCTACGAGCCGTACGGCAGTGGCGTCCGCCAACTCCGTGGTTTTACGCAGAGCCTTGTGGTTAAGGGAATGGAAGGCAGATTCTGCTTCCAAAAAGTGCTTAACCAGTTTGCCATTTTCTGGTGACCGACTGTTTGGTGAGCGATTGGATGAAATCATTAAACAGTCCAAGGGTAAGGATTCATCCTTACCCCAGCACAATTCAAACAAACCTCAACAGAGGAGGGGACAGTCGGGGTTTCGGTCCTTTCGAGGCTCGGGCAGGTCCCAATTCTCCTCGTCCAAAAGGACTCAAAAGGATCAGAGGCGCTCAGATTCTTGGCGGGCTCAGTCACGCCCAAAAAAGACAGCCGGAAGAACCGCTCCCAAGGCGGCTTCCTCATAACTTTCGGCCTCCTCTCTCCGCATCCTCGGTCGGTGGCAGGCTCTCCCGCTTTGGCGACATTTGGCTGCCACAGGTCAAAGACCGTTGGGTGAGAGACATTCTGTCTCACGGGTACAGGATAGAGTTCAGTTCTCGTCCTCCAACTCGATTCTTCAGAACTTCTCCACCTCCCGACCGAGCCGATGCTCTTCTGCAAGCGGTGTGCACTCTAAAGGCAGAAGGAGTGGTGATCCCTGTTCCTCTTCAGGAGCAAGGTCACGGTTTTTACTCCAATTTGTTTGTGGTGCCAAAGAAGGACGGGTCTTTCCGTCCCGTTCTGGACCTAAAACTGCTCAACAAGCACGTGAAAACCAGGCGGTTCCGGATGGAATCCCTCCGCTCCGTCATCGCCTCAATGTCTCAAGGAGATTTCCTAGCATCAATAGACATCAAGGATGCTTATCTCCACGTGCCGATTGCTCCAGAGCACCAGCGTTTTCTACGCTTCGTTATAGGAGACGAACACCTTCAGTTCGTAGCTCTGCCTTTCGGGCTGGCGACAGCCCCACGGGTCTTCACCAAGGTCATGGCAGCAGTAGTAGCAGTCCTGCACTCTCAGGGTCACTCTGTGATCCCTTACTTGGACGATCTACTTGTCAAGGCACCCTCTCAAGAGGCATGCCAACACAGCCTGACCGTTGCGCTGGAGACTCTCCAAAGTTTCGGGTGGATCATCAACTTTTCAAAGTCAAATCTGACCCCGACCCAATCGCTAACATATCTTGGCATGGAGTTTCATACTCTCTCAGCGATAGTGAAGCTTCCGCTGGACAAACAGCGTTCACTACAGACAGGGGTACAATCTCTCCTTCAAGGACAGTCGCATCCCCTGAGGCGCCTCATGCACTTCCTAGGGAAGATGGTAGCAGCAATGGAGGCAGTCCCTTTCGCGCAGTTTCATCTGCGTCCACTACAATGGGACATTCTCCGCCAATGGGACGGGAAGTCGACGTCCCTCGACAGGAACGTCTCCCTTTCTCAGGCGGCCAAGGAATCTCTTCGGTGGTGGCTTCTTCCCACCTCATTGTCAAAAGGAAAGTCCTTCCTACCCCCATCCTGGGCGGTGGTCACGACAGACGCGAGTCTATCAGGGTGGGGAGCAGTGTTTCTCCACCACAGGGCTCAAGGTACGTGGACTCAGCAAGAGTCCACCCTTCAGATCAATGTTCTGGAAATCAGAGCAGTGTATCTTGCCCTACAAGCCTTCCAGCAGTGGCTGGAAGGCAAGCAGATCCGAATTCAGTCGGACAACTCCACAGCGGTGGCATACATCAACCACCAAGGAGGAACACGCAGTCGGCAAGCCTTCCAGGAAGTCCGGCGGATTCTGAGGTGGGTGGAAGACACGGCATCCACCATATCCGCAGTTCACATCCCGGGCGTAGAAAACTGGGAAGCAGACTTCCTCAGTCGCCAGGGTATGGACGCAGGGGAATGGTCTCTTCACCCGGACGTGTTTCAGGAGATCTGTCGCCGCTGGGGGATGCCGGACGTCGACCTAATGGCGTCCCGGCACAACAACAAGGTCCCGGCTTTCATGGCACGGTCTCACGATCACAGAGCTCTGGCGGCGGACGCCTTAGTTCAAGATTGGTCGCAGTTCCGGCTGCCTTATGTGTTTCCACCTCTGGCACTGTTGCCCAGAGTGCTACGCAAGATCAGGTCCGACTGCCGCCGCGCCATCCTCGTCGCTCCAGACTGGCCGAGGAGGTCGTGGTACCCGGATCTGTGGCATCTCACGGTAGGCCAACCGTGGACACTACCAGACCGACCAGACTTGCTGTCTCAAGGGCCGTTTTTCCATCTGAATTCTGCGGCCCTGAACCTGACTGTGTGGCCATTGAGTCCTGGATCCTAGCGTCTTCAGGATTATCTCAAGGGGTCATTGCCACCATGAGACAGGCTAGGAAACCAACCTCCGCCAAGATCTACCACAGGACGTGGAAGATATTCTTATCTTGGTGCTCTGCTCAGGGAGTTTCTCCCTGGCCATTTGCATTGCCTACTTTTCTTTCCTTCCTGCAATCCGGTTTGGAAAAAGGTTTGTCGCTCGGCTCCCTTAAAGGACAAGTCTCAGCGCTATCTGTATTTTTTCAGAAGCGCATAGCACGACTTCCTCAGGTACGCACGTTCCTGCAAGGGGTTGGTCATATCGTCCCTCCTTACAAGCGGCCGTTAGAGCCCTGGGATCTGAACAGGGTTCTAATTGCTCTCCAGAAGCCGCCTTTCGAGCCTATGAGGGATGTTTCTCTTTCTCGCCTTTCACAGAAAGTGGCCTTTCTAATAGCGGTCACGTCTCTTCGGAGAGTGTCCGAGCTAGCAGCGCTGTCATGCAAATCTCCCTTCCTGGTGTTTCACCAGGACAAGGTGGTTCTGCGCCCGATTCCGGAGTTTCTCCCTAAGGTGGTATCCCCCTTTCATCTCAATCAGGATATCTCCTTACCTTCTTTGTGTCCTCATCCAGTTCATCAATGTGAAAAGGATTTGCATTTGTTGGATCTGGTGAGAGCGCTCAGAATCTACATTTCCCGCACGGCGCCCCTGCGCCGCTCGGATGCTCTCTTTGTCCTGGTCGCTGGTCAGCGTAAAGGGTCGCAAGCTTCCAAATCCACCCTGGCTCGGTGGATCAAGGAACCAATTCTTGAAGCCTACCGTTTTGCTGGGCTTCCGGTTCCCTCAGGGCTGAAGGCCCATTCTACCAGAGCCGTGGGTGCGTCCTGGGCATTACGGCACCAGGCTACGGCTCAGCAGGTGTGCCAGGCGGCTACCTGGTCGAGTCTGCACACTTTTACCAAGCATTATCAGGTGCATACCTACGCTTCGGCGGACGCCAGCCTAGGTAGACGAGTCCTTCAGGCGGCGATTGCCCCCATGTAGGAAAGGGCCGTTTTACGGCCCTATCACGAGGTATTATTTTACCCACCCAGGGACTGCTTTTGGACGTCCCAATTGTTTGGGTCTCCCAATGGAGCGACAAAGAAGAAGGGAATTTTGTTTACTTACCGTAAATTCCTTTTCTTCTAGCTCCAATTGGGAGACCCAGCACCCGCCCTGTTTCCTTCGGGCTTTTTGTTTTTTCGGGTACACATGTTGTTCATGTTCAATGGTTTCAGTTCTCCGATATTCCTTCGGATTGAATTTGTTTTTAAACCAGTTATTGGCTTTCCTCCTTCTTGCTTTGACACTAAAACGGAGGAGCCCGTGATCCCACGGGGGGTGTATAGGCAGAAGGGGAGGGCCTTTACACTTTTAAGTGTAATACTTTGTGTGGCCTCCGGAGGCAGTAGCTATACACCCAATTGTCTGGGTCTCCCAATTGGAGCTAGAAGAAAAGGAATTTACGGTAAGTAAACAAAATTCCCTTCTTCTTTATCGTTCCTATGGGAGACCCAGACATTGGGTGTATAGCTTCTGCCTCCGGAGGACACACAAAGTACTACACTAAAAAGTGTAGCTCCTCCCTCTGAGCCTATACACCCCCTGGAGAGCCAGATCTAGCCAGTTCATTGCTTTGTGTTCAGGAGGCATACATCCACACATGCATTCTCATCTGATTTTTCATTTTTGGAAAGAGTTTGAAGAAAAGCGGGTCCAACTCTGGACCCCCGGCATGTCCCTTCTCACCCCACTGTGTCGGCGGTGCTGTTAAGGTTGATTCCACGGCTGGAGCCTTACATGCCGCGCTCCTTCACCATCCCTCGGGCTCTGGCTTGAAGTGGGAGCCAGCACGGTTCTCCATGCTTGGCAGGAGACCGGTCTCCATCCGCAGCCCTTCAGGATCCTGCTGGACGGAGCACTCATCCCCAGGGACCTGGAACCCTGCATCTCAGCAAGCTAAGTACCTGAGACGTTTACATTCGGGGTCCCTGTACTTTATTATGTTGGGAGAGTGTGCTGAGTGAGTTTTCTGACTTTTCCGGCCGGTTCTCTGGCTGTCGCCTGAGAACTGCGCCGATGGTGCCTGCGCGCCGGCCGCACTGCTCAAATTTAGGTCCCGGCTTCGCCGGAGGCCTACTTTCGGTTTCACTGCCCTCGCATGTCATTCATGCAGAGGGACAGTGCGGCTCCGCCCAGCGGCCGTTCTGCACAGGGGAGGGACACTCCTCACTGGGTTCATGTCTCCTCCCCTGTAAGTCTCTTTGGCCCTCCAGATCCCGCTCTCAGAGCAGGTCCCGCCCCCTCTCCTTGCTCCGGCGCCATTTTATCAGCGTTTTCTCTGCGATCAGCACTGGCTGCAGCATCCCTGCTGAGGTGCTTGGGGGTCCGGGCTTAGGGATCTGGAGGGCACACAACACCGCTCCAGCGGTCTGGTAAGCCACAACCTCTGGTTGTGGGCCTCTGTAATACTCTCTGGGGGTCACTCTGGCAAGAGCCCCCACTTCAGCAGCACGTCTCACACGAGGAGCAAGGCTCCAAGGCTATATTCAGCATGCACTGCATGTAAGCTCGTGCTGCATGAACCGAGCACATATCCACATTGTGATGCCTGCTCTAACCTGACAATGCCTCAGCCTGGAATCGCACCCACAGTGGTCTCTCCGGCTGCTCCGGCTCCTGTGTCTGAACCCCCGGCTTGGGTAGAATCCTTATCTAGGTCTATCTCCCAGTCATTTGCTGACTCCATGGGACAGCTGTCCCGGACTTTGCTGAACATGCATCAGCCCCCTTCACAGGGCGCCTCTGCTGCTAGGGCTCTCTCAGCGGAGCTCACAGAGGATTCCTCATCTGGTCCCAGACCCCGTCCTCCTAAGAGGAGACGCAGGGCTACCTCCCCTTCCTCGTCCCGCGGCTCTGTTTCAGAAGCTGACTCGCAGGAAGAGGAGGATACTTTCACAGGGGGCTCGGAGGCTACCTCCATGTGCCCCATTGATCTGTCCGAAAGTGACTCAGATGTTAGTGATTTGATTGCGTCCATTAATTCTGTACTGGACCTCAATCCGCCAGTATCAGAGGAGCAACCCTCTCTGGCAGAAAAGCACCAGTTTACCTTGCCTAAGAGGACAAAGAGTGTGTTCTTTAACCACTCCAGTTTTCAGGCCGCTATGACCAAGCCTAGGGCCTGTCCTGACAAACGCTTCCCAAAGCGTGGTTCTGATGACCGTTTTCCCTTTCCACCTGAGGTGGTCAAGGAATGGGCTCATTCACCAAAGGTAGACCCCCCGGTGTCTAGACTCTCAGCCTGGACCGTTGTATCAGTGGCTGATGGCACCTCTCTTAAGGATTCCACTGACCGCCAGGTTGACCTTCTGGCCAAATCTGTATATGAGGCGGCAGGGGCCTCGTTCTCCCCATCTTTTGCGGCAGTGTGGGCTCTCAAAGCCATCTCTGCTTCTCTAGAGGAGATGCATTCCCTCGCCAGGGAATCTATGCCCGAAATGGTTGCCTTAACTTGCCAAGCTTCCGCTTTTTCATCCTATGCCATGTCTGCCATGCTGGAGGCTTCTCACCGCACTGCGGTGGCTTCGGCTAATTCCCTCGCTATCCGCAGGATCTTGTGGCTTCGAGAGTGGAAGGCAGATGCTTCTTTAAAGAAGTACCTTGCTGGGCTCCCTTTTGCTGTGTCCAGGCTATTCGGTGAACAACTGGATGAAATTATTCAGGAAGCTACTGGCGGGAAGAGTACTTCCATGCCACAAACCAAAACCAGGAAACCTGTCCAGGGTAGGAACCAGTCGAGGTTTCGTTCCTTTCGTTCCTCCAACTGGTCGTCCTCTAAGCCCTCGGCCTCGTCCACTAACTCAGCCAAGGACCAAAAATCCAACTGGCGCACAAAGGCGCGTCCACAGAAGGCCGCAGGAGCTGCTGCCGCTAAGGCAGCCTCCTCTTGACTATCTGTCAACACGTCTCCGATCAGTGGGTGCGGGATGTCATCTCCCACGGCTACAGGATAGAATTCTCTTCCAGCCCGCCAAACAGATTTTTTCTGTCAACTCCCCCCTGCTCCAAGGCCGCCGCCTTCTCTCAGGCCATGGCATCCTTGCAGGCCAACGAAGTAATTGTACCGGTTCCCGCCCGGGAACGGTTCAGAGGTTTCTACTCAAATCTCTTCCTAGTTCCAAAAAAGAACGGTACCTTCCGGCCCATCCTGGATCTCAAGCTTCTCAACAAGCATGTTCAGGTGCGGCATTTTCGCATGGAATCTCTGCGGTCAGTCATTGCCTCAATGACCCAAGGGGATTTCCTGGCATCCATCGACATCAGAGATGCCTATCTGCATGTGCCAATTGCAGTTTCTCACCAGCGTTGGCTACGTTTTGCAATCGGAGAGGAACATTTCCAATTCGTGGCTCTCCCCTTCGGGTTAGCCACGGCCCCTCGGGTATTCACCAAGGTCATGGCAGCAGTGATTGCGGTTCTGCACCTCCAGGGGTTGGCAGTGATTCCTTACCTGGACGACCTTCTAGTCAAGGCTTCATCCAGCGCAGACTGTCAGCGGAGTGTCTCGCTCACTCTTGCCACTCTAGCCAAATTCGGGTGGCTGGTCAATCTGCCCAAATCCACTCTGACTCCGACCCAGAGGCTCACGTACCTAGGGATGCAGTTCGAGACTTTGCCGGCACTTGTGAAGTTGCCCTTGATCAAACAGCAGTCCCTCCAACTGGCGGTGCGCTCTCTCCTGAGGCCCCGCCGTTATTCCATCAGGCACCTGATGCAGGTGCTGGGTCAAATGGTGGCGTCAATGGAGGCTGTTCCCTTTGCCCAGTTCCATCTGCGTCCTCTGCAGCTGGACATTCTCCGCTGTTGGGACAAGCGGCCTTCCTCCTTGCACAGGTTAGTGGCTCTGTCGCCACGGACCAGGAGCTCTCTTCAGTGGTGGCTTCGGCCCCTCTCTCTGTCTCAGGGACGCTCCTTCCTGGCTCCGTCCTGAGTGATCCTCACCACGGATGCCAGTCTATCCGGCTGGGGAGCGGTATGTCTCCACCACCGAGCACAGAGCACTTGGACTCCGTCCGAGTCAGCCCTCTCGATCAATGTGCTGGAAACCAGAGCCGTGCTCCTGGCTCTCCTAGCTTTTCACCACCTATTGGCGGGCAAGCACATCCGAGTCCAGTCAGACAACGCGACAGCGGTTGCCTACATCAATCACCAGGGCGGGACACGCAGCCGCCTGGCAATGTTGGAGGTACAACGTATCCTTCAATGGACGGAGGACTCCAAGTCCACCATATCCGCAGTCCACATACCAGGCGTGGAAAACTGGGAGGCAGATTATCTCAGCCGTCAGACCGTGGACAGTGGCGAGTGGTCCCTGCATCCGGCAGTGTTTCAGTCAATATGTCGCAAGTGGGGCACTCCGGACGTGGACCTAATGGCATCCCGTCACAACAACAAGGTTCCGGTTTACGTGGCTCGCTCCCACGATCCTCAGGCATTCTCCGCGGATGCACTGGTTCAAGACTGGTCGCAGTTTCGTCTGTCCTACGTGTTTCCCCCTCTAGCTCTCTTGCCCAGAGTCCTGCGCAAGATCAGAATGGAGGGCCGTCGGGTCATCCTCATTGCTCCAGACTGGCCCAGGCGAGCTTGGTACCCAGACCTGCTCCATCTGTCCGTGGAGGTGCCGTGGCATCTTCCGGACCGTCCAGACCTTCTCTCACAAGGTCCGTTTTTCCGCCAGAATTCTGCGGCTCTCAGATTGACGGCGTGGCTCTTGAGTCCTGGATCTTGACGGCTTCTGGCATTCCTCCTGAAGTCATTTCCACTATGACTCGGGCCCGGAAGTCTTCCTCGGCCAAAATCTATCACAGGACTTGGAAAATTTTCCTGTCCTGGTGTCGCTCTTCCAGCCATGCTCCTTGGCCTTTTTCCTTGCTGACCCTTCTGTCCTTTCTACAGTCCGGTCTGCAGCTAGGACTGTCCCTCAATTCTCTCAAGGGACAAGTCTCGGCTCTGTCAGTGCTTTTCCAGCGGCGTATCGCCCGGCTGGCTCAGGTCCGCACCTTCATGCAGGGCGCGTCACATCATTCCGCCTTACCGGCGGCCCTTGGATCCCTGGGACCTCAATTTGGTCCTCACGGCCTTGCAGAAACCCCCCTTTGAGCCTCTTAGGGAGGTTTCTTTGTTTCGTCTTTCACAGAAATTGGTCTTTCTAGTGGCCATAACTTCCCTCAGGAGAGTCTCTGATTTGGCTGCGCTCTCTTCGGAGTCACCTTTTTTGGTTTTTCATCAAGATAATGTGGTTCTCCGTCCGACTCCGGACTTTCTTCCTAAGGTGGTCTCTCCTTTCCACCTTAACCAGGACATTACGCTGCCTTCCTTTTGTCCGGCTCCTGTTCATCGCTTTGAAAAAGCGTTGCATACTCTGGATCTGGTGCGAGCGCTCCGGATCTATGTGTCACGCACCGCTGCTCTTAGGCGGTGCACCTCTCTTTTTGTGCTAACCACAGGTCGGCGTAAGGGCCTCTCTGCTTCTAAGCCGACCTTAGCCCGTTGGATTAGGTCGACCATTTCGGATGCCTAATAGTGTTCTCAGGTGCCTCCCCCGCCGGGGATCAATGCACACTCGACCAGAGCTGTCGGTGCCTCTTGGGCTTTCAGGCACCAGGCTACGGCATAGCAAGTCTGTCAGGCTGCCACTTGGACTAGCCTGCATACCTTTTCAAGGCACTACCAAGTGCATGCTCATGCTTCGGCAGATGCGAGCTTGGGCAGACGCATCCTTCAGGCGGCTGTCGCCCATTTGTGAAGTTTGGTTCTGCCTACTTCTCAGTTTTTTCTGTTTATTCCCACCCATGGACTGCTTTGAGACGTCCCAATGTCTGGGTCTCCCATAGGAACGATAAAGAAAAAGAGAATTTTGTTTACTTACCGTAAATTCTTTTTCTTATAGTTCCGTATTGGGAGACCCAGCACCCTCTCTGTTGCCTGTTGGCAGTTTCTTGTTCCGCGTGTTATCACCGGCTGTTGTCGTGGACAGAGTCTCCGGTTGTTCCGGTTCTTGCTCTGTTTTACTTGTGGGTGGCTATTCTCCTTCAGCTTTTGCACTAAACTGGCTAGATCTGGCTCTCCAGGGGGTGTATAGGCTCAGAGGGAGGAGCTACACTTTTTAGTGTAGTACTTTGTGTGTCCTCCGGAGGCAGAAGCTATACACCCAATGTCTGGGTCTCCCAATACGGAACTATAAGAAAAAGAATTTACGGTAAGTAAACAAAATTCTCTTTTTTCGGGATATGGGGCTCACTGATGGCTTATTTGTTTGCATTTTTAGCTGTACCATTTTTGCACAGATGCTACGTTTTGACTCCCTGGTATTGCATTTTGCTGAAAATTTGCGAAGACCAAAAAACGTAACTTTGCCAGTTGGATTTTTTTTTACGGCTACGCCATCTACCGATCTAATTGATTCATTTTATATTTTAATAGACTGGGCAATTCTGAACTCTGCGATACCAAATGAGTGTATATTTTTTATTTTTTTAACCCTTTGATTTTTAGTGGGGCGAATGGAGAATAATTTAAACTTTTAGTTGTTTTTTTAATTCTATAAAACTTTTTTTTTACTTTTTTTATTTTAATAGTCTCTCTAGGGGTAAGGATTAGCCGTCTGATCGCTTGTTCATTTCTGCTGATCAGAGCGGCAGAGCTCTGAACAGCTGAAATGCTGCTGTCCTGTTAAAGCCAGCCGGCTGTAACAGGATGTGAGTCATGATAGCGACAGGAGTCATCACATAACCCTGTGCTACCATGGCAACCATCAGCTTCCCATGATCGCATTACGGGGCCTCCGATGGCGATGTAGAAAGGCAATTGGAATAGTCATGGGCCCTCGTGTGGATTACCACAGACCTGCGTGTTTTTGGAGTTAATAAAGGAGTGAAATAGGGTATTGTTTTTATCTTATTTTTTGTTTGTGTTTATTTCTTTTCACTTCCAGATTAGTAATGGGGGTAGGGTTTTCATAGACCCTGCCATTACTAATCTAGAGCTTAGTGGCAGCTGTGAGCTGTTATTAACCCCTTATTAGCCTGATTGCCACCGCACCAGTGCAATCGGGAAGAGCCGGGTAAAGTGCCAGGATTGTCACATATAATGGATGTGACAATCCTGGGTGGCTGTGGGCTGCTATTGTTATAACGCGCCTGCTTTAATCTTATTTTATTTAATTTTCCTTTATTTATTTTTTATTTTCTCATAGGCACTTCATTCAGGGAAAAGACCCAATCAAAGTCAACATCTAAGTCACTGAGCGGGTCGAGTGAAGTACCTCAAAATTTGCAGACCACCACGGGTATGGTTTTAGCATATACAGACCTCTAAATTATGGATAAAAAACTATTAAAAGAAGGATTTTTGTGTACTCACCGTCAAATCTCTTTCTCTGAGTCTTCATTGGGGGACACAGGACCATGGGTGTATGCTGCTGTGACTAGGAGGCTGACACTAAGTAAACATAAAAAAAGTTAGCTCCTCCCTAGCAGTGTACACCCTGAGCCGGAGGCGGATCTATGCCAGTTAAGTGTACAAGCAGTAGTAGGAGAAACCTGAACAACCATAACTAATCAAAGTAATAACAAGAAACACACAGTATCTTATCTAAACCTATACTGTATATAAATATCTATATATATATCTATATATATATATATATATATATATATATATATATATATATATATAAAAAAACATAAATAAGCTGGGTACAGAAGAACGTGTTTCCATAAAGAACCAGTAACACCCGGCAACTAAGAGCAACCCCATATCCAAACAGGGTGGGTGCTGTGTCCCCCAATGAAGACTCAGAGAAAGAGATTTTACGGTGGGTACACAAAAATCCTTCTTTATCGCTTTCATTGGGGGACACAGGACCATGGGACGTCCAAAAGCAGTCCCTGGGTGGGTACAGGAGTAATCATACAGATTCAAAATATACCCAAAACTCTGTAAGAATGCTCGGTGCAAACGTAAACCGGCTTATCATAGGTGTGCCAAAGCCGCTTGCTGTATCCTGGAAAACCTGGAAAAGGTAGTAAAGCTTGACTACGCGGCGGCTCTGAAGACTTGCTTGGCTGACGCCTGGCGTCTGACTGTCCTAGACGCCCCAATTGCACCGGTGGAAAGGCCTTTACACTCCTCGGAGAAAACCTGACTCTAATCCTGTAGGCCTCTGATATGGTCGGCCTGACCTAACTTGCAGTGATAGCCTTGGACGCCGGCATGCCCCTCCTGGGTCCCGTAGACAGGACGAATAGGCCGTCCAAGATGCAGAGGGGTGCGGATCTCGAAACGTAACTCCTCCGAGCTCGCACTAGATCCGGTGTAAGCCGTGACCTCTCCAAGAATCGAATGGAGGCTGGACCGAAGGATGGAGCCACCATCACCTCATTCAGATACTACATCCGGTAGGAAAAAACCTGAGACGGGTGCCGAACAATCTCGTCTTGGTGAAAAAAACAAGAAAAAGTGACCCGCATGAGAGGGATTACAGAGCAGACCTTCTTCTGATTGAAGTGACTGTCCCCAACAAAGGCACCTTCCCGGATAGGCGTGAGATTGAGGATCGAACGGGGCTAATTGAAGAGACCCTAGAGCCAGCTGGAGGTCCCATGGTTCTAGCAGGGAACGATCTAGCGGTGCCAGATGGACGACTCCTTGGATGAACGTCCTGACTTGCGGCCGAGATGCAAGATTTCTTTGGAAAAGAGATATAGAGCCGACACCTGATTTCTCTGGAAAAGAGAGATATAGCCGACACCTGCCCTTTGAAGGTTGCTGGCGAGAGACCCGCCTGTAAGCCTGACTGTAGGAAGGCCAGTAACACTGGGAGTGACAGATCCAGTGGAGATGCGTTGACGTTGACCTCACCCTCTTGAAAGGAGGCCTTTGTTTGAAGACGGAGGCTTCTGAGTTTTGACCATGGTCTGTAACACCTGTGGGATAACGCCTTCCTGGGCTAGTAGCCATGGTTCCACAGCCATGCGGTCAAATTGAGAACCTCTGAATATTGATGTAAAAGAGGACTTTGCGACAGGAAGTTCAGACGATCTGGAAGCCACCATGGGGTGTCTGATGAGCTGCGTGAGCTCTGCGAACAACGCTTGCCTGGGTCAATCCATGGCAATGAGAGCCACTAGGATGCCCTCTGCTCTGAGTTTCTTGAGGACTCTTGTGACTTGATTGTTGAATCGAGAAGCCATCAGGTCAACATTCGGAATATCTCATCTGAGGCAGATCCATTCGAAAGCCTCTCTGTTTAGGGATCATTCGCCTGCCACCAGACCTTGCTGATATAGTCCGCTGCCCAATTCTCCACGGCGGGGAAAAATGAATGTGGACAAAATCTGGAGTGGTGAGGCTATGCCCACTGTACGATCTTCTTCACCTATGTCATCACCATGACGCTCCTTGTTTCGCCCAGGTGATGTCCGACTGGATTCTGGATGGCGATTCTTGTATGAAGGGCTGAAAAAAATCTGTAGGGCTCGCAGAAAATACTCTGATCCCTAAAACAAAATTGATAGGCAGACGGCTCTCCTGGGAGGACCACCGATCGTGAGCCGTGTGCTTCGGAACACCGCTCTCCAGTCGGAAGACTGGTATCGATGGTGACTGCCTGCCAGTGTACTGGTATGAAAGACATTCCACTGGACCGATGAGGGCCGCTGGTCCACCATAAAAACGAGCGGCGGTATCCCGGAGTCAAATGGATCCTGCGATTCAAGGTGAACAGAGAATTGTCCCATCTGTTCGGCCAAGTCAGCTGAAGGAGATGAAGGTGGAAGCGGCAAACGGAACCGCCTCTATTGCCGCCACCATCCGACTGAAGACTCTCCGCTCGGAGTGACGGAGGATCTGGAGGTCTCTTTGGAGGGACACGCGTCCTTGGATGGTATCGAACTCCATGCCTAGAAAGGTAATCCTGCTGGCCGGGGTCAGAGAGGGCTTCTTCCAAATGATGCGCTAGCCTAGTCGGGACAGGATATCGATGGTGACCTAAACACTTAGGAGACCGTCGTCAAAAAGAAGAACCCCTGATCGACAAGGCGACCAGGTACAGAATCACCAAAAATGATCATCTGCTATTGCCAGACGCAGGAACATCTGTGCTGGTGCGACCTGTATGTCCGACGATAGACTTGCTGGAGAAAACTATTATGTCCCCTGAGTCCAGCAACTCGCCGACCCAGGGGTCCGTGATCCAAGTCCGCCAGACGTGATTGAGATGAGACAGGCGCCTCCCCCTGGTCTGCGCCCGCGCGCAACGACCAAGAGTCATCTAGCGGGGTAGCGCTGTGATCTGGATGTCGTTGTCGATGGCTGGCGTGGCTGAGAAAACGCCAGAAAGGGCATGGATTGAGGTACGGAATCTTCCTGTTCCTCTGCGGGGACCTGGTTTTCTTGTGTGTGTGGAACCGAAGCTCCCGTGATCTCGTCGATGACCTGATCCAGCCAGTCCCCAAACAAACGACCTCCTGTAAAGAGGAGGACTGTAAGTGATATCCTAGAAACCGCGTCCGCATACCAGTCTCTGAGCCAGATCGCCCGACAGATGGCCCCCGTGCTGCTAGCCGCTTTCACTGGGCAGTAAGCTGCTGACGGAGATGCGATGAGTATGTACTCACCTGCTAGAGCAAACTGTGTGCCAAGTGTGAATTCCGGATTGCTCGATCCTGCGCGAAAAACCGTTGTGGAGGTTATCGGACCCGGACATCATGGATGCTGCCAGCTAGATGGCGGCGAGGGCAGAAGGAGTACTGTGTCTGTCGTCTGAAGAAAAACCGGAGCGATGGCCCGTGCGGGAGAGCTGAAAGATGACCGCCGGAAAAAAAGCAGCAGGGCGACCATAGGCGAGCCTGTCCATTCCTTCCTGAGAGACTCAGGAAGGGAGAAAAAAGGAGATCAAACGACTTACCCTTGTTGAATATCTTGACTGGTTGTCTGTGCTTGTATAGAATTTCAGCAACGACTGGATGGTCACCAAATTGCCTGTGTGCCCGCTTAACCTGTGTTAAAGGAGACATGCAAGCACTGGGTAGCCACAGAGTCCGTCTGGGGCTCTAGCATATGACTTACCGCTTTGGCCGGACTAACCACCCTACCTCTGACCTCAGTCCTCTGATCTGGAATCAGCATCAAGGCTGCATCCGACTCTTCTCCTGAAAAAAGGGTCGGCCGGTCTCGGAGACGAGGAACACTCGGGGCCTGGAGGTGATGGAAATCTCCGGGAGGGCTTGAGAGGAGGCCCAGCAGGTCCCCTTCTGCGATCCAGTGGTAGGGTCTGGATCAGACCGACTGTTGTCCAGAGTCAGCTGGACCGGGGGAGCATGGCCGAGTGTAGGGAGCGACTGCAACGCCTGCGCGATGGTCCTAGACGCCCTTGAGAGAGAGTCCACAGACTGGGATAGAGGGTCTACCCCTCCGGATAAGGGAGCGCAGCGGAGCTCGGGTGCTGGCGGTGGCATGGGGCGCAAGCCGAGCGGGGGGCGTAGCCTGGATTGGGAGGATTATACCTAGCCGGCTGTGCGTGCATAAAAAGCTATAGGGTGCTTAGGAAAAAAACACTAGTGACGCTAGTGGGGAGACAGGAGAAAAGGGGGAAAAAACAAAAAAAAATTAAAGAGATATAGTCTGTTCCTAAGCAGGAGCAGCACTCACCCAGGTCCTGTCTCCCACCCAGGTCCGCGGAGGTCTCAGAAACTGCAGGGACAGCCTTGCTAAAGAAGAAAAACCGTCCTTCATTTTTTTTTTTTTTTTGCAGTAGGGGGCTGCCCGGATAGGGACCGGGCAGGACCTGCAGGGGTCATGCTTGGGACAAAAAAACACGAGCGCGCAACACGGGGAGGCGGAGATCTGATGGTCTGAGGTAGGCCGAAGCAGGGGACTAGATTAGTGGGTGGCCCGCCGGGAGCGCAGCGCTGAGAGCAGAGAAGTCCTACCTGCGTTCTGCCGACGTCTCTGAGATGCTCGGTCCCATCCTGCCTGCTGGAGAGTTGCCAAGCTGCTGAGCGCTCCTGCGCTGTGTAACCACGATCCCCTGTGAACGCTGGGGAGGCCTGTTGTAGCTGAGCGCTCCTGCGCTGCAGATGTGATCCTCTCCCTGTATGATAGGGGACGCTGGGAGGAATGGGGGCGTGCTGCAGCACTGAGCTGGCTGTCTCCGGGCAGAAGTCGAGGGGGGCGTGGCCGGAAAAAACGCGCGCGCGCGCAAACAGGGGGGCGGAGCGCACCGGCCTGATGTAGGCCCGAAGCCGGAAGCTAAATTAGTGAGCGGCCACCGGGAGCGCAGCGCTGCTAGCGGAGAAGATCCTACCTGCGTCCTGGCGGCGTCGCTCTGATCCACGGCACCAATCTGTGATGCTGCGCCTGCCGGTGAGTCCAGTCTGCCCCTGGGAGACACCGGGGGAAAACGCTGGGGAGCTTGGGGAAAAATGCAGAGCGCTCCTGCGCTGCATGAAGAGATCCACTGCCTGGGCCCAGGGTAGGAGGAAGAACGCTGGGGGAGGCCTGGTGCTGTGAGCGCTCCTGCGCTGCAGTCTGCGATCCTGACATCGGGTCCTGGAGCAGAGATCCCTCGTCGCCTCCACCAGAAGTACCCCTTGGGATGGTACCATAGGGGCCGACGGGGAGTGTGCCCTTACAAAAATTAAAAATATCGGTCCCCAAGCAGCCCCTGGGGTGGTACCATGGGGCAGGAGGGGGATAGGGCCTGGCGTCTCGAGCCCCAGACAACCCTGGGGACGGTTCCCGGAGGGGAGGAGAAGGTGAGGGTTCTCTCTGATGCAGGGACTCCAACCCTGCAGAAGAGACAAAAAACCTAGAAGAGATGAGAAGGCTGAGCGGCGCCGTATTAGCACGAAAAAACGGAAAAAAGCAATAGCCTAAGCTGAGGTTGGCCCACAGAGATATGGGCCCACTTCAGCCTCCTACGACACTAAGCAAAAAACTGGCATAGATCCGCCTCCGGCTCAGGGTGTGCACTGCTAGGGAGGAGCTAACTTTTTTTATGTCTACTTAGTGTCAGCCTCCTAGTCACAGCAGCATACACCCATGGTCCTGTGTCCCCCAATGAAAGCGATAGAGAAAAATATTTTAACACAAACAGTCCCATTCTCACACCACATAAAAATACCCAATTAAAGAAAGCAGCCAAAGCTCTCATTGAGCCCAATAGGAGTCCTTGTGTCCAATCTATAAATAAAGTGACTCAAGTTGCGCAAGGGCCTTAAATAGGTTACCACCTCTAACCTCAGATCTATGGCCTTTATAATTAATTTGCTTGAGTCAGATTTATGGTACAATTGGAAATGTTTTGGTAGGGTTTTTAGGTGTTCCATCTCATGTAGAGTCTTTGTTTTCTCAATGTCCCTGATGTGCTCACGGACTCACACCTTTAACCCCCTAACCCGTGGACGATTTTTCTGTTTTTGTTTTTTGCTCCCCTTTTTCCGAGAGTCGTAACTTTTTTATTTTTCCCGTCAATCTTGCCATAAGAGGGCTTGTTTTTTGCGGGACGTATTGGTCTTTTAAGTGAAACCATGAGTTTTAACATATATAGTACTGGAAAACAGCAAAAAATTTCCACGTGCGGAAAAATTACAAAAAAGTGTGATTGGACAATGGTTTATGGGGTACTTTATTCACCGTGTTCACTGTATGGTAAAACTGATGGGTGTGATACTTCAGGTTGGTATGAGTTCGTTGATACTAAACATGTTTAGGTTTACTTTTATCTAAGGGGTTAAAAAAAGGTTTGTCCAAAAAATTGGAGCACTTTCAGCGCCATTTTCTGCAACTTGTAGTGTTCTCATTTTTCGGGAAATGGGGCTCACTGATGGCTTATTTGTTTGCATGTTTAGCTGAACCATTTTTGCGCAGATGCTACGTTTTGACTCCCTGGAATTGCATTTTGCTCAAAATTTGCGAAGACCAAAAAACTTAACTTTGCCGGTTGGAATTTTTTTTTACGGCTACGCCGTCTACCGATCATATCAATTCATTTTAGATTTTGATAGACTGGGCATTTCTGAACTCTGTGATACCAAATGAGTGTATATTTATTATTTTTTTAACCCTTTGATTTTTAGTGGGGCGAATGGGGAGTGATTTAAATTTTTAGTTGTTTTTTTTAATTCTTTAAAACTTTTTTTTAAACTTTTTTTATTTTAATAGTCCCCCTAGGGGTAAGGATTAGCTGTCTGATCGCTTGTTCATTTCTGCTGATCAGAGCGGCAGAGCTCTGACCAGCTGAAATGCTGCTGCCCTGTTACAACCAGCCGGCTGTAACAGGATGTGAGTCATGATAGCGACATGAGTCATGACATAACCCTGTGCTACCATGGCAACCATCGGCTTCCCGTGATCGCGTCACGGGGACTCCGATGGCGTCGAGGAAAGGAAATTTCCCTGCCATGGACAATTACATTGCGCTGTCAGTATTTGACAGCGCGGTCTAAGGGATTAAAAGGCATGGGTGAATCGTGGATCCACCCTTGCTTGTAAGCTACACATGTCTGCTGTTCAGATCAGCATATATGTGCGGAAATCGGTGCCGGTTTACTGCAGCAGCCGACGATGATTACACCGCCATTATCTACGATGTACCCAGTACGTCCAATGTCTGTAAGAGGTTAAGTCCCTTGTGGTCATTCCTATGTAGATTTTCTGGCATGGATACTGGGCGTAATAAATCACGCCCTTAGAAGCACAAATATGTTGGTGATTTATTGTGTAAGTTTGTGTTCCTTCCGATTTTTTAATGGGAATCTGTCACCAGATTTGGGAACTACAAGCTGTGTCCAATACCACTGAGTTCTTATATACAGCATTCCAAAATACTGTATATAAGAGCCTAGGCTGCTCTGTAAAACGGAAAAAGTACTTTTATAATACTCACCTAGGGTGGGTCCAGTCCAATGGGTGTCGCAGCTCTCCAGTGCGGTGCCTCCTCTTTTAGGTCTGACGCATCCTCTCTGCTGCGATCTTCGGCCTCCTTCTTCCCAGTCCGGTGTGGATGATGTGTCTACGTCATCCACACGAGCCGACATTGCGGTCCTGCGCAGGCGCATTCATCTGCCCTGCTGATCAAAGTACTGTAATGTGCAGGCGCGAGGAAAGGTTAACCCCTTCACGACCGGCCGACTTTACACTTTCCGGTATTTGTGGGGGTTTGCCATTCTTCTGACAGACGTAACTTTTTTATTTTTCAGTCAATATGGTCATGTGAGGGCTCATTTTTTGCAGAATGAGCTGTAATTTTAAATGAAACTGTGAGTTTTACCATGCAGTGTACTGTAAAATGGTAAAAAAAATTCCAAATGTGGAGAAATTGCAAAAAAAAGTGTTATTGCTCTATTGTTTTTGAGAGATTTTATTCACTGTGTTCACTATATGGTAAACCTGATGTGCTGCTGTGATGCCTGAGGTTACTGCAAGTTTGTAGACACCAAACATGAATAGGTTTACTTTAATCTAAGGGGTTAAAAAAATAATCAGAAGTTTGTCCGAAAAAAGTGACGGACGTTTTGCGCCATTTTCTGAGACCCATAGCGTTCTCATTTTTTTAAATCTATGGCTCAGTGATGGCTTTTTTTTGTATCTCGAGCTGACGTTTTTAACAGTATCATTTTTGCGCAGATGCTATGTTTTCATTGCCTGTTATTGCATTTTGCTTAAAATTTGTGGCAACCAAAAAGCGTAATTTTGGCATTTGGAATTTTTTTGCTGCTACGCCGTTTACCAAACAGAACAAATGATTTTATATTTTGATATATATCCGGGCTAAAGACAGCGATACCAAATGTGTGAATATATTTTTTTTTAACCCTTTATTTTTCAGTGGGGCAAAAGAGGGATGATTTGAACTTTTAGGTGTTTTTACTTTTTTTTTACTTTTTCAAAACTTTTTCTTAATTTTTTTTTAAATTTGACTAGTACCCCTAGGGGGCTATTAGGATCAGCTGTCTGATCACTCATTTATTTATCCCAATCAGAGCAGCACAATTTAGACTGGGAGAAATTATCATCTCTTGTAACAGCCAGTATTTGGCTTTTTCTTACAGGACCTGAGTCATATGAGCTACAGGAGTCATCACATGACCCTGTGCTATCATTTTAGCCACCAGATTGTTAAGGGGTTAAAGATCTCTTACGCATATGCACTACAATACATGGATCTGCTTTGAGCAGGGCAGATCAAAGTGCGCCTGCGCAGGACCTCAATGCCAGCTAGTGAGCATGATGTAGGACGCGTCATGCACATGGGCCTCAGAAGAAGGAGGATGGCGATCGCCGCAGAGAGGAAATGCCGGACTAGAAAGAGGAGGCAATGGGTTTGAGATAATGATCAATAACTTTTCTAGCTATTTCATCATCAGCTGACAGTCTCCTTTTTTTCTCAGCCCCAGATCCCCTTGAGTGGAGCCCCAAAAATTGGTCTGTGCGATTTCTTCCTGTAAGCTCCCAAAGTAAGTCTGCCATCTTATCTTTCTTCTTCCTGCTCCAGCTGTAAGGCTACTTTCACATTTGACAGGATGCAAACCGCATATGACCGGATCCTGTGGATTGAATGTGCAACGCATGCAACCGCAATTGTTATTTTATTGTATGCTTCTACTTCTACTTGTGATGGATGAAGGGGAACACAGAATATATCGGCTGGCACTGTAGTCAGCTGAACGGGAATAAGCTGAACTCCTGATCTCACATCCCGCACACGCTGTGATGGATGCAGGTTAACAGCAATCACTGCCTGCTGCCGATCACGTGTGACCATGTTCGGGTTGTGTGGTCATGAGTTCAGCTGAGTTCAGATCAGCTGACTCCAGTGTTGGCCGATTACTTTCTGTGTCCCCCTGCATCCATCGCAGAGTGTTCGGGCTGGAGTTCAACAGAGTTCAGATCAGCTGACTCCAGTGTCGGCCGAATTCAGCTGACCTCACAGGCAGCACACGCTGCGATAGATGCAGGGGGACCCAGAACAAGTAATCGGCCAACACTGGAGTCAGCTGATCAGATTAGTTGATCTGCTGGCTGTATGGTTAGAAGTAGGAATGAGTGAGCACTAAAATGCTCGGGTTCTCGGTAGCCCATGAGTATTTTTTTTTAAATTCATTAAAAAATAAACAAAAACCCCAAACACATAACCCTAACTCTAGGGTTAGGGAGTAAAAAAATAAAATGTGTGGACTGCCGCTGCATTTTCTATTGCTAAGGTAACCCAAGCAGCTACTGGCTGCTAACCCCCACTGCTTATATGACCTTCACTGGCAATGGAAAATCCAGGGAAGCCCTTTTTTAACGTTTTTTGCCCAAAAACTAAAAAAAAAAGACATCTTCACCCTGTTTTTGTATGCTAGCCAGGTACAGCAAGCAGGTACGCGCTGCCCCCAACCCCCAGCTGCCTATTTGTACCCGGTTGGGAACCAAAAATACAGGGAAGCCCTTTTTTAAGTATTTCATGAATTTCATGAAATAATTAAAAAAAACAAAAAACGACATGGGCTTCGGCCAATTTTTCTGACGAGCCAGGTACAACTAGGCAGCTGGGGATGGGAATACGCAGTGCAGGGTGGCCCAAGCTTTCTTGGCCCCCCCCCTGCTGCGAATTGCAGTCAACAGTCGCCACAGAATATGGCGCTTTCTTAAAAGCGCTATCTTCTGGCGTTGTGTCCAACATCTCTCCAAGCGGCCCTGGTGCCGGGTGGCACGTTGGGTAATAAGGGGTTAATACCAGCTTTGTTTTACCTGCTGGTATAAAGCCTGAGATTGCTAATGTCAGGCCAAGTTTGACCCGGCCATTAAGAATCTCCAATAAAGGGTTAAAAAAAAGACATCACACAGAAAAAATACTTTATTAGAAATAAATACACAGACACACTTAGGGACTCCATCTTTATTACTCCCTCTCACCCCTTCACGATCCTGGTCTTCTGTCTGAGAGAGAGGGAGATTTCTGTATTGACCATGCCAAGCTGCTTTCTGGGCATGCTCAGTACAAAAAACAGGATTCTGTCTATCAGGATCCGGCGACTTCCGGTACAGCAGGATCGGGGTCATTGAAATACATTGCAGGTACCACTGCATGTACTAATACAGATGGCCACCTGGTGGCGCTATAACAACACAAAAATCTAATATCACCCATGTAACGCAGCCTAAGCCTCAAAGGCTACCATTACTATTACCGATAGAGCTAACAGCCATGAATCATCGTGATCCGGACTCACCTATAAAGTGCACTTATAACTGGATGTTTTGAGTAGCCCTGACACGCGTTTCTCACCTGGCTTACTCGCTTGAGGAAAGTGTAATGTGCATGTTTTATTATGTGGTGTCTTGGGCGAGATCGTCGCTGTTTGGGCGCATGCAGGGGGTGGGACGCCGCACATAGAGTCCGCCTCATCCAGTCATTCCAGGGGAAGCGTGGATCGGAAGAATACTTCCACTAACGTCAGTTAACCCATGCATCCTTCTAAGGAAGCTCCCTTGGCGGGGACTCATGCTGAGGCAGCCCCGCACATGCGCACCCAACGAGACCATATCTACTACTGGCAAGTGAAAGGGCACGACCAGGGTGGTAAGAAAATCATCCAAACATAAGGAGAATCAGCCTTAAGCTGGTGTCACACATAACGACGACGACAACGACGTCGCTGCTACGTCACCATTTTCTGTGACGTTGCAGCGACGTCGCTGTCGCTGTGTGTGACATCCAGCAACGACCTGGCCCCTGCTGTGAGGTCGCCGGTCGTTGCTGAATGTCCAGCTTCATTTTTTGGTCGTCACTCTCCCGCTGTGACACACACATCGCTGTGTGTGACAGCGAGAGAGCGACGAAATGAAGCGATCAGGAGCCGGCACTGGCAGCTGCGGTAAGCTGTAACCAGCGTAAACATCGGGTAACCAAGGGAAGACCTTTCCCTGGTTACCCGATGTTTACGCTGGTTACCAGCCTCCGCTCTTGCTGCCAGTGCCGGCTCCTGCACTGTGACATGTGGCTGCAGTACGCATCGGGTAATTAACCCGATGTATACTGTAGCAAGGAGAGCAAGGAGCCAGCGCTAAGCAGTGCGCGCGGCTCCCTGCTCTCTGCACTGTGACATGTAGCTGCAGCACACATCGGGTTAATTAACCCGATGTGTGCTGCAGGAGAGCAAGGAGCCAGCGCTAAGCGCGGCTCCCTGCTCTCTGAACTGTGACATGTAGCTGCAGCACACATCGGGTTAATTAACCCGATGTGTGCTGCAGGAGAGCAAGGAGCCAGCGCTAAGCGCGGCTCCCTGCTCTCTGAACATGTAGCACAGCGACCTTATGATCGCTGCTTCTGCTGTGTTTGACAGCTAAGCAGCGATCATAACAGCGACTTACAAGGTCGCTGTTACGTCACCGAAAATGGTGACGTAACAGCGACGTCGTTGTTGCTGTCGTTTAGTGTGACACCAGCTTTAGCCTAAAGAATATGACCATGTATAGTCCTTAAAAGATTTTCTAATGTCCCTATATCATGCAGAGACAAAATTCTTATAGTAATATGTGTGTATATATATATACCCCTAGATTCTAAATGGACCTTGCGATACCACAAAGTGGGACCACAGTCATGGCGCAGCTTGAAATGTCTCTGGATCATCCTCAGGGAATCAAGATCCACAACATCACACACCGCAATTATGTCCCTAACATGTTCCCTCGTGCGGACGCGTTGTTCCCTTGATGTTAACCCAATATAAATTAGGCTACAGCCACATACTGCATAATAGATAACGTGACTTTTACTGCATGAGTTGTAACTTTTTATTTTATACTCTTTAGGTCCATCCCAAGCTGACAACATCTCTGGGCAGACAAAAGGAAAACAACCAAATTTGGGACTCCCTTTCTCAAAGCGAGATACCACCCTAGGTACGTAATGGTTCTTCACCAGCATATCCTTTAGGCTTTTCCCCCTTCTAACAGGTAAGAGTGGGCGATGAGTAAAACGTCGTTCAAACTCTGGTCGGTCTTCAGTAACGACCAGTGTTTGTTCAAGATCTGCCTGATCGCCCCCCTCTGACTGTTAACTTGGAGATGAAATGTATCTGTGAGGCAAAAGATTCTTCCCTCTTACTTGTTGATAATAATTGTACCCGTGGAGAACCCTTTTCTGTCTGGTACCCCATTTTTATATTATAGTCCAGAAAATCAATTGCCTCCCGATCTGTCTTATAGGTTAGTTTGATGTTATATGGGTTATTGTTCAACCAAGTCATGAAGCTCTGCAGTTCAGGACCGGTACTTCTCCAGATAATAAAGATGTCATCTATCTTACCACCTAGTGTAAAATTAATAGATTTTGGATAAGCCAAATGGACGACAATGTTTTAATTTTGTTACATACATTTTTCCTTCTGAGTCCTCTGATACCATACCAAAAAAATATTCAATGCACATGATTCAAAAGATAGATTTTCAGCGTAGTTTCTCCTTGATGAAAAATGAACCTTGAAATGGTAGCCTCATTTTAACCAAAACCTGGTATTAATAATTGGACAAATTGAAGAAGGACATGGCATTTGATTTACGAGTAATGCAACAACCTTTTCCCAGTTGATCAGTTTTAGACATCCTTAAAATTATCATTAGTGATGACTAGATATGGGCGAATGCTAAAATATTCGGGTTCGGATTGTTCAAATCCAATAATTTCTACATTTGTGTATTCATACTGAATAACGAACCCAATCCAAGTCAATGGGAAACTCGAATAATTTTCTAGAGGACCTTGGAAATAGGCCTGCGAGGGCTGTAAAAATATTGCAATTGATGGAAATTTGTTGAAACTGAATGGCAACAGCATGCGGAAGATGCCTGAATGTATTTCTGACTCACATTTTATTTCTGGGAGTAATTTTGCCAAAGTATTATGCCACTTTTATGGATAGTAGTGGTCACTCAGTTCAATGAGGTCACCTGAGGTCAGGTTACCTGCGATCTAGGTGGATGACAATGGGCAGCTCCAGCTGTGACCGCAAATAATCTAATTTACGTCACCACACATCGCTGCGACTCATTCTCTGCCTTAAGATCACAGCGGGTGGTCATATTCTATGCCCACGCGCTGTCACTTCAGATGTAGCAGAGCTGGAATCGTTATGGGACCTCGTGTGGATTACATCAGACCTGGGTGTTTTTGGGGTTAATAAAGGAGTGAAAGAGGGTGTTGTTTTTATCTTATTTTGTGTTTGTGTTTATTTCTTTTCACTTACAGATTAGTAATGGGGGTAGGGTTTTCATAGACCCTGCCATTGCTAATCTAGGGCTTAGTGGCAGATGTGAGCTGTTATTAACCCCTTATTAGCCTGATTGCCACCGCACCAGGGGATTCGGGAAGAATCGGGTAAAGTGCCAGGATTGTCACATCTAATGGATGTGACAATCCTGAGTGGCTGTGGGCTGCTATTGTTATAACGCGCCTGCTTTATTCTTATTTTCTTTATTTTTCCTTTTTTTATTTTTTATTTCCAAAGGTTCCGGATCATTATCCGGAGTTCCCTGAGAATTCCAGGCCCGGGTCCGGTACTCGGGTATTTTTAAAACCTCTCGGATTCTAAATTTTACAGTTCGGGTCTGTCCATCACTAATCAATAGACAAACAAAAAAAGTGCATAGTGTTTATGTAGTTGTGTAAACAGAAATATTATATGCAAAATTAAAAATGACATGCCATAAGGCAAACAAAATCAAGAAATGCAAAAAACTAAATTATTGAGTAAATGTATTAAATATTAGTTGTATCCTAACTATAATTAAATTGTTGTACAATGTTTTTCTCCACTTTTCTTAGGTAATAATCGTTTTTCTTATTTTCTCATAGGCACTTCATTCAGGGAAAAGACCCAATCAAAGTCAACATCTAAGTCACTGAGCGGGTCGCGTGAAGTACCTCAAAATTTGCAGACCACCACAGGTATTTTAGCATATACAGATCTCTAAATTATGGATAAAAAGAAACAATTAAAAAATAATTTAACACAAACAGTCCCATTCTCACACCACATAAAAATACCCAATTAAAGAAAGCAGTCAAAGCTCTCATTGAGCCCAATAGTAGTCCTTGTGTCCAATCTATAAATCCAATAACTCAAGTTGCGCAAGGGCCTTAAATAGGTTACCACATCTAACCTCTGATCTATGGCCTTTATAATTAAAGGGGTTATCCGGCTTATTTTGACTTTTCTTCATTATTACCCTATTGGGCTACATTGGGGCAGGTAAGTAGCTGGTGATCACTTACCTGCCCTGCTGTCAGCCTTTTTTTCCCGGCTCAGAGCGGTCATGTGATCGCTCCTGCCGCAATTTTGCTGCTTCCAGTCATTTCATGTCAACATGGGCAGGACCATGTTGACATGCAAATCTAGAACAGCATGTTGCCGCCCTGCTGGGCGAGTACAGTGCGTGGGGTCCCCGCACCTCTTCCCTGCACCCTCCTACACATTCCTCCGCACCCAGTACTCTCCCCGCCCACGGTGTCAACGCCAGCACCAGGCCCCCTGCTCAGGATAGCAGGTGTGCCCGTGCAGTCTGTGTCCCGCTCCAGCCCCGCGGCTGCCTTCATTGCAGGCTCAGCAGCCTCTCACATTGCAGCGCAGGCAGCCGCGGGGATAACGAGCGCTGCCATCAGGATGTTAGATGACATCATTGCCTGCTGTGACAATCTTCGCTTCACTCCTGTCAGCGCTGTCACTGCCTTCTATGCCGCTGCGTTCTCACGTCACTAGCGGTGACGTCTCGGGCGATACTGCTGAGAACGCGGCGGGCATAGAAGTCAGGGACAGCGCTGACAGGAGTGAAGCGAAGATCGTCACCGCAGGTAATGATTTCATTTAACCTCCTGACAGCAGCGCTCGGCATCCCCTGCAGTGACCTGGGCTATTGATGTTAGCTCAGGTCACTGCATTACTCTCCCAGCCAATGAGGAACATTCTGTTCTTCATTGACTGGGACATTGACTATGGTATGGATTGTCATGGGACCCCCTTATTGGATTATGCTGGACCTGGATTTGTTTTTCTTTTGAATAAATTGGTGAATGAGGGAATGTTTTGAGGAGTGTTTTTTCAGATAAAACTTTTTTTTTTGTTGTCTATTTTTTTTTATTACTGACTGGGTTTGTGATGTCGGATATCTGATAGACGCGTGACATCACTAATCCCAGGGCTTGATGCCAGGTGACATTACACATTTGGCATCAACCCCTTATATTACCTCGTTTTCCACCGCACCAGGGCACGGGATAAGTTGGGGCGAAGCACCAGGATTGGCACATCTAATGGATGTGCCACTTCTGGGGCGGCTGTGGCCTGCTATTTTTAGGCTGGGGAGTGTCCAATAACAGTGGGCCTCCCTAGTCTGAGAATACTAGACCACAGCTGTCTGCTTTACCTTGGCTGGTGATCCAATTTGGGGGGACCCCATGTTTTTTGTTTTAAATTATTTATTTAATTTAAAATAACAGCGTGGGGTGCCCTCTGTTTTAGATTACCAGCCAAGCTGAAGCTGCCAGCTGTGGTTTGCAGGCTGCAGCCATCTGCTTTACCCTAGCTGGCTACAAAAGTATGGGGGACCCATTGTCGTTTGTTTTTTTTTTAATTATTTTTGATTTATTTTTTGGATAAATACAAGGCTAAGCACACATTAGTGCCACATGAAAGTTACTAAAGGGTGCCAGCTTAGAATATGCAGGGGGGGTAGGACATTATATGTCTTTCTCATCTATCTATCTATCTATCTATCTATCTATCTATCTATCTATCTATCTATCTATCTATCTATCCCTCTGTTCATTCATTCATCCCTCTATCTCTCTGTCTCTATATCTATCTATTCATCTCTATATCTACTCTTCTATTTATCTTTCTTGCTGCTTCCGTTTTTTGCGGTACGCAAAAAAAAAACGGAAGGCACACGGATGACACACGGATGTATTCGTGAAAAAATTGGGCATTTTTTTCGGACCGCAAAAACGGAACGGTCATGTGAATGTAGCCTACATGTTTTCCCTATGGGGGTAGGGGTTGGTACAGAACGATGGTGAGGGGGAGGTCGGTACAGAGCGCCGTGTGTGTGTGTGTGTGGGGGAGGGTTGCAGAGCCTGATATGTGTGGCGCAGAGCCCGATGTGTGTGTGTGTGTGTGTGTGTGTGTGTGTGGCACAGAGCCCGATGTGGGGCTGTTATTTTCATTGCTAGAGTGAGAACAGATCAGGTGCTGGGGTAGAATACTGACAGGGAATGTGTGTGCAGGGGGCGGGCATTGGACGGGGCTGGACAGTGAGGCCGGGCGGTGCCAGCTCTAACTGAGGTTTTGCACAGGAAGTGGTCAGTTTGCTAGAGCAAAATGTAAACAAAGAACTGCAGAGAATAAAGGGATAATTCAACTGGAACAAAAGTTAGAAAACAAAAAATAACAATGTAGGGGTGTTTTATATGACAATACAGCACAGATAAACTCAAATTTTTTTGGTAAGCTAATGTCGGACAACTTCTTTAATTTGCTTGAGTCAGATTTATGGTACAATTGGAAATGTTTTGGTAGGGTTTTTAGGTGTTCCGCCTCATGCAGAGTCTTTGTTTTCTCAATGTCCCTGATGTGCTCACGGACTCCCACCTTTAACCCCCTAACCACTGGACGATTTTTCCGTTTTTGTTTTTTGCTCACCTTTTTCCGAGAGTCGTAACTTTTTTATTTTTCTCGTCAATCTTGCCATAAGAGGGCTTGTTTTTTGCAGGACGTATTGGTCTTTTAAGTGAAACCATGAGTTTTACCATATATGGTACTGGAAAACAGCACAAAATTTCCACGTGTGGAAAAATTACAAAAAAGTGTGATTGGACAATGGTTTATGGGGTACTTTATTCACCGTGTTCACTGTATGGTAAAACTGATGGGTGGGTGTGATACTTCAGGTTGGTATGAGTTCGTTGATACCAAACATGTTTAGGTTTACTTTTATCTAAGGGGTTAAAAAAAGGTTTGTCCAAAAAATTGGAGCACTTTCAGCGCCATTTTCTGCAACTTGTAGTGTTCTCATTTTTCGGGATATGGGGCTCACTGATGGCTTATTTGTTTGCATTTTGCAATTTGTGAAGACCAAAAAACTTAACTTTGCCGGTTGGAATTTTTTTTTACGGCTACGACGTCTACCGGTCATATTAATTCGTTTTAGATTTTGATAGACTGGGCATTTCTGAACTCTGTGATACCAAATGAGTGTATATTTATTATTTCTTTGTCGCTCCATTGGGAGACCCAGACAATTGGGTGTATAGCTTCTGCCTCCGGAGGCCACACAAAGTATTACACTTTTAAAAAAGTGTAACCCCTCCCCTCTGCCTATACACCCTCCCGTGGATCACGGGCTCCTCAGTTTTATGCTTTGTGTGGAAGGAGGCACACATCCACTCATGGAAAAAAAAAAAAAAAAGAGTTATCATACATAGTATGACAGAAGAAAAGAAGTCCCCTATGGGGTCCCCGGCATGCTCCCTTCTCACCCTACTATGTCGGCGGTGTTGTTAAGGTTGAGGTACCCATTGCGGGTACAAAGGCTGGAGCTACATGCCGTCTCCTTCACCATCCCTTATGCGGCTCTGGGAGAAGTGGGAGCTTCATCGGTCATTCACCTGCTGAGACCGTGCTCCATCCGCAGCCCCTGGTGGAACCTGCTGGACCGGAGCGTTTTCATCCCCAGGGACCGGGCCCTGCACCTTCATGGTACTCTGTGTCCCCATGGGGGGACGGTACGGGGAGAGAGGTCGCCTCTCTCCCCAGTAGCGCCGTCCGTTGTTTTTTCATCGGACTTCCGCGCCGGCCGTGCCTGCTTGTCGGGCATGGCCTTAAATTTAGTCCCCGGCTTCATCGCGGCCTAGTCGCGAAAAATCCCGCCCCCGGGCCTGCTTGTCAGGGGGAAGGGCGGTATTACCGACAGAGGGCTGGAGCATCGTTGCATGCCTCCCCTCCCCTCTTATGGACCACTATGGGGCCTCCAGATTCCCGCCTTTTGCTGGCGCCGCCCATGGCTCCACTCCCTCCTTGAGAGCTCCGGCGGCCATGTTTGGCATTCTGCCGGTGTATGCTGCAGCTGCACATCTCTACAGCTCTGGGGGACCCACGACAGGGAATCTGGAGGACACCAGCGGTTGGTAAGCCACACCGGTCACCCGGTGCTGGTTCCCCTAGGGTGCCGTGATATATATATCTACATATATTATATATATTCGGAACGGCTGTTTAACCCTTTCCCATATACCCTCAGTGGTCGCTCTCCTAAGGGACACTTATTGCTTGCAGCATGTCGTCCACAAGGAGCAAAGCCCTTAAGACACAGGTTTTTTTCGCAGCCTGTACCTCTTGTGGGGCTATGTTGCCTGCGGGATCCACCTACCCTCACTGTGATCAATGCTCGACTCCTGCCACGCTTGCTCAGCCGGAGCCCGGGGCACTTGTGGGCCCCTCGGCTCATGTAGATCCCCCTGCTCCTCCTGAGCAGGCTGCAGGGACAGAGTCACCGTCATTGGCCTCTTTCGCTGAGAAACTCTCTGTCACTTTCTCAATCCATTGCACAGTTTATGGACAAATGGTCATCTAAGCTCCTTGAGGCTTTGCAATCCATACCGGGCTCTTCACAGGCCCCGGCCCCTGTTAGTTTGTCTCCTCCAGGGCCTTCTCGGTCCGCGCCGCAGCGCGCTCCCAGGATAGCCCCTAGGTCCCAGGCGGAGGACTCCTGCCTGGATCGCAGTCCCAGACCGGCTAAGCGGCCTCGCTGGGACTCTTCCCCGGCTTCCTCACGCTGCTCTGGATCTCAGCTGGAGGACTCTCAGGATGACGAGGCGGACGTGGGAGCTCAGGGCTCTGACCCTGACTTCGCCCTCAACCTTGATACCCCTGAGGGGGACGCCTTAGTAAATGATCTTATTTCGTCCATCAACCAGGTGTTGGATCTCTCTCCCCCGCCTCCAACGGTAGAGGAGTCGGTTTCTCAGCAGGAGAAACACCAATTTCGATTCCCCAAACGTACGCGCAATACGTTCTTTGATCACTCTAACTTCAGGGACGCTGTCCAGAAGCCCAGAGCGGTCCCGGAAAAGCGTTTTGCTAAAAGGCACTCTGACACGCGTTATCCCTTTTCACCTTAGGTCGTTAAGGGCTGGGCGCACTCACCCAAGGTGGATCCGCCAGTCTCTAGATTGGCTGCTAGGTCCGTTGTGTCTGTTGCCGATGGCTCATCCCTGAAGGATGCCACTGACAGACAGATAGAGCTCTTGGTGAAGTCTATTTATGAGGCCACGGGCGCGTCTTTTGCCCCGGCCTTTGCGGCTGTGTGGGCTCTCCAAGAAATCTCGGCATGTCTGACTGAGATTAATGCTGTCACGCGGAATTCTGCTCCGCATGTGTCTTCCTTGACCTCTCAGGCATCAGCATTTTCGTCCTAAGCCATGAACGCCGTCCTGGACTCTGCTAGCCGTACGGCTGTAGCATCCGCTAACTCCGTGGCAGTCCGCAGGGCCATGTGGCTGCGCGAATGGAAAGCAGACTCTGCTTCCAAAAGGTTCTTAACTGGTTTGCCTTTTTCTGGCGAACGTTTGTTTGGCGAACGGTTGGATGAGATTATTAAGGAATCCTCGGGAAAGGACTCCTCCTTACCCCAGTCCAAACCTAAGAGACCTCAGCAGAGAAAAATCCAATCGAGGTTTCGGTCCTTTCGTCCCTCCGTCAAACCCCAATCCTCTTCGTCCAACCGGCCGGAGAAAGGCCAGAGGAACTCCTATGGGTGGCGGTCCAAGTCACGCCCCCAAAAGGCCGCAGGAGGCACTGCCTCCAAGACGGCCTCCTCATGACTCTCGGCCTCATCTAGCCACATCCTCGGTCGGTGGCAGGCTCTCCCGCTTTGGCGACGCCTGGTGGCCACACGTTCAAGACCGATGGGTGAGAGACATTCTGTCTCATGGTTACAGGATAGAGTTCAGCTCTCGACCTACGGCTCGTTTTTTCAGAACCTCCCCACCCCCCGCACAGGCAGACGCACTGTTTCAGGCAGTGGACGCTCTAAAGATGGAAGGAGTTGTGATTCCCGTTCCCCTTCAGGAACGTGGTCGCGGATTTTACTCCAACTTGTTCGTGATGCCAAAAAAGGATGGGTCTTTCCGTCCCGTTCTGGACCTCAAGCTGCTCAACAGACATGTGAGAACCAGACGGTTTCGGATGGAATCTCTCCGCTCGGTCATCGCCTCGATGTCACAAGGAGACTTCCTAGCATCGATTGACATCAAGGATGCTTATCTCCATGTGCCGATCGCACCCGAACACCAACGTTTCCTGCGTTTCGCCATCGGGGACGAACACCTTCAGTTCGTCGCATTGCCCTTCGGCCTGGCGACAGCCCCACGGGTCTTCACCAAAGTCATGGCATCCGTCGTGGCGGTCCTGCACTCTCAGGGCCACTCGGTAATCCCATACTTGAACGATCTCCTAGTCAGGGCCCCTTCTCGGGTGGCGTGTCAACGAAGTCTTACCGTCACTCTGGCGACTCTCCAGCAGTTCGGGTGGATCATCAATTTCCCGAAATCCAAGTTGACGCCGACCCAATCACTGACTTACCTCGGGATGGAGTTTCATACCCTTCCAGCGTTAGTCAAGCTACCGCGGGACAAACAGCTTTCTCTGCAGGCGGGGGTGCAGTCACTTCTTCGGAGTCAGTCACACCCCTTAAGGCGCCTCATGCACTTCCTGGGGAAGATGGTTGCTCCTATGGAGGCAGTGCCGTTCGCGCAATTCCATCTACGGCCACTCCAATGGGACATTCTTCGCAAATGGGACAAGAGTTCGTCTTCCCTCGACAAGAACATCTCTCTTTCACTTGCAACCAAAACATCACTTCAGTGGTGGCTCCTACCCACATCTCTGTCTCGGGGAAAATCCTTCCTCCCCCCAACCTGGGCCGTGGTCACCACGGACGCGAGCCTGTCAGGTTGGGGAGTGGTTTTTCTCCACCACAGGGCTCAAGGAACCTGGACTCCAATAGAATCGTCCCTTCATATCAATATTCTGGAGATAAGGGCAGTATATCTAGCCCTATTGGCTTTCCATCGGTGGCTGGAGGGCAGGCAGATCCGAATCCAGTCGGATAACGCCACTGCCGTCGCCTACATCAACCACCAAGGCGGCACTCGCAGTCGTCAAGCCTTCCAGGAAGTCGAGCGGATTCTGCAGTGGGTGGAAGTCACAGGCTCCACCATCTCCGCAGTTCACATCCCGGGCGTGGAAAACTGGGAAGCAGATTTTCTCAGTCGTCAGGGCATGGACGCGGGGGAATGGTCTCTTCACCCAGACGTGTTTCGAGAGATCTGTCGCCGCTGGGGAATGCCGGACGTCGATCTCATGGCATCGAGACACAACAACAAGGTCCCGGCCTTCATGGCACGGTCTCAGGATCACAGAGCTCTGGCAGCGGACGCTCTGGTCCAGGATTTGTCGCAGTTTCGACTGCCATATGTGTTTCCCCCTCTGGCAATGCTGCCCAGAGTACTACACAAGATCCGGTCCGACTGCCGTCGCGCCATTCTCGTCGCTCCAGACTGGCCGAGGCGGTCGTGGTATCCGGATCTGTGGCATCTCACGGTGGGTCAACCGTGGGCGCTTCCAGACCGTCCAGACTTGCTGTCACAAGGGCCGTTTTTCCATCTGAATTCTGTGGCCCTCAACCTGACTGTGTGGCCATTGAGTCCTGGCTCCTAGCGTCTTCAGGGTTATCTCAGGATGTCATTGCCACCATGAGACAAGCCAGGAAGCCAACGTCCGCCAAAATCTATTACAGGTCTTGGCAACTTTTCTTATCCTGGTGCTCTGATAACGGTTTGTCTCCATGGCCGTTTGCTTTACCCACATTTCTTTCATTCCGACAATCTGGAATGGACAAGGGTTTGTCCCTCGGCTCTCTCAAGGGCCAAGTGTCGGCGCTCTCCGTGTTTTTTTTTCAAAAGCGTCTAGCCAGGCTTCCGCAGGTCCGCACGTTCCTGCAGGGGGTTTGCCACATGGTCCCACCTTACAAACGTCCGTTGGATCCTTGGGATCTTAACAGGGTTCTGACGGCTCTTCAAAAGCCGCCTTTTGAGCCGCTGCGGGATGTTTCTCTTTCCCGTCTTTCTCAGAAGGTGGCCTTCCTGGTGGCGGTCACATCACTTCGGAGAGTGTCTGAGCTTGCAGCGCTGTCATGCAAAGCCCCCTTCCTGGTTTTTCACCAGGATAAGGTGGTTCTGCGTCCTGTCCCGGAATTTCTTCCTAAGGTGGTATCCCCCTTTCATCTAAATCAGGATATCTCCTTGCCTTCCTTTTTCCCTAATCCAATTCACCAGTGTGAAAAGGATTTGCACTCTTTGGATCTAGTGAGAGCACTCCGGTTCTACGTGTCTCGCACGGCGCCCCTGCGCCGTTCAGACGCGCTCTTTGTCCTTGTCGCTGGCCAGCGTAAGGGCTCTCAGGCCTCCAAGTCAACCTTGGCTCGGTGGATCAAGGAACCGATTCTCAAGGCCTACCGTTCTTCTGGGCTTCCACTTCCTTCAGGGTTGAAAGCCCATTCTACCAGAGCCGTAGGAGCGTCCTGGGCTTTGCGGCACCGGGCGACGGCTCAGCAGGTGTGTCAGGCAGCTACATGGTCTAGTCTGCACACTTTCACGAAGCACTATCAAGTGCATGCCTATGCTTCGGCAGACGCCAGTCTAGGTAGGAGAGTCCTCCAGGCGGCGGTTGCCTACCTGTAAGAGGGGACCGTTTTCGGCTCCTTTTATTGAGGTATTCTTTTACCCACCCAGGGACTACTCTTGGACGTCCCAATTGTCTGGGTCTCCCAATGGAGCGACAAAGAAAAAGGGAATTTTGTTTACTTACCGTAAATTCCTTTTCTTCTAGCTCCTATTGGGAGACCCAGCACCCGCCCCTGTGCCCTTCGGGCTGGTTGTTCTTTTGTGTACACATGTTGTTGATGTTGATTTGTTCTTATGGTTCATGGTCTTCAGTTCTCCGAACATCCTTCGGATTGAATTTACCCTAGACCAATTTATAAGTTTTCTCCTTCCTGCTTTTGCACCAAAACTGAGGAGCCCGTGATCCACGGGAGGGTGTATAGGCAGAGGGGAGGGGTTACACTTTTTTAAAAGTGTAATACTTTGTGTGGCCTCCGGAGGCAGAAGCTATACACCCAATTGTCTGGGTCTCCCAATAGGAGCTAGAAGAAAAGGAATTTACGGTAAGTAAACAAAATTCCCTTTTTTTTAACCCTCTTATTTTTAGTGGGGCGAATGGGGAGTGATTTAAATTTTTAGTTGGTTTTTTTAATTCTTTAAAACTTTTTTTTAAATTTTTTTTATTTTAATAGTCCCCCTCGGGGTAAGGATTAGCTGTCTGATCGCTTGTTCATTTCTGCTGATCAGAGCGGCAGAGCTCTGATCAGCTGAAATGCTGCTGTCCTGTTACAACCAGCCGGCTGTAACAGGATGTGAGTCATGAGTCATGACATAACCCTGTGCTACCATGGCAACCATCGGCTTCCCGTGATCGCGTCACGGGGACTCCGATAGCGTCGAGGAAAGGAAATTTCCCTGCCATGGCCATTTACATTGCGCTGTCAGTAATTGACAGCGCGGTCTAAGGGATTAAAAGGCATGGGTGAATCGTGGATCCACCCTTTCTTGTAAGCTACACATGTCTGCTGTTCAGATCAGCATATATGTGCGGAAATCGGTGCCGGTTTACTGCAGCAGCCGACGATGATTACACCGCCATTATCTACGATGTACCCAGTACGTCCAATGTCTGTAAGAGGTTAAGTCCCTTGTGGTCATTCCTATGTAGATTTTCTGGCATGGATACTGGGCGTAATAAATCACGCCCTTAGAAGCACAAATATGTTGGTGATTTATTGTGTAAGTTTGTGTTCTTTCCGATTTTTTAATGGGAATCTGTCACCAGATTTGGGGACTACAAGCTGTGTCCAATACCACTGAGTTCTTATATACAGCATTCCAAAATACTGTATATAAGAGCCTAGGCCGCTCTGTAAAACGGAAAAAGTACTTTTATAATACTCACCTAGGGTGGGTCCAGTCCAATGGGTGTCGCAGCTCTCCAGTGCGGTGCCTCCTCTTTCAGGTCTGACGCATCCTCTCTGCTGCGATCTTCGGCCTCCTTCTTCCCAGTCCGGTGTGGATGATGTGTCTACGTCATCCACACGAGCCGACATTGCGGTCCTGCGCAGGCGCATTCATCTGCCCTGCTGATCAAAGTACTGTAATGTGCAGGCGTGAGGAAAGGTTAACCCCTTCACGACCGGCCGACTTTACACTTTCCGGTATTTTTGGGGGGTTTGCCATTCTTCTGACAGACGTAACTTTTTTTATTTTTCAGTCAATATGGTCATGTGAGGGCTCATTTTTTGCAGAATGAGCTGTAATTTTAAATGAAACCGTGAGTTTTACCATGCAGTGTACTGTAAAATGGCAAAAAAATTCCAAATGTGGAGAAATTGCAAAAAAAAGTGTGATTGCTCTATTGTTTTTGAGACATTTTATTCACTGTGTTCACTATATGGTAAACCTGATGTGCTGCTGTGATGCCTGAGGTTACTGCAAGTTTGTAGACACCAAACATGAATAGGTTTATTTTAATCTAAGGGGTTAAAAAAATAATCAGAAGTTTGTCCGAAAAAAGTGACGGACGTTTTGCGCCATTTTCTGAGACCCATAGCGTTCTCATTTTTTTAAATCTATGGCTCAGTGATGGCTTTTGTTAGTATCTCGAGCTGACGTTTTTAACAGTATCATTTTCTTTATCGTTCCTTTGGGAGACCCAGACCTTGGGTGTTTAGCTTCTGCCTCCGGAGGACACACAAAGTACTACACTTGAAAGTGTAGCTCCTCCCTCTGAGCTTATACACCCCCTGGTGAGCAGACCCAGCCAGTTTATCGCTTTGTGTTCAGGAGGCATACATCCACACATGCATTCTCATATGATTTTTTCCTTTTTGGAATGAGATTGAAGAAGTGCGGGTCCACGTCTGGACCCCCGGCATGTCCCTTCTCACCCCACTGTGTCGGCGGTGTTGTAAAGTTGATTTCCAAGGCTGGAGCCTTACATGCCGTGCTCCTTCACCATCCCTCCTGGGCTCTGGCTTGAAGTGGGAGCCAGCACAGTCTCCATGCCTGGCAGGAGACCGGTCTCCATCCGCAGCCCTTCAGGACCCTGCTGGACCGGAGCACTCATCCCCAGGGACCTGGCCCTGCGTCTCAGCAGCTAAGTACCTGAGACGTTTATATATTGGGGGTCCCTGTGCTTTATTGTTTGGGGAGAGTGTGCTTACTGTATTTATTGGCATTTCCGGCGGATTCTCTAGCTGTCGCCCGAGAACCGGTCTCTGGTTGTGGACCACTGTATATACTCTCTGGGGTTCATTCTCTTGCAGAGCCCCCGCTCCAGCAGCATGTCTCACATGAGGAGCAAGGCTCCAAAGCTTTATACTGTATGCGCTGCATGTAAGCTCCAGCTGCATGAACCGAGCACCTATCCACATTGTGATGTCTGCTCTAACTTGGTGGTGCCACAGCATGGAGTCTCACCCCCAGTGGTCTCTCAGGCTGCTCCTGCACCTGTGGCTGAACCCCCGGCTTGGGTAGAATCCTTTTCTAGGTCTATTTCCCAGTCTTTTGCTGAGTCCATGGGACTTCTGTCCAGGACTTTGATGAATATGCATCAGCCCCCTTCACAGGGTGCCTCTACTGCTAAGGGTCCCTTAGGACCGGAGCTCACAGAGGATTCATCATCAGGGCCTAGACCCCGTCCTCCTAAGAGGAGACGCAGGGTTTCCTCTCCCTCCTCCTCCCGCGGCGCTGATTCAAGAGCTGACTCGCAGGATGAGGAGGATGCCTTTACAGGGGGCTCGGAGGCTAACTCCATGTACCCCATTGATCTGTCCGAGGGTGACTCAGATCTTAGTGACTTGATTGCTTCCATTAATTCTGTACTGGATCTCAATCCGCCAGTATCAGAGGAACAACCCTCTCTGGCAGAAAAACACCAGTTTACCTAGCCTAAGAGAGCAAAGAGTGTGTTCTTTAACCACTCCAGTTTTCAGGCTGCTGTGACCAAGCCCAGGGCCTGTGCTGACAAACGCTTCCCAAAGCGTGGTTCTGATGACCGTTTTCCCTTTCCACCTGAGGTGGTCAAGGAGTGGGCTCATTCACCAAAGGTAGACCCTTCGGTGTCTAGGCTCTCAGCCCGGACCGTTGTGTCGGTGGCTGATGGCACCTCCCTTAAGGATTCCACTGACTGTCAGATTGACCTTCTGGCCAAATCCGTGTATGAAGCGGCGGGGGCCGCGTTTTCCCCGACTTTTGCAGCAGGAGATGCATTCCCTCACCAGGGAATCTATGCCCGAAATGGTTGCCTTAACTTCTCAAGCTTCAGCTTTTTCATCTTACGCCATGTCTGCCATGCTGGAGGCTTCTCACCGCACTGCGGTGGCTTCGGCTAATTCCCTCATTATCCGCAGGATCTTGTGGCTTCGAGAGTGGAAGGCAGATGCTTCTTCTAAGAAGTACCTTGCTGGGCTCCCTTTTGCTGGGTCCCGGCTGTTCGGAGAACAGCTGGATGAAATTATTAAGGAAGCTACTTTCGGGAAGAGTACTTCCATGCCACAAACCAAAACCAGGAAACCTGCCCAGGGTAGGAGTCAGTCGAGGTTTCGCTCCTTTCGTTCCTCCAACTGGTCGTCCTCTAAGCCCTCGGCCTTGTCCGCTAACTCAGCCAAGGACCAGAAATCCAACTGGCGCCCAAAAGCGCGTCCACAGAAGACCGCAGGAGGTGCTGCCACTAAGGCAGCCTCCTCGTGACTCTCTGCCCGCTCCGGCGACGTCCTTAGTCGGTGGCAGGCTCTCCCACTTTGGCGACGCTTGGTTTCAACACGTCTCCGATCAGTGGGTGAGAGATATCATCTCCCACGGCTACAGGATAGAATTCTCTTCCAGCCCGCCAAACAGATTTTTTCTCTCAACTCCCCCTTGCTCCAAGGCCGCCGCCTTCTCACAGGCCGTGGCAGCCTTGCAGGCCAACGGAGTAATTGTACCAGTTCCCGCCCGGGAACGGTTCAGAGGTTTCTACTCAAATCTCTTCCTAGTTCCCAAAAAGGACGGTACCTTCCGGCCCATCCTGGATCTCAAGCTTCTCAACAAGCATGTTCAAGTGCGGCACTTTCGCATGGAGTCTCTGCGATCAGTCATTGCCTCAATGACCCAAGGGGATTTCCTGGCATCCATCGACATCAGAGATGCCTATCTGCATGTTCCAATTGCAGTTTCACACCAGCGTTGGCTACGTTTTGCAATAGGAGAAGATCATTTCCAATTCGTGGCTCTTCGCTTCGGGTTAGCCACGGCCCCTCGGGTATTCACCAAGGTCATGGCAGCAGTGATTGCAGTTCTGCACCTCCAGGGGTTGGCAGTGATTCCTTACCTGGACGACCTTCTAGTCAAGGCTTCATCCAGCGCAGACTGTCATCGGAGTGTCTCGCTCACTCTCGCCACTCTAGCCCAATTCGGGTGGCTTGTCAATCTTCCCAAATCCTCTCTGACTCCGACCCAGAGTCTCACGTACCTAGGGATGCAGTTCGAGACTTTGCCGGCACTTTTGAAGTTGCCCTTAGTCAAACAGCAGTCACTCCAGCTAGCGGTGCGCTCTCTGCTGAGGCCCCGCCGTTATACCCTCAGGCGTCTGATGCAGGTGCTGGGTCAAATGGTAGCGTCCATGGAGGCTGTTCCCTTTGCCCAGTTCCATCTGCGCCCCCTGCAGCTGGACATTCTCCGCTGTTGGGACAAGCGGCCTTCCTCCTTACACAGGTTAGTGGCTCTGTCGCCACGGATCAGGAGCTCTCTTCAGTGGTGGCTTCGGCCCCTCTCCCTGTCCCAAGGGCGCTCCTTCCTGACCCCGTCCTGGGTGATTCTCACCACGGATGCCAGTCTATCCGGCTGGGGAGCGGTATGTCTCCACCACAGAGCGCAGGGCACTTGGACTCCGTCCGAGTCAGCCCTTTCAATCAATGTGCTGGAAACCAGAGCCGTGCTTCTAGCTCTCCTAGCTTCTCACCACCTGCTGGCGGGCAGGCACATTCGAGTCCAGTCAAACAACGCGACCGCGGTTGCCTACATCAATCACCAGGGCGGGACACGAAGCCGCCTAGCAATGATGGAGGTACAACGCATCCTTCAATGGGCGGAGGACTCCAAGTCCACCATATCCGCAGTCCACATCCCAGGCGTGGAAAACTGGGAGGCAGATTATCTCAGCCGTCAAACCGTGGACGGTGGCGAGTGGTCCCTGCACCCGGCAGTGTTTCAGTCAATCTGCCGCAAATGGGGCACTCCGGACGTGGACCTAATGGCATCCCGTCACAAATTTTCCTGTCCTGGTGTCGCTCTACCGACCATCCTCCTTGGCCATTCTCCTTGCCGACCCTTCTGTCTTTTCTACAGTCCGGTCTGCAGCTAGGACTGTCCCTCAACTCTCTCAAGGGACAAGTCTCAGCTCTGTCAGTTCTGTTCCAGCGGCGTCTCGCTCGGCTGGCTCAGGTTAGCACCTTCATGCAAGGCGCGTCTCACATCATTCCGCCTTACCGGCGGCCCTTGGATCCCTGGGACCTTAACTTGGTTCTCACAGTTTTGCAGAAACCCCCTTTTGAGCCTCTTGGGGAGGTTTCTTTGTATCGTCTTTCTCAGAAGGTGGCCTTTCTGGTGGCCATAACTTCCCTCAGGAGAGTCTCTGATTTGGCTGCGCTCTCTTCGGAGTCACCTTTTTTAGTTTTTCATCAAGACAAGGTGGTTCTCCGTCCGACTCCGGACTTTCTTCCTAAGGTGGTCTCTCCTTTCCACCTTAACCAGGACATTACCCTACCTTCCTTCTGTCCGGCTCCTGTTCATCGCTTTGAAAAAGCGCTGCATACTCTGGATCTGGTGCGTGCTCTCCGGATCTATGTGTCTCGCACCGCTGCGCTTAGGCGGTGCACCTCTCTTTTTGTGCTAACCACAGGTCGGCGCAAGGGCCTCCCTGCTTCTAAGCCGACCTTAGCCCGTTGGATTAGATCGACCATTTCGGACGCCTACCAGAGTACTCAGGTGCCTCCCCCGCCGGGGATCAAGGCACATTCGACCAGAGCTGTCGGTGCCTCTTGGGCTTTCAGGCACCAGGCTACGGCTCAACAAGTCTGTCAGGCTGCCACTTGGACTAGCCTGCATACCTTCTCGAAGCACTACCAAGTGCATGCTCATGCTTCGGCAGATGCGAGCTTGGGCAGACGCATCCTTCAGGCGGCTGTCGCCCATTTGTGAAGTTAGGTTCTGCCTACTTCTTAATTTTTCTGTTTATTCCCACCCAGGGACTGCTTTGGAACGTCCCATGGTCTGGGTCTCCCAAAGGAACGATAAAGAAAAAGAGAATTTTATTTACTTACCGTAAATTCTTTTTCTTATAGTTCCGTATTGGAAGACCCAGCACCCTCCCTGTTGCCTGTTGGCAATTTCTTGTTCCGCGTGTTATCACCGGCTGTTGTCGTGGACAGAGTCTCCGGTTGTTCCGGCTCTTGCTCTGTTCTACTTGTGGGTGGCTATTCTCCTTCAGCTTTTGCACTAAACTGGCTGGGTCTGCTCACCAGGGGGTGTATAAGCTCAGAGGGAGGAGCTACACTTTTAAGTGTAGTACTTTGTGTGTCCTTCAGAGGCAGAAGCTAAACACCCAAGGTCTGGGTCTCCCAATACGGAACTATAAGAAAAAGAATTTATTGTAAGTAACAAAATTCTCTTTTTTGCGCAGATGCTATGTTTTCATTGCCTGTTATTGCATTTTGCTTAAGATTTAGGGGGTGATGCGGGGTGCATTGTGTGTGTGTAGGGGCTGATGGACGGTGCATTATGTGTGTGTGTGTGTGTGGGTGTAGGGAGTAATGGGGGTGCATTGTGTGTGTAGGGAGTAGTAGGGGTGCATTGTATTGTGAGTGTGTGTGTGTAGGGGGTGATGGGGGGTGCATTGTGTGTGTGTAGGGGCTGATGGATGGTGCATTGTGTGTGTGTTTGTGTAGGGAGTAATGGGGGTGCATTGTGTGTGTAGGGAGTAGTAGGGGTGCATTGTATTGTGAGTGTGTGTGTGTAGGGGGTGATGGGGGGTGCATTGTGTGTGTGTAGGGGCTGATGGACGGTGCATTGTGTGTGTGTTTGTGTAGGGAGTAATGGGGGTGCATTGTGTGTGTAGGGAGTAGTGGGGGTGCATTGTATTGTGTGTGTGTGTGTGTGTAGGGGGTGATGGGGGGTGCATTGTGTGTGTGTAGGGGCTGATGGACGGTGCATTGTGTGTGTGTGTGTGTGTAGGGAGTAATGGGGGTGCATTGTGTGTGTGTGTGTGTGTGTGTGTGTGGAGTAGTGGGGGTGCATTGTATTGTGGGTGTGTGTGTGTAGGGGGTGATGGGGGGTGCATTGTATTTGTGTGTGTAGCAGGTGAAGGGGGGATGTATTTGTGTGTGTGTGTGTGTGTGTGTGTGTGGGGGGGTAATGGAGCGTGTATTGTGTGTGTGTGTGTGTATGTGTGAGGGTAATGGGGGTGCATTGTAGTGTGTGTGTGTAGGGGGTGATCGGGGGTGCATTGTGTGTGCGTAGGTGGGGATGGGGGGGTGCATTGTATTGTGTGCGTGGGGAGATGGTAATGGGGGGTGCATGGTATTTGGGTGTGTGTATGTAGTGGGTGATGGGGGGATGTATTGTATTGTGTGTGTGTGTGTGTGTGTGTGTGGAGAGGGGCGCGGAGTCATTAATCGAGCTATAGTTACATTTAATTCTCAAAATTTTCGTTTCATTCACCTTTTCCGTTCTAATATTTTACAATGTGAACGACCATGGCTTTGATCCTGGGTACGCCCATGCACAGGCCTGAGTGGGCCCCGGCACCCAGCCTTTCAATCGTAAACTTCAGTGATCGTACAAGTTCTGTATGATCACTGAAGTTTTCGCAGTTGCAGGACCTTTAGTGACATCACATGTGTCATGTGACTCACCAAAGGTCCTAGCGGTGCACTGCGGGAGTCCCCAGGCCTGCACCAACCGCGCCGGTATTCAGATGTATGCGCGTCTTTCAGGCGCGCAATACATTTGTACAGTGCGGCCGGTGACAGGAGGGAGAGCAGCTCTGCTCAGCCCCGCAACGTACCGTCATCGCCAGGGCTGCAGAGGAGCGCGCCTCAGTCCTGCACCGACATCATCATCACCGAGGCCACAGCTGCAGGGATGAAGAGGAGGACGCGCAGGCACAGGTAAGCGCTCCAGAGGAGTCGAAGATGTACTTTTATATGAGGGGCTGCGGGTGGGGGAGGAGCAGTGTTATTTTACAAGTGGCATTAAGAAGCGGTGGGGGACTTTATGGAGCATATTATGGGGCAGTGGCGGACATAATAGGGCAGTGGGGGACATAATAGGGCAGTGGGGACATTATAGGGCAGTGGGGGACATTATAGGGCAGTGGGGGACATAATAGGGCAGTGGGGGACATAATAGGGCAGTGGGGGACACAATAGGGCAGTGGGGGACACAATAGGGCAGTGAGGGACACTATAGGGCAGTGGGGGACTTTATAGGGCAGTGGGGAACATTATAGGGCAGTGGGTGACATTATAGGGCAGTGGGTGACATTATAGGGCAGTGGGGGACATTATAGGGCAGTGGGGGACATTATAGGGCAGTGGGGGACATAATAGGGCAGTGGGGGACATTATAGGGCAGTGGGGGACATGATAGGGCAGTGGGGGACATGATAGGGCAGTGGGGGACATGATAGGGCAGTGGTGGACATGATAGGGCAGTGGTGGACATGATAGGGCAGTGGGGGACATGATAGGGCAGTGGGGGACATGATAGGGCAGTGGGGGACATGATAGGGCAGTGGGGAACATCATAGGGCAGCGGGGGACATCATAGGGCAGCGGGGGACATAATAGGGCAGCGGGGGACATTATAGGGCAGTGGAAGGACATTATAGGGTAATGGGGGCCATTATGAAGCAAATTGGGGCATTATAGGTCAGTGGGGGACGTTGTGAAAGAAATTGGAACATTATAGGGCAATGGGGGACATTATGAGGCATCAAAGATTTTGGAAGGCAGCATAGTATAATGAGGAGGGGGGGATTTATACAGGGATGTAGTTGGGAGAGATATTATAGAAAGGGCAATTTTTGGGGGGACATTTTGGAAAGGGGCACTTTGTGGGGCTATTTTGGAGAGCAGGATTGTGGGGTGATATTTTGAGCAGGAAGCAATTAACAACCCCTTCTGATTCCACTTGTTTCCCCAGACATTATTAAATAAAAGGGGCCAGGATGAGGGACATAATTACTATATGGGGCCAGGATGAGGGACATAATTACTATATGGGGCCAGAATGAGGGACATACATTATTAGTTTATGGTGGCACATGGGGCATAATTACTGTAGGGGCAAATTAGGGGACATTATTACTGATGAAATATAAGTTCATTTTGAGGATACTGTCTCCAATGGGGGAACAAGAGTCTGACGTGGTGTAGAAATTGGGGAAATAGTGAGGAATGTACTCTGGGAGTGATCGGCTATAGGTGACTGTTATTTTCTGCAGAGTCGCGTCTTGGCAGGAAGAAGTGATGACGGTCAGCGCCGGATGAAGAGAAAAAGCGAAGATGAATAAAGTCAGCTAGAGACGTCACTGGTAAGTCAGTCACGGTATTTCTCCCTTGTATGTGGTTGTATTCGGTCACTATGTGGTCTGGTCACGGTGTGGTGGTATTTCTCCCTTGTATGTGGCTGTATTTGTTCAGTGTTTGGTGGTAATATGTGGTCTGGTCACGGTGTGGTGGTATTTCTCCCTTGTATGTGGCTGTATTTGGTCACTGTTTGGTGGTAATATGTTGTCTGATCACTGTGTGGTGGTATTTATTACTTGTATGTGGTTGTATTTGGTCACTATGTGATGGTAATATGTTGTCTGGTCGCGGTGTGGCGGTATTTCCCCCTTGTATATGGTATTATTGATTTTGGTATAGTGGATTGTGTTGTGTATGGAGGTTACTTTCTCTCTATAAGGGGGAGATTTTTTCCAGTAGAAATTAAATACTTAAACATTTAACCCCTCCCCTCCCTGTCCTGCCCTGTCCTGTGACTATTACACTGCAGTAAATATGCACTTACAGAGATTCTCCAGTGAAAACAAGTAATCACCTTTACTAAGGCCACGTGCACACACTGAGTATTCAGTGAGTTTTTTTACCTCAGTATTTGAAGCCAAAACCAGGAGCAGTAAAATCAGAGAAAAAGTGTGTGAACGTAGCCTAAAGATTAGTGATAACTTATTCATCTGTGTGGACCGATTGCTGGGACCTGCACCGATCGTGCAACTTTTATCCCCCATTACACTGGAGCTCGTGTCCGACTCGACCCCTGATCCATTCATTCCCTCAGTGGCTGCGAGCGCTGCGCTTGTTATTATCTGGCTGCTCCACAGAGGATGAATGGAGCTGCGGTCACACATCCCACCCCACAGAGGATGAATGGAGCTGCAGTCACACACCCCACCCCACAGAGGATGAATGGAACTGCGGTCACACATCCCACCCCACAGAGGATGAATGGAGCTGCTGTCACACACCCCACCCCACAGAAGATGAGTGGAACTGCGGTCACACATCCCACCCCACAGAGGATGAATGGAGCTGCGGTCACACACTCCACCTGCTGCTGCAAAAAGTTCCCCAATCTTCCTATCGGTGCGGTTTCCACTGGTCTGGTTCCACCGATCAATAAGTTATCACCAACCTACCCTGTGGATCGGTGATAACTTGTTTTCACTAAAGACCCCATTACTGCAAACTACTATAATTGTACATCCCAGTTATGATGCACAATATAGATGTGCAGGAGCCGTCTGTGTATACAGTCAAAGCAACACAATAATGGCGATAACACTAATGGGTGTTTATATTTAGCTGTAGGGTGGGCCCCTGGAGTCAATTCTCCTGGTGGGCCCCAGACAGCCCAGTCCACCCCTGGCTATCATGATAGCCACCAGATCGTTAAGGGGTTAAAGATCTCTTACGCATATGCACTACAATACATGGATCTGCTTTGAGCAGGACAGATCAAAGTGCGCCTGCGCAGGACCTCAATGCCAGCTAGTGAGCATGATGTAGGACGCGTCATGCACATGGGCCTCAGAAAAAGGAGGATGGCGATCGCCGCAGAGAGGAAATGCCGGACTAGAGAGAGGAGGCAATGGGTTTGAGATAATGATCAATAACTTTGCTAGCTATTTCATCATCAGCTGACGGTCTCCTTTTTTTCTCAGCTCCAGATCCCCTTGAGTGGAGCCCCAAAAATTGGTCTGTGCGATTTCTTCCTGTAAGCTCCCAAAGTAAGTCTGCCATCTTGTCTTTCTTCTTCCTGCTCCAGCTGTAAGGCTACTTTCACATTTGACAGGATGCAAACCGCATATGACCGGATCCTGTGGATTGAATGTGCAACGCATGCAACCGCAATTGTTATTTTATTGTTATTTTATTGTATGCTTCTACTTTTACTTGTGATGGATGAAGGGGAACACAGAATTTATCGGCTTGCACTGGAGTCAGCTGATCGGGAATAAGCTGAACTCCTGATCTCACAGCCCGCCCACGCTGTGATGGATGCAGGTTAACAGCAATCACTGCCTGCTGCCGATCACGTGTGACCATGTTCGGGCTGTGTGGTCATGAGTTCAGCTGAGTTCAGATCAGCTGACTCCAGTGTCGGCCGATTACTTGTTCTGTGTCCCCCTGCATCCATCGCAGAGTGTGCGGGCTGGAGTTCAACAGAGTTCAGATCAGCTGACCCCAGTGTCGGACGAATTCAGCTGACCTCACAGGCAGCACACGCTGCGATGGATGCAGGGGCACCCAGAACAAGTAATCGGCCAACACTGGAGTCAGCTGATCAGATTACTTGATCTGCTGGCTGTATGGTTAGAAGTAGGGATGAGTGAGCACTAAAATGCTCGGGTTCTCGGTAGCCCATGAGTATTTTTTTTTTTTAAATTCATTAAAAAATAAACAAAAACCCCAAAAACATAACCCTAACTCTAGGGTTAGGGGGTAAAAAAAATAAAATGTGTGGACTCCCGCTGCATTTTCTAATGCTAAGGTAACCCAAGCAGCTACTGGCTGCTAACCCCCACTGCTTATATGACCTTCACTGGCAATGAAAAATCCAGGGAAGCCCTTTTTTTAACGTTTTTTGCGCAAAAACTAAAAAAAAAAAAGACAGCTTTACCCTGTTTTTGTATGCTAGCCAGGTAGAGCAAGTAGGTACGTGCTGCCCCCAACCCCCAGCTGCCTATTTGTACCCGGTTGGGAACCAAAAATACAGGGAAGCCCTTTTTTAATTATTTCATGAATTTCATGAAATAATTAAAAAAAAACAAAAAAACGACATGGGCTTCGCCCAATTTTTGTGATGAGCCAGGTACAAGTAGGCAGCTGGGGATGGGAATACGCAGTGCAGGGTGGACCAAGCTTTCTTGCCCCCCCCGCTTCGAATTGCAGTCAACAGTCGCCCCAGAAAATGGCGCTTTCTTAAAAGCGCTATCTTCTGGCGTTGTATCCAACATCTCTCCCAGCGGGTGGCACGTTGGGTAATAAGGGGTTAATACCAGCTTTGTTTTACCTGCTGGTATAAAGCCTGAGATTGCTAATGTCAGGCCAAGTTTGACCCGGCCATTAAGAATCTCCAATAAAGGGTTAAAAAAAAAGACATCACACAGAAAAAATACTTTATTAGAAATAAATACACAGACACTTTATTAGAAATAAATACACAGACACACTTAGGGACTCCATCTTTATTACTCCCTCTCACCCCTTCACGATCCTGGTCTTCTGTCTGAGAGAGAGGGAGATTTCTGTATTGACCATGCCAAGTTGCTTTCTGGGCATGCTCAGTACAAAAAACAGGATTCTGTCTATCAGGATCCGGCGACTTCCGGTACAGCAGGATCGGGGTCATTGAAATACATTGCAGGTACCACTGCATGTACTAATACAGATGGCCACCTGGTGGCGCTATAATAACACAAAAATCTAATATCACCCATGTAACGCAGCCTAAGCCTCAAAGGCTACCATTACTATTATCGATAGAGCTAACAGCCATGAATCATCGTGATCCGGACTCACCTATAAAGTTCACTTATAACTGGATGTTTTGAGTAGCCCTGACACGCGTTTCTCACCTGGTTTCCTTGCTTGAGGAAAGTATAATGTGCATGTTTTTATATGTGGTGTCTTGGGCGAGATCGTCGCTGTTTGGACGCGTGCAGGGGGTGGGACGCCGCACATAGAGTCCGCCTCATCCGGTCATTCCAGGGGAAGCAGTTAACCCATGCATCCTTCTAAGGAAGCTCCCTCGGCGGGGACTCATGCTGAGGCAGCCACGCACATGCGCATCCAACGAGACCATATTACTACTGCCACCTACTACTGGCAAGTGAAAGGGCACGACCAGGGTGGTAAGAAAATCATCCAAACATAAGGAGAATCAGCGTTAGCCTAAAGAATATGACCATGTATAGTCCTTAAAAGATTTTCTAATGTCCCTATATCATGCAGAGATAAAATTCATATAGTAATATGTGTATATATATATATATATATATATATATATATACACCCCTAGATTCTAAATGGACCTTGTCAATACCACAAATTTTCAATCCTGTGGGACCACAGTCATGGCGCAGCTTGTAATGTCTCTGGATCATCCTCAGGGAATCAAGATCCACAACATCACACACCGCAATTATTCCCTAACATGTTCCCTCGTGCGGATGCGTTTTTCCCTTGATGTAACCCAATATAAATTAGGCTACAGTCACATACTGCATAATAGATAACGTGACTTTTAGTGCATGATTTGTAACTTTTTATTTTATACTCTTTAGGTCCATCCCAAGCTGACAACATCTCTGGGCAGACAAAAGGAAAACAACCAAATTTGGGACTCCCTTTCTCAAAGCGAGATACCACCCTAGGTACGTAATGGTTCTTCACCAGCATATCCTTTAGGCTTTTCCCCCTTCTAACAGGTAAGAGTGGGCGATGAGTAAAACGTCGTTCAAACTCTGGTCGGTCTTCAGTAACGACCAGTGTTTGTTCAAGATCTGCCTGATCGCCCCCCTCTGACTGTTAACTTGGAGATGAAATGTATCTGTGAGGAAAAGAAGGATTTTTGTGTACTCACCGTAAAATCTCTTTCTCTGAGTCTTCATTGGGGGACACAGGACCGTGGGTTATGCTGCTGCTGTCACTAGGAGGCTGACACTAGGTAAACAAAAAAATTTAGCTCCTCCCTAGCAGTATACACCCTGAGCCGGAGGCGTACTCAAATCAGTTTGGTGCACAAGCAGTAGGAGAAGTACAAACACAACCATACCCAAATCCAGGTAACTACTACAATAAAGTCGCCATGCTTAAAGTGGCCGAGGAACATGGACCACTGAAACATTGCAGGCAATAAGTAAATGACAAAAAAACAAAACCATAAACCAAAACCAAGCAGGGTGGGTGCTGTGTCCCCCAGTGAAGACTCAGAGAAAGAGATTTTACAGTGAGTACACAAAAATCCTTCTTTCTCTTTCGTTTTATTGGGGGACACAGGACCGTGGGACGTCCAAAAGCAGTCCCTGGGTGGGAAGAGGCAAGCCCCACGGATAGGAAGGAAACGGCCTCCCTCGGCGGGCTTGCCCAAGATGTGAATGCACCTACCTTGTTCAGGTGTGCTACTGCCGCCTGCAAAACCTATTTCCCAAGACTGGCCTCTGCCGATGCTTGGGTGTGAACCTGGTTGAACCTGGTAAAGGAATGCAGACTAGACCAGGTGGCGGTTCCACGGACCTGGTCGGCCGACGTCTGATGCGTAAACGGCCAAGAGTTTCCCACCGCACGGGTAGAGTGCGCCTTTACTCTCCGAAACGGAGAGCTGTCCTTTATCCCAGAGGTCTTGGAAATGGCGGAACGGATCCATCTGGCAATTGAGGCCCTGGGTACCAGCATGCCCCTCTTGGGTACGGATGGAATGAAGAACAGACCGACCGTCTTACGGGAAGGTGCGGTCCTGGAGGCATAGAGTTTGAGGGCTTGCACCAGGTCCAGAGTATGCAAGGCCCTTTCAAGGCTGTGAGAAGTACCAGGATCGGAGGACAGAGAAGAAAATCTCCTCATTTGGCTGGAACGGTGAGACCGCCCTGGTCAGAAGGGAGGGATCTGGCCGGAGCACCACCTTGTCCTGGTGGAAGACCCGAAAAGGGGTAAGGACCGAAAGATCTTTTAGCTCTGATGATCTTCGTATAGAAGAGATGTCAACGAGGAACACCACTTTCCACAACAGGTGAGAAGGAAAGAATCTCGAAAGGTGCAAATGGTGGACCTTGAAGCGAACCTAGCACTAGCATAAGGTCCCACTGTTCAAGTGGACGACGATACGGCGGAGCTGGATGGACAACTCCCTGAAGGAAGGCCTTGATCCGCGGGCGATAGGCGAGAGTCCTCTGAAACAGAATTGACAGAGCCGACACTTGGCTTTTAAGCGTGGAGAATGTGAGACTTGCATCCAGACCTGACTTGAGGGGCGGGAGAAGGAGAGAGAAGAGATGCTGTGTTCTTCAGACCACCGGAGGAAGAAACGCTCCACGTGCGGTAGTGGATTCTCGCAGAAGATGGCATCCTGACCCTAATCATTGTCTATATTAACTTGTCTGTCGAAAAGCCTGCCTGAGGTATTACCCAGGATACAGGAGCCAGACTGACAAATTTAGGACTTTGAGTTCTGGTGGGAGAGGGAGAGAGAGAAGGCCCTGCCACAGAAGATCAGGATGGTCTGGAAGGCACCCCGGGACGACCTCGTGGGGCTGAATAAGTTCCGCGAACTATGCTATTCTGGGCCACTCTGGAACCATTAGAATAACTGGAAATCCTTCCGCCCTGATGTTCTTGAGAACCTTCGGAATCAGGGGCCGCAGCGGGAAGAAGTACGGGAGCCTGCACTGGGTCCACACGTCGACCCCTAGTGCCAAGTGGTCGCGGTAGCCCGCGATGAACCATGGAAACTGACAGTCGAATCAAGAGGCCATTAGGACCACCTTCGGAGTCCTTTATCTGCCACCGATCTGGTTGAAGCTTTCCCTGTTGAGGGACCATTCGCCTGAAGCGAGACCTTCCTTGCTAGGTAGGCATATTGAATGTACAGCGACAGCAGAACTTCGCCGACTTCCATGGAGGTGATCACAGAGCGGGGGGACTCCATGCAAAATGCTCGAGGGCTCACCGACCTGCTGAGAAAGCTCCGGGACGGGGCGGACCGAGCCGACCTTCTTGGGGACCACAAAGAGGCTGCAGTAAAAACGCTGGAAGAGTTCTGATGGAGGGACTGGTACCGCAACTCCAGAGTGGAGGAGAGATTCCATGAAGGGGAGGAATACGCGAACACGCACGGGAGAACCAGGAGGGAGAGAATGAAAAAACGTCTCGGTGGCATTGAATCAAATCTATTTCGTGGTCTGAGACAATGATCCCTCTGACCTAGGTGTCTGCATCTAAAGGGAGCCAGACATGCTGGGAGCAAGACAGTAGCCCCCCTACTAGTCTGGCACTGCTGCCCGCAGACCGCGAGTCATTTGGAGGAGCGGTGATGAGACCTGGAGGCAGACTTCATGGACTGGAGGGGACGCGAACACCAGGAGGGATTGGTCATGAATGACGGAGCCTTCTTGTCCCTCCGAAGGGAGGATGTTTTCCGAGGATGAGGTGTTCTGGACGTGCTTGGGCTGAACTTAGGGAAGAGGAGTACTCTTTTCTCCCATAGCCTTGAAGATCGACTGGACTAGCCTAGCACCGAAAGGACGCTCCCCTAAGAACGGAAGGGAAGTCAGCTACTTACAGAAGCCGGATCAGCGTTCCAGGTCCTGACCCTGAGGACTCGACAGATGGCCACACTGTTGCAGGGGCCTGGGCCGCGCAATTGGCATACGCCAGGGCTGCGTTGAGAAGGTACTCACCAGCGAGTGTGAACTGCGAAGAGATGCTATCCAGTTCCGGAACGGCAGAGACGGCACAGAGTCCGCTGCGCAGAATGTCCGCCCAGGACATCAGTGGCTTTGCAACCCCAACCGAGGCAAAGGCTGGGGAAGGGGAAGTTCCCGCTGGTTCGAAGGCAAAACGGGCCCACCTGTGAATGGTACGATCCGTGGAGTCCCTGAGAGACGCACTGTTAGGGGTGAGAAGTCAGGCAGGATCTGGCGGGCTGACCACAGGGAAGCCTGCCCATTCTTCTTGGAGCCCTTCAGAGAAGGGATAATGTAAAATAATGGACTTACTGCTGGTACATACCGTGACCGGCTGTTGCCTGTGGTTGCTCCGTAGCTCAGTGTACTCTGAATGTCCACTGAATGCGTTATGGACTCGCCTCGTCCGCTTAAAGGAGACTTGGGTGCTCTGAGAAGAGACGGGATCACCTGTATCCTCAGAGTCTGATTCACCGATTCTACCAGGCTATCCACCATGCGCCGAACATCAGCCGACTGCTCGGAATCCAGCAGAGGTGGTACATCTGAGTCATCACCCGATAGGTTGGAGGACTCGCGGGAGGAGAGGAGTCTGGACCTGGGGATGCGGGAGAAGCCTGGGAGGACTCTGAAGACGAGACATGGCAGGTCCGCTTCTGAGCTGTAGCAGAGGACTGTGGGACGAGGCTCACTTACTCCTGAGGAGGCTGCGCTGGGCCTGTGGAGGGCAGACCGAGCGTCGGAAAGAGACGCAGAGCTTGCGCAATGGTCCGAGAAGCCTTAGCGGGGGGAGTCTAGGGACTGAAACAGGGATGCCGACCATTCGGGAGGAGGCGGGAAGCTGGACCCTGCAGGAACGGAGGCAGCGTGGCAGCATCTGAGGCATTGATGGCAGTGTCCTGTTGGTGCTGCGGGTCTGCAGAGCAGCCTGGGCATAGCGGGACATCCTGACCTAGAGGGAATTCACCAAGGGAAGGGGACCTATTTGGATCGGGCGGACCAGGATTATGTAAAGGTACTCTCGCTGGGGCTGCTAGGCAGGAGAACAACTAAACTGTCGCTAACCAGTGAAAGTTATCTAGCGAGGGTTATCTCCATAGGAGCAGAGGGTACCCAGGTCCTGTGCGCTGCCCACCAGTCCAGAGAGAGAAATCCAGGTCACATCGAAGCCAGGAGGTAAAGAACAGCGCGCTGCTGCCTCATACGTAGAAAAAGGGGTTGAGGCCCCACGGTTATATGCTCTAAAGGGGGTTGTGTGGTGGAACACTTATCAAATTTGTTTGCCAGAGCAGTAGCTTTCTCCCAAGGGCGATTCTGATATTATAGTTCATGCCCGGTTCTGTCTATTTAAACTCCTGAGAAAAACTGGATCAGAACTAGGAAGCCATCATTAGAGCAATAAGGGGGGGGCAAGGACTCCCACACCTCTACAAGACAAATACTAACTCCGCTTTCTGCTTATAGTAATGAAATGGTATATATCATTAGTTCTAACTGAGCTTGATCTAGATGTAGAAAATGTATCTCACTTGCTCATGAGTTTTATGATCCTGTTAGCATGCCAGCCTGTTTGTTATTACAAGTCATTGCCTCTTTCTGTCTCAAGTTAACTGATTGATAGCATAATGAGCTAAATTGACCCACATCTAAGCACAAACCTTCCTATATAAGTAAACCTTGCTAAGGGGAAGCATTTATCATTATTATTATAAGACAATGTACACTCTGCCTTGCATCCACATAAAGTGACAGATTAAAGCTAATCTACCTGTGTAACAAAGCTTATAGTTCTCAAGACCTCATCATACAAAATGAGGCCATTGCAAAAGTACCTAGAAGCAACTCTGCTAATAGATAAGCTGGGCTACACAGGCAGACTGGGAGGCAGAACAAGATGGTGAAGAGAAGCTGGAGTTGGCTGGGGGAGGGGCCGTATGAGGGCGGGAAACAGGGCATCCACCGCCCACACTGTGATGCCTGGAGGCTGAGCGGTGGGCGGAGTCGGGGGCGGAACGGCCGGCAAGCCAATACCGTTGCAGCGGGGGGCGTGGCTGGGACGCAGGGAGACTAGGCCGAGACCGGGGCCTAAATTTTCAGCCGCCCGAGGGGGAGAAGGTAGGGGAGAGACTGTCCTACCTGACATCTGCGGTGCCGCTCCAGGGATGGTCCGGTGTGCAGGCAGTGGGCTTTGCACTTGCCTGTGTCCAGCGCACACCTGAAGGTAAGGCTGTGGGCTTCAGGGACGCGGGGAGAGGTGTCTGGAGAGGCAGAGAGGTGGACGCCTGATGGAGGGAAGAAGCTCTTCTGCAACTGTAGGCAGCGATGTGGGCCCCATCCGAAAAGGTGAAAACGCTGCGGGGGTCCAACCTCTGTAGCTTGTCCCTGTGCGCCCTTTGGAGTAATACCACAGGGTGGATCAGGGGTGCCCATGTAGGATCTGCCCCACATGCACTCCCGGGAGTGGTACCACGGGAATGGACAGGGGAGAGGGCCCGACATCTCAAACCTCTGCGACCCTGGGGAGTAGTACCCAAAGGGCTGGAGGGAATGAGGGTGAACATAGGCGACACCTGCAGAAACAGAGAAAAAGGAGAATGAGAGCGATGAGCGTCGCCGAAAAAAATGACAAATACGCAAGAAAAATGTGGCTGAGGGGGGCCGAGATGGCCCACATCAGCCTCCTACGACACTAAGCAAAAACTGATTTGAGTCCGCCTCCGGCTCAGGGTGTATATATGGAGGAGCTAACTTTTTTTGTCTACTTAGTGTCAGCCTCCTAGTGACAGCAGCAGCATAACCCACGGTCCTGTGTCCCCCAATGAAACGAAAGAGAAAAGATTCTTCCCTCTTACTTGTTGATAATAATTGTACCCGTGGAGTACCCTTTTCTGTCTGGTACCCCATTTTTATATTATAGTCCAGAAAATCAATTGCCTCCCGATCTGCCTTATAGGTTAGTTTGATGTTATATGGGTTATTGTTCAACCAAGTCATGAAGCTCTGCAGTTCAGGACCGGTACTTCTCCAGATAATAAAGATGTCATCTATCTTACCACCTAGATGTAAAATTAATAGATTAGGGATAAGCCAAATGGACGACAATGTTTTAATTTTGTTACATACATTTTTCCTTCCTGAGTCCTCTGATACCATACCAAAAAAATATTCAATGCACATGGTTCAAAAGATAGATTTTCAGCTTAGTTTCTCCTTGATGAAAAATGAACCTTGAAATGGTAGCCTCATTTTAACCAAAACCTGGTATTAATAATTGGACAAATTGAAGGACATGGCATTTGATTTACGAGTAATGCAACAACCTTTTCCCAGTTGATCAGTTTTAGACATCCTTAAAATTATCATTAGTGATGACTAGATATGGGCGAATGCTAAAATATTCGGGTTCGGATTGTTCAAATCCAATCATTTCTACATTTGTGTATTCATACCGAATAACAAACCCAACCCAGTAGTGGTCACTCAGTTCAATGAGGTCACTTGAGGTCAGGTTACCTGCGATCATAGGTGGATGACAATGGGCACCTCCAGCTGTGACCGCAAATAACCTAAGTTACGTCACCACACATCGCTGCGACTCATTCTCTGCCTTAAGATCACAGCGGGTGGTCATATTCTATGCCCACGCGCTGTCACTTCAGATGTAGCAGAGCTGGAATCGTTATGGGACCTCGTGTGGATTACATTTGACCTGGGTGTTTTTGGGGTTAATAAAGGAGTGAAAGAGGGTGTTGTTTTTATCTTATTTTGTGTTCACTTACAGATTAGTAATGTGGGTAGGGTTTTCATAGACCCTGCCATTGCTAATCTAGGGCTTAGTGGCAGATGTGAGCTGTTATTAACCCCTTATTAGCCTGATTGCCACCGCACCAGGGGAATCGGGTAAAGTGCCAGGATTGTCACATCTAATGGATGTGACAATCCTGAGTGGCTGTGGGCTGTTATTGTTATGACGCGCATGCTTTATTCTTATTTTCTTTATTTTTCCTTTTTTTATTTATTATTTCCAAAGGTTCCGGATCATTATCCGGAGTTCCCTGAGAACTCCAGGCCCGGGTCCGGTACTCGGGTATTTTTAAAACCTCTCGGATTCTAAATTTTAGAGTCCGGGTCTGTCCATAACTAATCAATAGACAAACAAAAAAAGTGCATAGTGTTCATGTTGTTGTGTAAACAGAAATATTATATGCAAAATTAAAAATGACATGCCATAAGGCAAGCAAAATCAAGAAATGCAAAAAACTAAATTATTGAGTAAATATATTAAATATTAGTTGTATCCTAACTATAATTAAATTGTTGTACAATGTTTTTCTCCACTTTTCTTAGATAATAATCTTTTTTCTTATTTTCTCATAGGCACTTCATTCAGGGAAAAGACCCAATCAAAGTCAACATCTAAGTCACTGAGCGGGTCGAGTGAAGTACCTCAAAATTTGCAGACCACCACAGGTATGGTTTTAGCATATACAGATCTCTAAATTATGGATAAAAAGAAAAAGAAACAATTAAAAATAATTTAACACAAACAGTCCCATTCTCACACCACATAAAAATACCCAATTAAAGAAAACAGCCAAAGCTCTCATTGAGCCCAATAGGAGTCCTTGTGTCCAATCTATAAATCCAATGACTCAAGTTGCGCAAGGGCCTTAACCCTTTAGTGACGGAGCTAATTTTCACCTTAATGACCAGACCAAATTTTGCAATTCTGACCAGTGTCACTTCATGAGGTTATAACTCTGGAACGCTTCAACGGATCCCGGTGATTCTGAGATTGTTTTTTCGTCACATATTGGACTTCATGTTAGTACCAAATTTAGGACAATATTTTTTGTGTTTATTTATGAAAAAAATTGAATATTGGCAAAAATTTTGAAAATTTAGCAATTTTCAACTTTTGAATTTTTATACCGTTAAACCAGAGATTTCTGTGACACAAAATAGTTAATAAATAACATTTCCCACATGTCTACTTTACATCAGCACAATTTTGGAAACAAAATTTTTTTTCGTTAGGAAGTTAGAGGGGTTCAAAGTTTATCAGCAATTTCTCATTTTTACATCAAAATTTACAAAACCAGTTTTTTAGGGACCACATCACATTTGAAGTGACTTCAATAGGCCTAGATGACAGAAAATACCCAAAAGTGACACCATTCTAAAAACTGCACCCCCCAAAGTACTCAAAACCACATTCAAGAAGTTTATTAACCCTTCAGGTGCTTCACATGAACAAAAGCAATGTGGAATGAAAAAAAGCAAAAATTAAATTTTACCTAAAAATGTTGCTCTAACCCAAATTTATTCACTTTTAGAAGAAATAACACAACAAAATGGACCTCAAAACTTGTTCCCCACTTTCTTATGAGCGCGCCGATACCCCACATGTGGTCAGAAACCTCTGTTTGGACAAATGGGAGGGCTCGGAACAGAAGGAGCAATATTTGAATTTTGGAAAGCAAATTTGGCTAAAATAGATTGCGAGCACCATGTTGCATTTACAGGTCCGCTAAGGTACCTAAACAGAAGAAATCCCTCACAAGTGACACCATTTTGGAAACTAGACCCCTCAAGGCTTCTATCTAGGGGTATAGTGAGCATTTTAGATCCACAGGTACTTCACAGATTTTGTTAACGTTACGTTGTCATATTGAAAATTTTAATAATTTTCTCAAAAATGTTGCTTTAGCATCAATTTTCTCACTTTTTCAAGAGGTAATTCCAAAAATTTGACCTCAAGGTTTGTTAACCACTTTTTTATGAGCGCGGTGATACCTCACATGTGGTCTGAAACCTTTGTTTGGACAAATGGGAGGGCTTGGAACGAAAGGAGCAATATTTGAATTTTAGAAAGGAAATTTGGCTGAAAAAGATTGCGGGCACCATGTCGCATTTGGAGGTCCCCTAAGGTACCTAAACAGCAGAAACCCCGCACAAGTGGCCCCATTTTGGAAACTAGGCCCCTCAAGGAATTTATCTAGATGTTTGGTGAGTACCCTGAACCCTCAGGTGCTTCACAGAATTTTATAACGTTGAGCCATGAAAAAAAAAAAATAAAATTTTACCACAAAATTGTTATTTCAACCAGGTAGCTTTTTTTTTTACAAGAGTAAAAGGAAAAAATTCAGCATAACATTTATTGTGCAATTTCTCCTGAGTTTGGCGATACCTTATATGTGGTGGAAATCAACTGTTTGGGCGCATGGCAGGGCTCGGAAGGGAAGGAGTGCCATTTGACTGCAAAATTGGCTGGAATCAATAGCGGACGCCAGGTTGCATTTGGAGAGCCCCTGAGGTGCCTAAACAGTGGCGGTCCCCCACAAGTGACTTCATTCTGGAAACAAGACACCTCAAGGCTTTTATCAAGGTGTATAGTGAGCAGTTTGAATCCACGAGTACTTCACAGAATTTGATAAGCTTAGGTTGCCATATTGAAAATTTTCATTTTTTTCACAAAACTGTTGCTTTAGCATCAAATTTCTCACTTTTTCAAGAGACAACAACAAACCGTGGACCCCACAGGTTGTTATCCAATGTCTTATGAGCACAGGGATACCCCACATGTGGCCAAAAACCTCTGTTTGGATAAATGAGAGGGCTTGGAATGGAGGGAGCACCATTTGAATTCTGGAAAAGTTGAAATAAATTGCGCGCACCATGGCACATTAGCAGGGCCCCTTGGGTACCTATACATCAGAAAACCCCCACAAGTGACCCCATTTCTTCAGCGCTCTATTGGGAGACCCAGACGATTGGGGTATAGCTACTGCCCTCCGGAGGCCACACAAAGCACTACACTAAAAAGTGCAAGGCCCCTCCCCTTCTGGCTATACCCCCCCGTGGTATCACGGGTTCTCTAGTTTTCAAGCTTTGTGCGAAGGAGGTCAGACATCCACGCATAGCTCCACAGATTTTAGTCAGCAGTAGCTGCTGACTATTTCGGATGGAAGAAAAGAGGGCCCATATAGGGCCCCCAGCATGCTCCCTTCTCACCCGTGGATGGTGTTGTAAGGTTGAGGTACCTATTGCTGGTACAGGGGCTGGAGCCCCACATGCTGTTTTCCTTCCACATCCCCTTGTAGGGCTCTGTGGAAGTGGGATCCTGCCGGCCTCAAAGCTCTGACGCCGGGCTCCATCCACAGACCCAGTTGAACCTGATGGATATGGAGCAGGAGTACAATCAGGGACATGGCCCTGCATCATACAGGTACTCTGTGTCCCCGGCAGGCACAGACACACTCCGGGCTGGCTGGGTGTTGTAGTGCGCCGGGGACCGTAACGATGGAGTTGGTGTTCCTGCAGTTTACTGGGGGACTTTTGTGTATTGGGAACTACCGCGCCGGACGCTCCGGGAGCGGCGGCGCGGCTGGGACTTGTAGTTCGCCGGGGACTGGGCGCCGACCGCGCTTTTACGGCGGCGGCGCTTATAAATCCAGTCCCCGGCTTCTGCGGCCTAGTGCCGCTTCGTTCCCGCCCCCTCCCTGTCACTCAGGGAAGGGGACAGGCGCTGAGCAATCAGCAGCGCCGAGGGCTGGAGCCTTATTTACATGCTCCAGCCCTCTCACTGCACACTGTCGGACGCCGGATTCCCGCTCTGCCTTGGGGCACGCCCACGGCCCGCCCCTCCTCACACGAGCTGGGGAAGACGCCGGCAGCCATTACTGCAGTCCGAGCTCGGACTTTCGGCAACCAGGCAGGACGGTGGCGACCATACACCCGCTTATAGGCGGGCGGTAAGCGGCACACATAGTGCTGACCCCAATATATACTACAGTGTATACATGTGTATTTTAACTGCATAGGTCGCTATATGCCCGCTTGGAGAGCGACACATCAGCAGCAGGAAAGCAGGTGTGCTAAGGCACAGGCTTTCTAGGCTGCTTGTATTGCACGTACTGAAGTGTTCATTTGTATTTATGCTTGTATGCTATACATTGCACTGTACAGTCGCTAGTCTTAGCTATATTCTCCTGGAATGGCTAGACTACAGCAGCAGAAAACCAAGGGTGCTGGGGCACAGGTTTTTTTCTGTGCTGCTTGTATTGCATGGGCTGCAGTGTGCATTTGTACTTGTGCTTGTATGCTATGCATCGCACTGTATGGTCACTCTTCTGGGCTATATTCCCCTAGATGACTAGTCTACAGCAGCAGAAGAGCAGAGGTGCCAGGGCACAGGCTTCTATGCTGCTTGGATTGCTTGTGCTGCAGTGTTCATTTGTACTTTATGCTTGTATGCTATACATTGCACTGTACGGTCACCAATCTTGGCTATATACTTCTAGATGGCTAGTCGGCAGCGGCAAAAAAGCAACACAGATTTTCAGTGCTGTTTTTACTACATGGGAGGCTGTTCATGACACCGTCCCATTGTGTGCATGCTCCCCTGTAGCACTTCGTCTGCCGGGGTCTCTAGCACTTCGTCTGCCGGGGTCTCTACTAGTCGTGGCCAAAGAAACCACCTGTCATCCCTGTCCAAGGACAGGGACGGAGTTGCAGTTTCGACAAATATATTGTCATAAGATAGAGACTTGCAGTCCAGACAGGCCATGGGCAATCTTCCTGACCAACCTCATTTGGAACGGGGGGGTCCCAGGAGGACTCTCTGTATGATAAGGCAGCTCTCCAGGACTTTGATCCTGACATCGCTTTCAATCCGGATACACCGGATGGTAACGCCATACGGAATGATCCTATAGCGTCCATCAATGGAAGGTTGGATCTTTCTCCCTCAGCTCCCCCAGTGGAGGAGTCAGCTTCACAGCAGGAGAAGTCCCTTTTCAGTATCTCAAACGGATATTGAGTATTTTTCTGGCCACGCTGACTTCAGAGAAGCAGTCCAGAAACACCACGCTTACCAGATAAGCGTCTTCTCCAAACGTTTTTAAGATACACGTTATCCCTTTTCCCCTGACGTGGTCAAGCGCTGGACCCAGGGTCCAAAGGTGGATTCTCCAATCTCCAGGCTTGCGTCTAGAGCCATAGTTGCACTGGAGATGGGGCTTCACTTAAAGATGCCATTCACAGACAGATGGACTCTGGTTGAAATCTGTCTAGGAGGCTATCGGCGTGTCGGTTGCTCCGGCATTCACAGCGGTATAGGCAACCTAACCTTTTCAGCTGTTCTTGTGCAGCTGGCCTTGAGCACATGTACATCTGTACCGCAGAGGCGTCCGTAACTCCGCAATGTCTGCACTGCGACTTACCCTATTAATGCTGTCCTAAAAGTACAGTCGAGGTTTCGGTCCTTCCCAAGCTCGGGCAGGTCCCAATTGTCCTCGTGCAAAAGGGCTACAAAACCTCAGACGGGCTCAGATTCCGGCCGGGCTCAATCACGCCCAAGGAAGGCAGCCGGAGGAACCGCTACCAAGGCGGTCTCCTCATGACTCTCAGCTCTCTCTCTCTCTCCGCATCCGCGGTTGATGGCAGATTCCCCCGCCTTTGGCGACATTTAGCTGCCACAGGTCACAGACCGGTGGGTGACGGACTTTGTGCTCACGTGCACAGGACAGTGTTCTGTTCTCGTCCTCCGACTCCATTCTTCAGAACGGCCCCACCTCCCCACCGAGCAGATGCCCTGCTGCAGGCGGTGGACGCTCTAAGAGCAGAAGGAGTGGTGATCCCTGTCCCCCCTCAGGAACGAGGGCGAGGGTTTGTACTCCAATCTCTTTGTGGCTCCAAAAAAGGACTTCCGTCCTGTTCTGGACCTAAAACTGCTCAACAAGCATGCGAACGCCAGGCGGTTCCGGATGGAATCCCTCCGATCCGTCATTACCTCAATGTCTCGAGGAGACTTCCTTGCCTCAACAGACATCAAAGATGCCTATCTCCACGTGCCAATTGCTACGGAGCACCAACGTTTTTCTACGTTTTGTGATAGGAGACGACCATCTTCAGTTCGTAGCTCTGCCATTCGGTCTGGCGGCAGCCCCACGGGGGTTCACCAAGGTCATGGCAGCAGTGGTAGCAGTCTTGCACTCTCAGGGACACCCGGTGATCCCTTACTTGGACGATCTACTCGTCAAAGCACCCTCCCTCGAGGCATGACAACGCAGCCTGAATGTTACGCTGGAGACTCTCCAGACTTTCGGGTGGATCATCAATTTGGCAAGGTCAAATCGGTCACCGACTCAATCACTAACGTATTTCGGCATGGAGTTTCACACTCTATCAGCGATAGTGAAGCTTCCGCTGAACAAGCAGCGTTCACTGCAAACAGAGGTGCAGTCTCTCCTTCAAGGCCAGTCGCACCCCTTAAGGCGCCTCATGCACTTCCTAGGGAAGATGGTGGCAGCCATGGAGGCAGTTCCCTTTGCGCAGTTTCATCTGCGCCAACTGCAAGGGGACATTCTCCGCCAATGGGACGGGCAGTCAACCTCCCTGGACAGGAAAGTCTCCCTTTCCCAGACGGCCAAGGACTCTCTGCAATGGTGGCTTATTCCCACCTCATTGTCACAGTGAAGATCCTTTCTACCCCCATCCTGGGCAGTGGTCACGACAGATACGAGTCTGTCAGGGTGGGGAGCAGTTTGTCTCCGCCACAGGGCTCAGGGGACGTGGACTCAGCAGGAGTCCACCCTTCAGATCGATGTTCTGGAAATCGGGGCAGGGTATCTTACCCTACTAGCTTTCCAACAGTGGCTAGAAAGAGAGCAGATCCGAATCCAGTCGGACAACTCCACAGCGGTGGCATACATCAACCACCAAGGAGGGACGCGCAGTCGGCAAGCCTTCCAGGAAGTCCGGCGAATCCTCATGTGGGTGGAGGACACAGCATCCACCATATCCGCAGTTCACATCCCGGGCGTAGAAAACTGGGAAGCAGACTTCCTCAGTCGCCAGGGTATGGACGCAGGGGAATGGTCCCTTCACCCGGACGTGTTTCAGGAAATCTGTCGCCGCTGGGGGGTGCCGGACGTCGACCTAATGGCGTCTCGGCACAACAACAAGGTCCCGGCATTTATGGCACGATCGCGCGATCACAGAGCTCTGGCGGCAGACGCCTTAGTGCAAGATTGGTCGCAGTTCCGGCTCACATATGTGTTTCCACCTCTGGCACTCTTGCCCAGAGTACTGCGCAAAAACATCAGATCCAATTGCAGCCGCGTCATACTCGTCGCCCCAGACGGGCCGAGGAGATCGTGGTACCCGGATCTGTGGCATCTCACGGTCGGCCGACCGTGGTCACTACCAGGCCGGCCAGACTTACTGTCCCAAGGGCCGTTTTTTCCATTGGAATTCTGCGGCCCTGAACCTGACTGTGTGGCCATGGAGTCCTGGATCCTAGCGTCTTCAGGATTATCCCAAGGGGTCGTTGCCACCATGAAACAGGCTAGGAAGTCCACCTCTGCTAAGATCTACCACAGAACGTGGAAGATTTTCTTAACCTGGTGCTCGGCTCAGGGAGTGTCTCCCTGGCCATTTGCATTGCCTACTTTTCTTTCCTTCCTACAATCGGGGTTGGAAAAGGGCTTGTCGCTCAGCTCCCTTAAAGGGCAGGTCTCGGCACTATCTGTGTTTTTTCAGAAGCGTCTAGCACGTCTTCCTAAGGTGCGCACGTTCCTACAGGGGGTCTGTCATATTGTGCCCCCGTACAAGCGGCCGTTAGATCCATGGGATCTGAACAGAGTACTAGTTGCTCTGCAAAAGCCGCCCTTCGAGCCTCTAAAGGACGTTTCCTTTTCTCGCCTGTCACAGAAAGTGGCGTTTCTTGTTGCGATCACATCGCTTCGGCGAGTGTCTGAGCTGGCAGCTCTGTCATCCAAGGCTCCCTTCCTGGTGTTCCACCAGGACAAGGTAGTGCTGCGCCACATTCCGGAGTTTCTCCCTAAGGTCGTATCCTCGTTTCATCTTAATCAGGATATATCCTTGCCTTCCTTTTGTCCTCAGCCGGTTCACCGGTATGAGAAAGACTTACGTTTGCTAGATCTGGTGAGAGCACTCAGAATCTATATTTCTCGCACGGCGCCTATCCGCCGTTCAGATGCACTTTTTGTCCTTGTCGCTGGCCAGCGCAAGGGGTCGCAGGCTTCTAAAGCCACCCTGGCTCGATGGTTCAAAGAACCAATTCTGGAAGCCTACCGTTCTGCTGGGCTTCCGGTTCCTTCAGGGCTGAAAGCCCACTCAACCAGAGCTGTGGGTGCGTCCTGGGCTTTGCGACACCAGGCTTCGGCTCAACAGGTGTGCCAGGCAGCTACCTGGTCGAGTCTGCTCATTTTCACCAAACATTATCAGGTGCATACCTATGCTTCGGCGGATGCCAGCTTAGGTAGAAGAGTCCTGCAGGCGGCAGTGACATCCCCGTAGGGGAGGGCTGTTTTGCAGCTCTAACATGAGGTATCTCTTTACCCACCCAGGGACAGCTTTTGGACGTCCCAATCGTTTGGGTCTCCCAATAGAGCGCTGAAGAAGAAGGGAATTTTGTTACTTACCGTAAATTCCTTTTCTTCTAGCTCTTATTGGGAGACCCAGCACCCGCCCTGTTGTCCTTCGGGATTTTTTTGTTGTTTGCGGGTACACATGTTGTTCATGTTGAACGGTTTTTCAGTTCTCCGACGTTATTCGGAGTTAATTTGTTTAAACCAGTTATTGGCTTCCTCCTTCTTGCTTTGGCACTAAAACTAGAGAACCCGTGATACCACGGGGGGGTATAGCCAGAAGGGGAGGGGCCTTGCACTTTTTAGTGTAGTGCTTTGTGTGGCCTCCGGAGGGCAGTAGCTATACCCCAATCGTCTGGGTCTCCCAATAAGAGCTAGAAGAAAAGGAATTTACGGTAAGTAACAAAATTCCCTTCTTTGGAAACTGGATTTTATTCAGGAGTATAGTAAGCATTTTGAATCCACAGGTACTTCACAAAAATGTTGCTGTAGCAACAAATGTCTCACTGTTAGGCTATGTGGCCATGATCCAGCGACACGGCATCTAGTACACAGTGTCAGCCTCCTGCAGAGATGTGAGTGTTGTCCACGGGAGAACGCAGCTGCCCAAGCCCACGATTTGGGTTCAGGCCGCTGTGGAGCTCTATGCTACCTGCAGAGAACACTCATCTCCGCAGCATAAATTGACATGCTGAGGCTCGGGAAGCTGCGCCACAGGTCGGTTTATGCTGCGGAGAAAAGAAGCACATTGGGCATGGGATTTCTAAAAATCCTTCCACTGTGCTTCTACTGCACAACGCAGCGTTATGGACACAGGGAAAACACTCTGCGCCCAAAACGCTGCAAACCCTGATTGTGGGCACACAGCGTAAAATGCTACAATGGATGAATGGATAGATGTCAAACAAATATAACGTCCCATTCCCCTGCATATTCTAAGCTGGCGCCCTTTAGTGCCTTTCATGTGGCACTAAAGGGTGCCTAGCCTTGTATTTAGCCCCCCAAAAAATTAATAATTAAAATAAACGACGTGGGGTCCCCCCTATTTTTGATAGCCAGCTAGGGTAAAGCAGACAGCTGTAGCCTGCAAACCACAGCTGACAGCTTCACCTTGGCTGGTGATCAATTTGGAGGGCTCCCCAGGCGTTTTTTAAAAAAAAAAAAAAACGTGGGGTCCCCCCCAAATTAGATCACCAGCCAAGGTGAAGCGGACAGCTGGGGTCTGGTATTCTCAGGGTGGGAAGAGCCATGGTTATTGGACTCTTCCCAGCCTAAAAATAGCAGGCCGCAGCCGCCCCAGAAGTGGCGCATCCATTAGATGCGCCAATCCTGGCGCTTCGCCCCAGCTCATCCCGCGCCCTGGTGCGGTGGCAGACGGGGTAATATATGGGGTTGATACCAGCTGTAATGTCACCTGGCATCAAGCCCTGGGGTTAGTGATGTCACGGCATCTGAACAGATACCCGACATCACTAACCCAGTCAGTAATAGAAAAAAAAAAGACAAAAAAAAAATTTATTTGAAAAAACACTCCCCGAAACATTCCTCTTTTACCAATTTATTGAAAATAAAGAAATTCCGGTCGCTGTAATCCATTTTGGAGGTCCCACGCCGGCTCTGGATCTTCTAGAATATGGGGGGCACGTTCAGGGAACGTATCCCCCATTTTCTGGAAGAGCAAGCTCTCCATGAGCAGTGTGGATGCAGTAATCTGAGAATACTGCACTCACACTGCTCCGGTCCAACCTAGGGCAGAGTGACCTGCAGTAACCTCATTCCAGAATATGAGGGGCACGCTCACAGAACGTACCCCCCATTTTCTGAAACAGCAGCCTCTCCATGTGAGGAGTGTGGCTGCAGATCACTGCACTCACCCTCCCCCGGTCCACAGTGGAGCCTGTGCATCAGCGACGTCAGCAGGATTCCTGCTTGCAGGGATCCAGCTGACAGCCGCTGTCTGCGCATGCGCCGCCAGCATTGAAGAAGGAGGCGGCGATCGCGGGCCCGGAGCGGCAGACAGGTAACGTATAACCGGGGGCTTGGGGGGGGGGTGACGGGGGGTGACGGGGGGTGACCTAGTGGGACCTGGGGACACCTTTCTGCCGCATGTGACGTGTCACATGCGGCAGAAAGAGCAGAATGAAGGCGGCCGCGCGCTGTGCGCCGCCATCTTCCACGCTCCGGAGGGGGGAGGGGGGTGGTGGCTCTGGAGAACCGGAGGGGGCTCCGGTGACCAGAGGGCTCCGGTGGACCGGAGGAGGGGTCAGGGGGAGGACATTTCCCTCCGATCTGAAATGTTTGATCATTTCAGATCGGAGGGAAATGACTGCAGAGCCGGCGCCGGCGGCAGTTTTCTGTGCGCTTCGGCGCCATTTTGGATGTCCGGTGGGGGTAGGGGTGGGGGTGGGGGGACTCTCCGGTACCGGGGGCTTTGGGGGCACTAGGGGGTTAGATTTCTTTCTCATCTGACATGTTTGATCATGTCAGATGAAAAAGAAATCAGTTTTACCGGCCATTTCTTTTTTTTTCATGTGTTCGTCGGTATACGGTGTATACCGCCGATCACATGATCGGGGTCCAAAAAAAACACCCCGATTCATAATCTGGGGGGTCTCAGCTACCCCCGGTAGCTGAAACCCCCGAGATTTTCGGTCGCTGGGGGGCGCTACAGGGTTTTTTCGGGCCGCCGCTTTAAAGCGGCGGAACAGAATAAGTACCCTGTTTTGCCGCCGCTTTAAGTCGTACGGCCGTCGTTATGAGGTTAAATAGGTTACCACCTCTAACCTCTGATATATGGCCTTTATAATTAAAGGGGTTATCCGGCTTATTTTGACTTTTCTTCATTATTACCCTATTGGGGCAGGTAAGTAGCTAGTGACCACTTACCTGCCCTGCTGTCAGCCTTTCTCCCCCGGCTCAGAGCGGTCATGTGATCGCTCCTGCCGCGATTTTGCTGCTTCGGTCATTTCATGTCAACATGGGCAGGACCATGTTGACATGCAAATTTGGAACTGCATGTTGCCGCCCTGCTGGGCGGGTACAGTGTGTGGAGTCCCCGCCCCTCTTCCCTGCACCCTCCCACACATTCCTCCGCACCCCGTACTCTCCCCGCCCACGGTGTCACCGCCAGCACCAGGCCCCCTGCTCAGGATAGCAGGAGTGCCCGTGCAGTCTGTGTCCCGCTCCAGCCCTGCGGCTGCCTTCATTGCAGGCTCAGCAGCCTCTCACATTGCAGCGCAGGCAGGGATGTTAGATGATATCATTGCCTGCTGTGACGATCTTGGCTTCACTCCTGTCAGCGCTGTCAGTGCCTTCTATGCCGCAGCGTTCTCACGTCACTAGCGGTGACGTCTCAGGCGATACTGCTGAGAACGCGGTGGGCATAGAAGTCAGGGACAGATCTGACAGGAGTGAAGCGAAGATCGTCACCGCAGGTAATGATTTCATCTAACCTCCTGATAGCAGCGCTCGGCATCCCCTGCAGTGACCTGGGCTATTGATGTTAGCTCAGGTCACTGCATTACTCTCCCAGCCAATGAGGAACATTCTGTTCTTCATTGACTGGGACATTGACTATGGTATGGATCGTCATGGGACCCCCTTATTGGATTATGCCGGACCTGGATTTGTTTTTCTTTTGAATAAATTGGTGAATGAGGGAATGTTTTGAGGAGTGTTTTCTTCGGCGCTCCATTGGGAGACCCAGACGATTGGGTGTATAGCTACTGCCTCCGGAGGCCACACAAAGCATTACACTAAAAAGTGTAAGGCCCCTCCCCTTCTGGCTATACACCCCCCGTGGGATCACGGGATGCTCAGTTTTCAAGCTTTGTGCGAAGGAGGTCAGACATCCACGCATAGCTCCACTGTTTAGTCAGCAGTAGCTGCTGACTATATCGGATGGAAGAAAAGAGGGCCTATATAGGGTCCCCAGCATGCTCCCTTCTCACCCCACTTGCGGTTTGTTAAGGTTGAGGTACCCATTGCGGGTACGGAGGCTGGAGCCCACATGCTGCTTTCCTTCCCCATCCCCCTGAGGGGCTCTGTGGAAGTGGGATCTTACCGGCCCCCAAACTCTGAGGCCGGGCTCCATCCACAGACCCAGAGACCCTGCTGGAGGAGCTGAGTACCGTCAGGGACAAGGCCCTGCAACATTCAGGTACTCTGTGTCCCCGCACAGACAGGCCACGCACACTCCAGACTTGCTGGGTGTGCTAGTGCGCCGGGGGCAGTAGCGCTGCGCGCTCGGGTTAGAGTCACTGCAGCTTAGCTGAGTGATTTTATGTGTTGGGGAACTACCGCGCCGGCCGCTCCGGGAGCGGCGGCGCGGCTGGGACTTGTAGTGCGCCGGGGACTCGCGCTGACCGCGCTTTTACGGCGGCAGCGCTCATAAATCTAGTCCCCGGCTTTTGCGGCCTAGCTCTGCTTCGTTCCCGCCCCCACCCTGTCAATCAGGGAAAGGGAGAGACGCTGGTCTATAGTCAGCGCCGAGGGCTGGAGTCTTATTTACATACTCCAGCCCTCTCACTGGGCACAGTGGGGACGCAAGTTTCCCAATCTTGGTCTCAACACGCCCAGGGCCCGCCCCTCTCCACAGGACGCCGGCAGCCATTCCTGCATGCAGTCTGGCTGGAGAACGGACACAGGCTCTGGGGGACTCAGACAAGGGGCTCTGGCGACCACACACCCGCGTTTATGCGGGCGGTAAGCTGCACATAAGTGCTGGCCCCACTAGTGCCACAGTGTTATTTGGTGCACTTTTTCCCTGTACCATATATATTTATATTGCACTGTACAGTCGCTTCTTGGCTTATACCCTATATTGCTCTGAGGAGACAACAACATGTCATCCGCAAAACGCAAGGGTGCCAAGGCACAGGCGGTATGCACTGCTTGTGCCGCATGTGGGGCTAATCTACCGGCAGGTTCCAATGACCCCCATTGTGTGCAATGTTCAATCCCTGTGCCACTTCGGCAGCCAGAGTCTATGGTAGTAGTGGCCCAGGCAGAGACGCCTGTGAACCCTGCCCCGGTGACGGGGACAGAATTTGCAATTTTTGCTGATAAGATGTCTGTGACTATGACAAAAATCCTGGAGACCTTGCAGTCCAGGCCAGTTACTCAGACCATGGACACGGCTGTGTCTATGCTCCCCGGTCCCCCTCAGTTGGAACTAATCCGTACTTCAAGGGGGTCCCAGGCATCACAGGCTGAAGACTCTGACTCGGATGAGAGTCCCAGGCAGCCTAAGCGGGCTCGCTGGGAAAGACCCTCGACGTCATCACACTGGTCAGGGTCTCAGCGAGAAGAGTCTCTGTATGAGGAGGCAGAGGTGGGTGATCAGGAATCTAATCCTGACACCGCTCTCAATCTAGATACCCCTGATGGTGACGCTATGGTAAATGACCTTATAGCGGCCATCAATAGACTGTTGGATATTTCTCCCCCAGCCCCTTCAGCAGAGGAGGCAGCTGCACAGCAGGAGAAGTTCCATTTCCGGTATCCCAAGCGTAAATTGAGTACTTTTCTGGACCACTCTGACTTCAGAGAATCAGTCCAGAAACATCATGCTTATCCAGACAAGCGTTTCTCCAAACGTCTTAAGGATACACGTTATCCCTTTCCCCCTGACGTGGTCAAACGCTGGACCCAGTGTCCAAAGGTGGATCCCCCAATATCCAGGCTTGCGGCTAGATCCATAGTTGCAGTGGAGGATGGGGCTTCACTTAAAGATGCCAATGACAGACAGATGGACCTTTGGTTGAAATCTGTCTATGAAGCTATCGGCGCGTCGTTTGCTCCAGCATTCGCGGCCGTGTGGGCACTCCAAGCTATTTCCGCTGGTCTGGCACAGGTGGACTCTATCATACGTCCAGCAGTGCCGCGAGTGGCGTCCTTAACTACGCAAATGTCTGCGTTTGCGACCTACGCTATCAATGCGGTACTGGACTCTACGAGCCGTACCTCAATGGCGTCCGCCAACTCTGTGGTTTTGCGCAGAGCCTTGTGGTTAAAGGAATGGAAAGCAGATTCTGCTTCCAAGAAATGTTTAACCAGCTTGCCACTATCTGGAGACAGACTGTTTGGTGAGCAATTAGCTGAAATCATTAAACAGTCCAAGGGTAAGGACTCCTCCTTACCCCAGCCCAGATCAAGCAAACCTCAACAGAGGAAGTGGCAGTCGAGGTTTCGGTCCTTTCGAGGCTCGGGCAAGCCCCAATTCTCCTCGTCCAAAGGGACTCAGAAGGAGCAAAGGAGCTCAGATGCCTGGCGGGCTCACTCACGCCCCAAGAAAGCAACCGGAGGAACCGCTTCCAAGCCGGCTGCCTCATGACTTTCGGCCTCCTCTCTCCGCATCCTCGGTCGGTGGCAGGCTCTCCCGCTTTTGCGACATTTGGCTGCCACAGGTCAAGGACCGGTGGGTAACAGACATTTTGTCTCACGGGTACAGGATAGAATTCAGTTCTCGTCCTCCGTCTCGGTTCTTCAGAACTTCCCCACATCCCGAACAAGGGCAAGGTTTTTACTCCAATCTCTTTGTGGTGCCAAAAAAGGACGGCTCATTCCGTCCTGTTCTGGACCTAAAACTGCTCAACAAGCATGTGAACGCCAGGCGGTTCCGGATGGAATCCCTCCGCTCTGTCATTGCCTCAATGTCTCAAGGAGATTTCCTTGTATCGATAGACATCAAAGATGCTTATCTCCACGTGCCGATTGCTACAGAGCACCAACGCTTTCTACGTTTCGTGATAGGAGACGACCATCTTCAATTCGTAGCTCTGCCATTTGGTCTGGCGACAGCCCCACGGGTTTTCACCAAGGTCATGGCGGCAGTGGTAGCAATCTTGCACTCTCAGGGACACTCGGTGATCCCTTACTTAGACGATCTGCTTGTAAAAGCACCCTCTCAAGAGGCATGCCAACTCAGCCTGAATGTTGCGCTGGAGACTCTCCAGACTTTCGGGTGGATCATCAACTTTTCAAAGTCCAATCTGTCACCGACCCAATCACTAACGTATCTTGGCATGGAGTTTCATACTCTCTCAGCGATAGTGAAGCTTCCGCTGGACAAGCAGCGGTCACTACAGACAGGGGTGCAGTCTCTCCTTCAAGGTCAGTCGCACCCCTTAAGGCGCCTCATGCACTTCCTAGGGAAGATGGTGGCAGCAATGGAGGCAGTCCCGTTTGCGCAGTTTCATCTGCGCCCACTTCAGTGGGACATTCTCCGCCAATGGCACGGAAAGTCAACATCCCTGGACAGGGAAGTCTCCCTTTCCCAGACGGCCAAGGACTCTCTGCAATGGTGGCTTCTTCCCACCTCATTATCACAGGGAAGATCCTTCCTACCCCCATCCTGGGCAGTAGTCACGACAGACGCGAGTCTGTCAGGGTGGGGAGCAGTTTTTCTCCACAACAGGGCTCAGGGTACGTGGACTCAGCAGGAGTCCACCCTTCAGATCAATGTTCTGGAAATCAGGGCAGTGTATCTGGCCTTACTAGCCTTCCAACAGTGGCTGGAAGGAAAGCAGATCCGAATTCAGTCGGACAACTCCACAGCGGTGGCATACATCAACCACCAAGGAGGGACACGCAGTCGGCAAGCCTTCCAGGAAGTCCGGCGGATTCTGATGTGGGTGGAGGACAGAGCATCCACCATATCCGCGGTTCACATCCCGGGCGTGGAAAACTGGGAAGCAGACTTCCTCAGTCGCCAGGGTATGGACGCAGGGGAGTGGTCCCTTCACCCGGACGTGTTTCAGGAAATCTGTTGCCACTGGGGGGTGCCGGACGTCGACTTAATGGCGTCTCGGCACAACAACAAGGTCCCGACCTTCATGGCGCGGTCTCGCGATCAAAGGGCTCTGGCGGTAGACGCCTTGGTGCAAGATTGGTCGCAGTTCCGGCTCCCTTATGTGTTTCCACCTCTGGCACTCTTGCCCAGAGTGCTACGCAAGATCAGATCCGATTGCAGCCGCGTCATACTCGTCGCTCCAGACTGGCCGAGGAGGTCGTGGTACCCGGATCTGTGGCATCTCACGGTCGGCCAACCGTGGGCACTACCAGACCGACCAGACTTACTGTCCCAAGGGCCGTTTTTCCATCGGAATTCTGCGGCCCTGAACCTGACTGTGTGGCCATTGAGTCCTGGATCCTAGCGTCTTCAGGATTATCCCAAGGGGTCGTTGCCACCATGAGACAGGCTAGGAAGCCCACGTCTGCTAAGATCTACCACAGAACGTGGAAGATATTCTTATCCTGGTGCTCTGCTCAGGGAGTGTCTCCCTGACCATTTGCATTGCCTACTTTTCTTTCTTTCCTGCAATCTGGGTTAGAAAAAGGTTTGTCGCTCGGCTCCCTTAAAGGGCAAGTCTCGGCGCTATCCGTCTTTTTTCAGAAGCGTCTAGCACGACTTTCTAAGGTGCGCACGTTCCTGCAGGGGGTTTGTCATATCGTACCCCCGTACAAGCGGCCGTTAGATCCATGGGATCTGAACAGGGTACTAGTTGCCCTCCAGAAGCCGCCCTTCGAGCCTCTGAGGGATGTTTCACTTTCTCGACTATCGCAGAAAGTGGCTTTTCTGGTAGCGATCACATCTCTTCGGAGAGTGTCTGAGCTAGCAGCGCTGTCATCCAAGGCTCCTTTCCTGGTCTTCCACCAGGACAAGGTAGTGCTGCGCCCCATTCAGGAGTTTCTCCCTAAGGTGGTATCCTCTTTTCATCTAAATCAGGATATCTCCTTGCCTTCCTTTTGTCTTCATGCAGTTCATCGGTATGAGAAGGATTTACATTTGTTAGATCTGGTGAGAGCACTCAGAATCTACATTTCCCGCACGGCGCCCCTGCGCCGCTCGGATGCACTCTTTGTCCTTGTCGCTGGTAAGCGCAAAGGGTCGCAGGCTTCCAAAGCCACCCTGGCTCGATGGATCAAAGAACCAATTCTTGAAGCCTACCGTTCTGCTGGGCTTCCGGTTCCTTCAGGGCTAAAGGCCCACTCAACCAGAGCCGTGGGTGCGTCCTGGGCATTACGACACCAGGCTACGGCTCAACAGGTGTGCCAGGCAGCTACCTGGTCGAGTCTGCACACTTTCACCAAACATTATCAGGTGCATACCTATGCTTCGGCGGACGCCAGCCTAGGTAGAAGAGTCCTGCAGGCGGCAGTTGCCTCCCCATAGGGGAGGGCTGTCTTGCAGCTCTAACGTGAGGTATTTCTTTACCCACCCAGGGACTGCTTTTGGACGTCCCAATCGTCTGGGTCTCCCAATGGAGCGCCGAAGAAGAAGGGAATTTTGTTACTTACCGTAAATTCCTTTTCTTCTAGCTCCTATTGGGAGACCCAGCACCCGCCCTGTTGTCTTTCGGGATTTTTGGGTTTTTTTGGATACACATGTTGTTCATGTTGAACGGTTTTCAGTTCTCCGATGTTACTTCGGAGTGAATTTGTTTAAACCAGTTATTGGCTTTCCTCCTTCTTGCTTTAGCACTAAAACTGAGCATCCCGTGATCCCACGGGGGGTGTATAGCCAGAAGGGGAGGGGCCTTACACTTTTTAGTGTAATGCTTTGTGTGGCCTCCGGAGGCAGTAGCTATACACCCAATCGTCTGGGTCTCCCAATAGGAGCTAGAAGAAAAGGAATTTACGGTAAGTAACAAAATTCCCTTCTTTTCAAATAAAACTATTTTTTTTTTTTTTTTTTTTTTTATTACTGACTGGGTTTGTGATGTCGGATATCTGATATACGCGTGACATCACTAACCCCAGGGCTTGATGCCAGGTGACATTACACATTTGTCATCAACCCCATATATTACCCCGTTTGCCACCGCACCAGGGCACGGGATGAGTTGGTGAGTTGGGGCGAAGCACCAGGATTGGCACATCTAATGGATGTGCCACTTCTGGGGCGGCTGTGGCCTGCTATTTTTAGGCTGGGGAGTGTCCAATAACAGTGGGCCTCCCTAGTCTGAGAATACCAGACCACAGCTGTCTGCTTTAACTTGGCTGGTGATCCAATTTGGGGGGGACCCCATGTTTTTTATTTTAAACTATTTATTTAATTTAAAATAACAGCGTGGGGTGCCCTCTGTTTTGGATTACCAGCCAAGGTGAAGCTGCCAGCTGTGGTTTGCAGGCTGCAACCATCTGCTTTACCCTAGCTGGCTACAAAAGTATGTTTTTTTTAAATTATTTTTTATTTATTTTTTGGATAAATGCAAGGCTAAGCACACTTTAGTGCCACATGAAAGTCACTAAAGGGTGCCAGCTTAGAATATGCAGGGGGGTAGGACATTATATGTCTTTCTCATCTATCTATCTATGTATCTATCTATCTATCTATTTATCTATCTATCTGTCTATCTATCTGTCTAACCCTCTGTTCATTCATTCATCCCTCTATCTCTCTGTCTCTATATCTATCTATTCATCTCTATATCTACTCATCTATTTATCTTTCTTGCTGCTTCCGTTTTTTGCGGTCCGCAAAAAGAAGGAGGACACGGATGTATCCGTGAAAAAATTGGCCATTTTTTGCGGACCGCAAAAATGGAACGGTCATGTGAATGTAGCCTACATGTGTTCCCTATGGGGGTAGGGGTCGGTACAGAACGATGGTGAGGGGGAGGTCGCTACAGAGCGCCGTGTGTGTGTTTGTGTGTGTGTGTGTGTGTGTGGGGGAGGGTTGCAGAGCCTGATGTGTGTGGCGCAGAGCCCGATGTGTGTGTGTTTGTGTGTGTGTGTATGTGTGTGGCGCAGAGCCCGATGTGTGTGTGTGTGGCGCAGAGCCCGATGTGTGCGTGCATGCGTTGTGTGTGTGTGTGTGTGTGTGTGTGTGTGTGTGTGTGGCGCAGAGCCCGATGTGGGGCTGTTATTTTCATTGCTAGAGTGATAACAGATCAGGTGCTGGGGTAGAATACTGACAGGGAATGTGTGTGCAGGGGGCGGGCAGGGGACAGGGCTGGACACTGAGGCCGGGCAGTGCCAGCTCTGACTGAGGTTTTGCACAGGAAGTGGTCAGTTTGCTGGAGCAAAATGTAAACAAAGAACTGCAGAGAATAAAGGGATGATTCAATAGGAACAAAAGTTAGAAAACAAAAAATAACAATGTAGGGGTGTTTTACATGACAATACAGCACAGATACACTCAACATTTTTTGGTAAGCTAAAGTGCCCGGCTGGAACCTCCACCCCCTCCCCAGGGGGTAGGTGGAGGCCGGCATGACGTGGCTAGGGGGGATAGGGTGAAGAGGGAAAAGGGGTGGGGGTTTAGGGACCGTTAGGTTGGGAGCGGGGAAAAGCCAGGCATTGCTGCGGCTGCAGCTGAAGTAGTTGTCTGGCGTCACAGACACTGCTGTCAAAAGAAAAAAAAAAAAAAAAAAGTGACCGTTTCACCTACCATGGACGGTCTGTTGGAGGAGCTGCGGGGGGCGGCCCGGCGCCATCCATCCGGCTGGCTGGAGGAGCAGCTGCAGTCAGTGCTGGCTGGTGGCGTGGTGTCGGGTGCGGCTCCCCCGGCCAGGCCGCAGGCGCGGCCCGCTCGTTGCGGTCGGCGGTCGGGGGGGGCTCCGGGGCCGGCCGCGGAGGTCTCTCCGGCTATCAGGGAGCGGCCATGCCGTCGGTCCAGGCCTCCGGAGCGTCTCTCTCCCGGCGGTTCCGGGCGGGCCACAGGGCAGGCGCGGCCTGCTCGCAGGCCGCGGTTAGAGTCGGGGCTGCCCAGTGCAGTGCCTGCGGGGCCTCAGCGGCAGCGGAGAAGCCCCATTAGGGACCCTCCGGCGGTGGGGGGGGTGTCCAGCCTTGGGAGCCCCCTCCGGGCCGGGAGGAATTCACGTCCGCGGCTGAGGTCGGCGGTGGTTAGCAGGCCTCGGCCCGATAGGGGGGAGGGGCCTGCTGCTACCTGGCGTCAGGAGGACCTGGAGGCTGCGGCGGGCCGCACTGGCGATGTTCCGGTCGGGCGGCCTGGCTGGTCGGCACGGGACACGCAGGACGGACGGCGGGATCCCTGGCAGGAGGTCGGCGGGCCAGGGCAGGACTGCTCTGGGTCTCAACAGCAGCCTGGTGGTCGGGATCCAGGAGCGGCGGTGCGTGGACCACCTGGATTGGGCTCGGGACCGACCGATCCGAGGTTCCCTTCGCCGATCGGACCAGTGGAGGACGTCAGACAGGAGAGGGACACGGGGCCAGTGACGGCTGGACGGCAGGATTCTGGAGTGACGGCTGGCGGGATCACAGCTCCTGCGCAGCTTGGTGAGTACAGCTCTGTGTCTTGTTTGTCTTCTTTGACTAATGATGTGTTAGGTAGTGCAGTGGGTCCGGCTGGGGCTGGGACGGCTCAGGGGCAGGCGGCGCCGCCGGGGTCACTAGGGGTTGTGGAGGTTTTGTCGGAAGTAAGGCAGTTGTTGGCGCGGCTGGAGGGGAGCGGGAGTGTCGGAAGTTGTGCGTCGGCGTGGGTGGGATCCGGGGTCCCGGGTGTGGGGGTGGCGGCGGCGAGTGCGGCGGAGGTACGGCGGGGGTCCGATCCAGTGTCGGTTTCTGTGCAGACGGAAAAAGACAAGGATCGGATTCATTTGGATGATAAGGCAAGGGGGGAGGTTTATGTGTGTTTTGAGGGGCCGCTGGGCTCGCATTTAAAGAAGGAAGTTAGGGAAAAAATTTGGAGGGATGATTATGTGGAAATCTTCTCTTTGTTGCCGTTAGAGAAATTTAATTTGGACAAGCCCAAGAAAGACGACAACAAAAAAGAGGATGAGGAGAAGCGGCGGTGGCGGTTGATCCCTCAGACGTTCACAAACTGGCTGCAAGCGTTTGCAATTTTAGCCAGTGTAATAGGGGAAAAGGCGCCGGACAACTGTTCGCACCTTTTCTGCTATTTGGATTCTATAGGGGAAGCTTATAGGGTGTATGGGGGGCAGGCCTGGTTGCGGTACGACGAACAGTTTCGTCAGCGGAAAGCCATTCGGCCATCCATAAGATGGGACCAGAAGGATATTGGGCTCTGGTTGCGGGTCATGGCACCGACTCGGTATGGGCAATCCTTTCCAGGGGCGGCCGGGGCTTCCGGCCAGGCTGGGGGGCGGTACGGCCAGCAGGCCGGCGGGGGAGCCGGAGGTCAACAGGGATCGCAGAAATCAGGACTTTGCTGGCTCTTCAATGAGGGCCAGTGCAAGTTTGGGGAGCAGTGTAAGTTTAAACACCACTGCTCACACTGTAGCGGCACCAATCACGGGGCGTCAAAGTGTTTCCGACGTAGCAGGGTCAAGGGGGGGCCTGGTAATTCAAAAGGGGGAGACTCCAGTGAAGCTTCGAGAGATACTCCCTTACCTAAATAGGTTTCCTAGGAGGGAGGAGGCAGAGTTGCTAGCGAAGGGTTTTCAATTCGGTTTTCGCATTCCTTCGGGAGCAGGTCCGGGGCAGGGGTGTTTTAAGAATTTACAGTCGGCAAGCCAGCATCCGGAGGTGGTACGGGAGAAGTTGGAAAAAGAGGTGTCTTTGGGGCGTATGGCGGGGCCGTTTCGGTCCCCGCCTTTTCCGGATCTGGTGGTTTCACCGTTGGGGGTGGTGCCGAAGAAGGAGGCGAATAAGTTTCGGCTGATTCACCACTTATCTTACCCGCGGGGGGGGGGGATCGGTGAATGATGGTATAGATCCTGAGCTATGCTCGGTGGTGTATACGTCGTTTGATGAAGCGGCGGCCTGGGTGCGGCGGTGTGGACGGGGGGCTCTGATGGCTAAGACGGACATTGAATCCGCATTTCGGTTGTTGCCGGTTCATCCGGACAGTGTCCGCTTGCTCGGCTGTTTTTGGGAAGGGAATTATTTTGTTGACAGATGCCTGCCCATGGGATGCTCGTTGTCCTGTTCATTGTTTGAGGCATTTAGTTCCTTTTTGGAGTGGGTGGTTAGGGATGTTTCGGGTTTGCAGTCTGTTATTCACTATTTAGACGATTTTTTTCTGTGTTGGTCCAGGGGATGCGGGGGTTTGCCAGAGTTTGCTTGCAACGATCGAGTGGGTAGCTCAGCGTTTTGGAGTCCCGTTGGCGCCGGGGAAGACAGAGGGTCCGGGGACATGTATTTCTTTTCTTGGCATTGTTATTGATTCGGACAAGTGGGAGTTTCGGTTACCGGCGGATAAGGTGGTCGCTCTCAGGGAGCAGGTAGCGAGGGCACTAAGGGTCAAAAAGCTTTCCCTGAGGGAGGTGCAATCGTTGCTGGGCAGACTCAATTTTGCGTGTCGGGTGATGCCGATGGGGCGGATTTTTTCACGGCGGCTTGCGATGGCCACTGCGGGGGTGCTAGTGCCTCATCATTTTGTGCGTCTGTCGGCCGACGTCAAGGCGGATTTAGAGGTGTGGGGGCGTTTTTTGGCGGACTATAACGGGCGGTCCCTCTTCATGGAGCCTCTAGTGGGTAATTCGGAGTTGGACTTGTTTACTGATGCATCTGGGGGTCAGGGTTTTGGGGCTTATTTTGGAGGAGAGTGGTGTGCAGAGGGATGGCCGGAGGTTTGGCGGTCGGCAGGGCTGGTGAAGAATTTGGTGCTGTTGGAAATCTTTCCTATTTTGGTGGCAGTGACTCTGTGGCAGGAGCATTTTCGGAACAGGCGGGTGCGGTTTTACTGTGATAACATGGGGGTCGTGTTAGCAATTAACAATATCTCGGCCAATTCCCCTCCGGTGATTAAAGTTTTGCGGAGATTAGTGCTGGCCTGTTTGTCTATCAATGCTTGTGTGTCTGCGTCGCATGTGCCGGGGGTGTTGAACTCTATTGCTGATGCTCTCTCTCGTTTCCAGTGGGATCGCTTCAGGGAATTGGCGCCGGGGGCGATGGCCGTGGGATTGCAGTGCCCTCCCGAACTTTGGAGTGTGGTATGAGGGCAGTTGGACATTTGATCAGAGGATCGTTGGCTGAGGCGACCTGGACGGCTTATCAGCAGGCGTGGCAGCAATGGGAGTTTTGGGTGCAGTCTTTTGGTTTGATTCGGTCGGTGGAGGATCAGGTAGGCGTGTTACTCTTGTGGATTGGGCGGTGGTCGGCATGGGGTTGGTCCCAGGCGAAGGTGGGTCGGGTGGTGGCGGGCCTGGCCTTTGGGTTTAAGTTGCGGAATAGGCCGGATTTGACAAAAAACTTTTTGGTGCGGCAGGCGTTGAGGGGGTTTCGCCGGGGGCAGAGTTGTGGGGATAGAAGGAGGCCAGTGTCTTTTGCTCTCTTGGAGCGATTGGGGGCCCACCTGAGTGCGGTGTGTTCGTCTGTTTTTGAGGTTATTTTGTTTCGGCTGGCGTTTTCGTTTGCGTTTTTCGGGGCGCTCCGGATTGGGGAATTGGTGGCGGTTAGTCGGCAAGGTTCCGGGGGGATTCAGGCGCGAGATGTTCTTTTATTTGACACCAGCGTGGAATTTTGGCTCCGGAGGTCCAAGACGGATCAATCCGGCAGAGGACGGCGGGTGTTACTGGGGATGGTGGCGGAATCGGCAATGTGTCCGGTGCGGTGTTTGCGGGAGTTTCGGGGGTTGCGACCGCGGGAAGATGGGCCGTTGCTTTGTCATGAGGATGGTTCTTTCTTGTCGAATTATCAGTTTCGGGCAGTTTTCCGGAGGTGTGTGGAAGGTCTTGGCTTGGATCCCGGTTGTTATGCGCCTCATTCTTTTAGGATTGGAGCGGCAACTGAGGCGGCTGTGTGCGGGTTGAGTCCGGAGATAGTACGGAGGATAGGTCGGTGGGAATCCAGGAGATATTTGAGTTATGTGCGCCCTTAGCATGGCTTATGAGGTGGGGAGTTTTGGATTTGTTGTGTTATGGTATGGTACTGTAATGTTTTTGTTGTCTTCCTTTGCAGGGGACTTTTCCCTTTTGGTCTGGATATTGGGCCACTCCTTTGTGCACTGGGCAGCGATCCGGGCAGACATCCGATCGGAGGGTCGTCAGCTGGGCTTTGCACGAAATGTGGCGGTACTCCGGTGGTTGGGTATCCGGGGCATGCGGTGGATGCGGGTGTTGCCCGAGGTGCACAGGGCAATGCGATTGGACCGGGCGCCGGATATTCTGGTCCTGCACGTTGGGGGGAATGATGTGGGAATGGTGGCGGGCCGGGAGTTGATTAGGGATATAAAACATGATTTGCTTCGGCTGTGGGTGGCTGTACCAGGACTTCGGACGGTCTGGTCAGAGATTGTCCCGAGGCGGACATGGCGTAGGGCTCGGTCAGTTGAAAGGCTGAATAAGACCCGTATAAAAATCAATCGGGCCATTTCGGGTTTTGTAGTGAGGAATGGGGGGGTGGCGGTCCGTCATTTTGAGTTGGAGGCGGTGGATCAGGATTACTGGTTGGCAGATGGGGTTCACCTGAATGCAGTGGGGACAGATTTGTGGTCTTTGGGAATTCAGGAGGGTATTGAGCGGGCCATGGCATTGCCCGGTAGAGGGGGGGTCTCGAGCGTTTGAGGGGGTTAAAACGCTCTCGTTGTGGTGGTGGGGGTGGGGTCCTCGAAGTTGGTGAAAATTGGATTGGGGGGTCCCAATGGAGGTGGAATCCCCCCCGTTAATTACTGGTTTGGGGAGTGGTCTGGTGATCATGGGGGGAACATCGGCTTGGTGGGGTCGGTTCCCGGTTTGGTGGTTTAACCCTTTCCCCTCATATTTGTTTGGTGCTCCCGAGTTTGTGGTTGCGGCTGGGAGTAATGGGGTTTGAGGGGGAAGGTAGGATTGGAGTATTGGGTGATCACCAGATTGTTTGAGCTTCGAGGACCACAACCCCCTGTTTTATAAATGTTTTTTATAAGTTATGTTAAATAAAAGGCTGCTGTGGCCATTTTATCCAACTATGTGTCTGTGGTCATTTCAATAAGGGGTTAAGTATTAGGGGGTATGGTAGCAGTTAAGGGGTCACCAGGACTCCACTATGCCAACGTCAAGTGCCCGGCTGGAACCTCCACCCCCTCCCCAGGGGGTAGGTGGAGGCCGGCATGACGTGGCTAGGGGGGATAGGGTGAAGAGGGAAAAGGGGTGGGGGTTTAGGGACCGTTAGGTTGGGAGCGGGGAAAAGCCAGGCATTGCTGCGGCTGCAGCTGAAGTAGTTGTCCCGCCCACCCTCCCCTTTTGTTTTGTTTTGTTTTATTTTGTTTTGTTTGTCTGGGTCATAGTGGCAGGGGTGGTGGGGGTGGGGTCCTCGAAGTTGGTGAAAATTGGATTGGGGGGTCCCAATGGAGGTGGAATCCCCCCCGTTAATTACTGGTTTGGGGAGTGGTCTGGTGATCATGGGGGGAACATCGGCTTGGTGGGGTCGGTTCCCGGTTTGGTGGTTTAACCCTTTCCCCTCATATTTGTTTGGTGCTCCCGAGTTTGTGGTTGCGGCTGGGAGTAATGGGGTTTGAGGGGGAAGGTAGGATTGGAGTATTGGGTGATCACCAGATTGTTTGAGCTTCGAGGACCACAACCCCCTGTTTTATAAATGTTTTTTATAAGTTATGTTAAATAAAAGGCTGCTGTGGCCATTTTATCCAACTATGTGTCTGTGGTCATTTCAATAAGGGGTTAAGTATTAGGGGGTATGGTAGCAGTTAAGGGGTCACCAGGACTCCACTATGCCAACGTCATGTCGGACAACTCCTTTAATTTGCTTGAGTCAGATTTATGGTACAATTGAAAATGTTTTGGTAGGGTTTTTAGGTGTTCCGTCTCATGCAGAGTCTTTGTTTTCTCAATGTCCCTGATGGGCTCACGGAATCCCACCTTTAACCCCCTAACCACTGGACGATTTTTCCGTTTTTGTTTTTTGCTCCCCTTTTTCCGAGAGTCGTAAGTTTTTTATTTTTCCCGTCAATCTTGCCATAAGAGGGCTTGTTTTTTGCGGGACGTATTGGTCTTTTAAGTGAAACCATGAGTTTTACCATATATGGTACTGGAAAACAGCACAAAATTTCCATGTGCGGAAAAATTACAAAAAAGTGTGATTGGACAATGGTTTATGGGGTACTTTATTCACCGTGTTCACTGTATGGTAAAACTGATGGGTGGGTGTGATACTTCAGGTTGGTATGAGTTCGTTGATACCAAACATGTTTAGGTTTACTTTTATATAAGGGGTTAAAAAAAGGTTTGTCCAAAAAATTGGAGCACTTTCTGCGGCATTTTCTGCAACTTGTAGTGTTCTCATTTTTCGGGATATGGGGCTCACTGATGGCTTATTTGTTTGCATTTTTAGCTGTACCATTTTTGCGCAGATGCTACGTTTTGACTCCCTGGTATTGCATTTTGCTGAAAATTTGCGAAGACCAAAAAACGTAACTTTGCCAGTTGGATTTTTTTTTACGGCTACGCCATCTACCGATCTAATTGATTCATTTTAGATTTTGATAGACTGGGCATTTCTGAACTCTGCGATACCAAATGAGTGTATATTTATTATTTTTTTAACCCTTTGATTTTTAGTGGGGCGAATGGAGAATGATTTAAACTTTTAGTTGTTTTTTTAATTCTATAAACCTTTTTTTTACTATTTTTTTATTTTAATAGTCTCTCTAGGGGTAAGGATTAGCCGTCTGATCGCTTGTTCATTTCTGCTGATCAGAGCGGCAGAGCTCTGATCAGCTGAAATGCTGCTGTCCTGTTAAAGCCAGCCGGCTGTAGCAGGATGTGAGTCATGATAGCGACAGGAGTCATCACATAACCCTGTGCTACCATGGCAACCATCGGCTTCCCATGATCGCGTTACGGGGCCTCCGATGGCGGTGTAGAAAGGCAATTGGAATAGTCATTGGCCCTCGTGTGGATTACCACAGACCTGCGTGTTTTTGGGGTTAATAAAGGAGTGAAATAGGGTATTGTTTTTATCTTATTTTGTGTTTGTGTTTATTTCTTTTCACTTCCAGATTAGTAATGGGGGTAGGGTTTTCATAGACCCTGCCATTACTAATCTAGAGCTTAGTGGCAGCTGTGAGCTGTTATTAACCCCTTATTAGCCTGATTGCTACTGCACCAGTGCAATCGGGAAGAGCCGGGTAAAGTGCCAGGATTGTCACATATAATGGATGTGACAATCCTGGGTTGCTGTGGGCTGCTATTGTTATAACGCGCCTGCTTTAATCTTATTTTATTTAATTTTCCTTTATTTATTTTTTATTTCCAAAGGTTCCGGATCATTATCCGGAGTTCCCTGAGAACTCCAGGCCCGGGTCCGGTACTCGGGTATTTTTAAAATCGCTCGGATCCTAAAGCTGGTGTCACACATAACGACGACGACAACGACGTCGCTGCTACGTCACCATTTTCTGTGACGTTGCAGCGACGTCCCGTCGCTGTCGCTGTGTGTGACATCCAGCAACGACCTGGCTCCTGCTGTGAGGTCGCCGGTCGTTGCTGAATGTCCAGCTTCATTTTTTGGTCGTCACTCTCCCGCTGTGACACACACATCGCTGTGTGTGACAGCGAGAGAGCGACGAAATGAAGCGATCAGGAGCCGGCACTGGCAGCTGCGGTAAGCTGTAACCAGCGTAAACATCGGGTAACCAAGGGAAGACCTTTCCCTGGTTACCCGATGTTTACGCTGGTTACCAGCCTCCGCTCTTGCTGCCAGCGCCGGCTCCTGCACTGTGACATGTGGCTGCAGTATGCATCGGGTAATTAACCCGATGTATACTGTAGCAAGGAGCCAGCGCTAAGCAGTGCACGCGGCTCCCTGCTCTCTGCACTGTGACATGTAGCTGCAGCACACATCGGGTTAATTAACCCGATGTGTGCTGCAGGAGAGCAAGGAGCCAGCGCTAAGCGCGGCTCCCTGCTCTCTGAACTGTGACATGTAGCTGCAGCACACATCGGGTTAATTAACCCGATGTGTGCTGCAGGAGAGCAAGGAGCCAGCGCTAAGCGCGGCTCCCTGCTCTCTGAACATGTAGCACAGCGACGTTATGATCGCTGCTTCTGCTGTGTTTGACAGCTAAGCAGCGATCATAACAGCGACTTACAAGGTCGCTGTTACGTCACCGAAAATGGTGACGTAACAGCGACGTCGTTGTCGCTGTCGTTTAGTGTGACACCAGCTTAAATTTTACTGTCCGGGTCTGTCCGTCACTAATCAATAGACAAATAAAAAAGTGCATGGTGTTTATGTAGTTGTGTAAACAGAAATATGATATTCAAAATTAAAAATGACATGCCATAAGGCAAGCAAAATCAAGAAATGCAAAAAACTAAATTATTGAGTAAATGTATTAAATATTAGTTGTATCCAAACTATAATTAAATTGTTGTACAATGTTGTTCTCCACTTTTCTTAGATAATAATCTTTTTTCTTATTTTCTCATAGGCACTTCATTCAGGGAAAAGACCCAATCAAAGTCAACATCTAAGTCACTGAGCGGGTCGAGTGAAGTACCTCAAAATTTGCAGACCACCACAGGTATGGTTTTAGCATATACAGACCTCTAAATTATGGATAAAAAAACTATTAAAAATAATTTTAACACAAACAGTCCCATTCTCACACCACATAAAAATACCCAATTAAAGAAAGCAGCCAAAGCTCTCATTGAGCCCAATAGGAGTCCTTGTGTCCAATCTATAAATAAAGTGACTCAAGTTGCGCAAGGGCCTTAAATAGGTTACCACCTCTAACCTCTGATCTATGGCCTTTATAATTAATTTGCTTGAGTCAGATTTATGGTACAATTGGAAATGTTTTGGTAGGGTTTTTAGGTGTTCCATCTCATGTAGAGTCTTTGTTTTCTCAATGTCCCTGATGTGCTCACGGACTCACACCTTTAACCCTCTAACCCGTGGACGATTTTTCCGTTTTTGTTTTTTGCTCCCCTTTTTCCGAGAGTCGTAACTTTTTTATTTTTCCCGTCAATCTTGCCATAAGAGGTCTTGTTTTTGCGGGACGTATTGGTCTTTTAAGTGAAACCATGAGTTTTAACATATATGGTACTGGAAAACAGCAAAAAATTTCCACGTGCGGAAAAATTACAAAAAAGTGTGATTGGACAATGGTTTATGGGGTACTTTATTCACCGTGTTCACTGTATGGTAAAACTGATGGGTGGGTGTGATACTTCAGGTTGGTATGAGTTCGTTGATACTAAACATGTTTAGGTTTACTTTTATCTAAGGGGTTAAAAAAAGGTTTGTCCAAAAAATTGGAGCACTTTCAGCGCCATTTTCTGCAACTTGTAGTGTTCTCATTTTTCGGGATATGGGGCTCACTGATGGCTTATTTGTTTGCATTTTTAGCTGAACCATTTTTGCGCAGATGCTACGTTTTGACTCCCTGGTATTGCATTTTGCTCAAAATTTGCGAAGACCAAAAAACTTAACTTTGCCGGTTGGAATTTTTTTTTACGGCTACGCCGTCTACCGATCATATTAATTCATTTTAGATTTTGATAGACTGGGCATTTTTTAACTCTGTGATACCAAATGAGTGTATATTTATTATTTTTTTAACCCTTTGATTTTTAGTGGGGCGAATGGGGAGTGATTTAAATTTTTAGTGGGTTTTTTTAATTCTTTAAAACTTTTTTTTAATTTTTTTTTATTTTAATAGTCCCCCTAGGGGTAAGGATTAGTTGTCTGATCGCTTGTTCATTTCTGCTGATCAGCTGAAATGCTGCTGTCCTGTTACAAGCAGCCGGCTGTAACAGGATGTGAGTCATGATAGCGACATGAGTCATGACATAACCCTGTGCTACCATGGCAACCATCGGATTCCCGTGATCGCGTCACGGGGACTCCGATGGCGTCGAGGAAAGGAAATTTCCCTGCCATGGACATTTACATTGCGCTGTCAGTATTTGACAGCGCGGTCTAAGGGATTAAAAGGCATGGGTGAATCGTGGATCCACCCTTGCTTGTAAGGTACACATGTCTGCTGTTCAGATCAGCATATATGTGCGGAAATCTGTGCCGGTTTACTGCAGCAGCCGACGATGATTACACCGCCATTATCTACGATGTACCCAGTACGTCCAATGTCTGTAAGAGGTTAAGTCCCTTGTGGTCATTCCTATGTAGATTTTCTGGCATGGATACTGGGCGTAATAAATCACGCTCTTAGAAGCACAAATATGTTGGTGATTTATTGTGTAAGTTTGTGTTCCTTCCGATTTTTTAATGGGAATCTGTCACCAGATTTGGGGACTACAAGCTGTGTCCAATACCACTGAGTTCTTATATACAGCATTCCAAAATACTGTATATAAGAGCCTGTAAAACGGAAAAAGTACTTTTATAATACTCACCTAGGGTGGGTCCAGTCCAATGGGTGTCGCAGCTCTCCAGTGCGGTGCCTCCTCTTTTAGGTCTGACGCATCCTCTCTGCTGCGATCTTCGGCCTCCTTCTTCCCAGTCCGGTGTGGATGATGTGTCTATGTCATCCACACGAGCCGACATTGCGGTCCTGCGCAGGCGCATTCATCTGCCCTGCTGATCAAAGTACTGTAATGTGCAGGCGCGAGGAAAGGTTAACCCCTTCACGACTGGCCGACTTTACACTTTCCGTTATTTGTGGGGGGTTTGCCATTCTTCTGACAGACGTAACTTTCTTTAACGTTCCTTTGGGAGACCCAGACCATGGGTGTTTAGCTTCTGTCTCCGGAGGACACACAAAGTACTACACTTAAAAGTGTAGCTCCTCCCTCTGAGCTTATACACCCCCTGGTAGCCAGTCCTAGCCAGTTTATCGCTTTGTGTTCAGGAGGTCATACATCCACACATGCATTCTCATCTGATTGTTTGACTTTTGGAAAGAGTTTGAAGAAAAGCGGGTCCATGTCTGGACTTCCGGCATGTCCCTTCTCACCCCACTGTGTCGGCGGTGTTGTTAATGTTGATTTACAAGGCTGAAGCCTTACATGCCGCGCTCCTTCACCATCCCTTCTGGGCTCTGGCTTGAAGTGGGAGCCAGCACGGTCTCCATGCCTGGCAGGAGTCCGGTCTCCATCCACAGCCCCTTGAGGATTCTGTTGGACCGGAGCACTCATCCCCAGGGACATGGCCCTGCGTCTCAGCAGCTAAGTACCTGAGACGTTTTTGTTGGGGGTCCCGGTTCTTTATTGTAAGGGGAGAGTATGCTGTATGTGATTGTTTTTAACTTTTCCGGCGGGTTCTCCAGCTTTTGCCCGAGAACCGCGCCGATGGTGCCTGCTTGTCGGCCTCGCCGCTTAAATTTAGGCCCCGGCTTCGCCGGAGGCCTAGTTTCGTTTTCCTGCCCTCGCATGTCACTCATGCAGAGGGACAGGTTCGGCTCCTCCCGGCGGCCGTTCTACACAGGGGAGGGACACTCCCCACTGCTGGGGCGTCCCTCCTTCCCGGCAGGTCTCTATAGCCCTCCAGTTCTCGCTCTTTTATAGGAGCGCCCTAGTCCCGCCCCCTCTCTTCGCTCCGGCGGCCATTTCTCAGGCAGAGTTCACTCTGCTCTGGGACATCCTGCATTCTGCATCTCTGCTGAGGTGCTGCGCTCTGGGGGACCGAGCTTCGGGATCTGGAGGGCACACAACACCGCGCTCAGCGGTCTGGTAAGCCACAGCCGGTCTCCGATTGTGGACCTCTGTATATTCTCCCTGGGGTTCATTCTCTGCAAATCCCCCACTCCAGCAGCATGTCTCACACAAGGAGCAAGGCTCCAAAGCTTTATTCTGCATGCACTGCATGTAAGCTCCTGCTGCCTGAGCCGAGCATTTATCCACACTGTGATGGTTGCTCTAACTTGGCGGTGCCACAGCCTGGAGTCTCACCCCAAGTGGTCTCTCAGGCTGCTGCTGCACCTGTGATTTAACCCCCGGCCTGGGTAGAGTCCTTTTCTAGGTCCATATCCCAGCCATTTGCTGAGTCCATGGGACTTTTGTCCAGGACTTTGATGAATATGCATCAGCCCCCCTCACAGGGTGCCTCTAATACTCTTGACAGAGGACTCCTATCCTCTGACCTCCGTCCATCAGAGCTCACGGAGGATTCATCATCTGATCTCAGACCCCGTCCTTCTAAGAGAAGGCGCAGGGTTTCCTCCCCCTGCCCATCCCACGGCTCTGTCTCAAGAGCTGACTCTCAAGATGAGGAGGATGCCCTCACTGGGGGCTCGGAGGCTATGAATCCCATCGATTTCTCTGAGGGTGACTCAGATCTTAGTGATTTGATTGCTTCTATTAATTCTGTGCTGGATCTCAATCCGCCAGTGTCAGAGGAGCAACTCTCTTTGGCAGAAAAACATCAGTTTACCTCGCCTAAGAGAGTGAAGAGTGTGTTCTTTAACCACTCCAGTTTTCAGACCGCTGTGACCAAACCCAGGGCCTGCCCTGACAAACGCTTTCCAAAGCGTGGTTGTGATGACCGGTTTCCATTTCCACCTGAGGTGGTCAAGGAGTGGTCTCACTCCCCAAAGGTAGACCCTCCGGTGTCTAGGCTATCAGCCCGGACCGTTGTGTCGGTGGCTGACGGCACCTCACTTAAGGATTCCACTGACCGTCAGATTGACCTTCTGGCCAAATCTGTGTATGAAGCTGTGGGGGCCGCGTTTTTCCCGACTTTTGCAGCAGTGTGGGCTCTCAAAGCCATCTCTGCTTCTCTAGAGGAGATGCATTCCCTCACCAAGGAATCTATGCCTGAGATGGTTACCTTAACTGCTCAGGCTTCAGCCTTTTCATCTTATGCCATGTCTGCCATGCTAGAGGCTGCTCACCGCACTGCGGTGGCTTCAGCTAATTCTCTTGTTATCCGCAGGATTTTGTGGCTTCGAGAGTGGAAGGCAGATGCTTCTTCCAAGAAGTTTCTTGCTGGGCTCCCTTTTGCTGGGTCACGGCTGTTTGGTGAACAGCTGGATGAAATCATTAAAGAAGCTACTGGCGGGAAGAGTACTTCCATGCCACAAACCAAGACCAGGAAACCCGCCCAGGGTAGGAATCAATCGAGGTTTCGTTCCTTTCGTTCCTCCAACTGGTCATCCTTTAAGCCTTCCGCCTCGACCGCTAACTCAGCCAAGGATCAGAAATCCAATTGGCGCCCAAAAGCGCGTCCGTAGAAGACCGCAGGAGGTTCTGCCACTAAGGCAGCTTCCTCATGACTCTCGGCCCGCTCCAGCCATGTCCTTAGTCGGTGGCAGGCTCTCCCACTTTGGCGACGCTTGGTTAAAGCAAGTCTCCGATCAGTGGGTGAGAGACATCATATCTCACGGCTACAGGATAGAATTCTCTTCCAGCCCTCCAAACAGATTTTTTCTCTCAACTCCAAGGCCGCTGCCTTCTCGCAGGCCGTGGCGTCCTTGCAGGCAAACGGAGTGATTGTCCCAGTTCCCGCTCAGGAACGGTTCAGAGGTTTTTACTCAAATCTCTTCCTAGTTCCAAAAAAGGACGGTACCTTCCGGCCCATCCTGGATCTCAAGCTTCTCAACAAGCATGTCCGGGTGCGGCATTTTCGCATGGAGTCTCTGCGATCAGTCATTGCCTCTATGACCCAAGGGGATTTCCTGGCATCCATCGACATCAGAGATGCCTATCTACATGTGCCAATCGCAGTGTCACATCAGCGTTGGTTACGTTTTGCGATAGGAGAGGATCATTTCCAATTCGTGGCTCTTCCCTTCGGGTTAGCCACGGCCCCTCGGGTATTCACCAAGGTCATGGCGGCAGTGATTGCGGTCCTGCACCTCCAGGGGTTAGCAGTGCTTCCTTATCTGGACGACCTTCTGGTCAAGGGTCCATCCAACGCAGACTGTCAGCGGAGTGTTTCGCTCACTCTCGCCACCCTAGCCCAATTCGGGTGGATTGTCAATCTTCCCAAATCCACTCTGACTCCGACTCAGAGTCTCACGTACCTAGGGATGCAGTTCGAGACTTTGCCGGCACTTGTGAAGTTGCCCTTAATCAAACAGCAGTCTCTCCGGCTAGCGGTGCGCTCTCTCCTGAGGCCCCGCCGTTATTCCCTCAGGCGCCTGATGCAGGTGCTGGGTCAAATGGTGGCTTCCATGGAGGCGGTTCCCTTTGCCCAGTTCCATCTGCGTCCTCTGCAGCTGGACATTCTCCGCTGTTGGGACAAGCGGCCTTCCTCCTTACAGAGGTTAGTGGCTCTGTCGCCACGGACCAGGAGCTCTCTTCAGTGGTTGCTTCGATCCCTCTCCCTGTCCCAAGGGCGCTCCTTCCTGGCTCCGTCCTGGGTGATTCTCACCACGGATGCCAGCCTATCCGGCTGGGGAGCGGTACATCTCCACCACAGAGCGCAGGGCACTTAGACTCCGTCCGAGTCAGCCCTTTCAATCAATGTGCTGGAAACCAGAGCTGTGGTTCTAGCTCTCCTAGTCTTTCACCACCTGTTGGCGGGCAGGCACATTCAAGTCCAGTCAGACAACGCGACAGCAGTTGCCTACATCAATCACCAAGGCGGGACACGCAGCCGCCTGGCAATGTTGGAGGTCCAACGCATTCTTCAATGGGCGGAGGACTCCAAGTCCACCATATCCGCAGTCCACATCCCTGGCGTAGAAAACTGGGAGGCAGATTATCTCAGCCGTCAATCCGTGGACGGTGGCGAGTGGTCCCTGCACCCGGCAGTGTTTCAGTCAATCTGCCGCAAGTGATGTACTCCGGACGTGGACCTAATGGCATCCTGTCACAACAACAAGGTTCCGGTTTATGTGGCTCGCTCCCACGATCCTCAGGCCTTCACCGCGGACGCTCTGGTTCAAGACTGGTCCCAGTTTCGTCTGTCCTACGTGTTTCCCCCTCTAGCTCTCTTGCCCAGAGTCCTGCGCAAGATCAGAATAGAGGGCCGTCGAGTCATCCTCATTGCACCGGACTGGCCCAGGCGAGCTTGGTATCCGGACCTGCTCCAACTGTCCGTGGAGATGCCGTGGCATCTTCCGGACCGTCCAGACCTGCTCTCGCAAGGTCCATTTTTCCGCCCGAATTCTGCGGCACTCAAATTGACGGCGTGGCTCTTGAGTCCTGGATTTTGACGGCTTCTGGTATTCCTCCTGAAGTCATCTCCACTATGACTCGGGCCCGTAAGGCTTCCTCCGTCAAGATCTATCACAGGACTTGGAAAATTTTCCTGTCCTGGTGTCGCTCTTCCGGCCATTTTCCTTGGCCATTCTCGTTGCCGACCCTTCTGTCTTTTTTACAGTCCGGTCTGCAGCTAGGACTGTCCCTCAACTCTCTCAAGGGACAAGTCTCAGCTCTATCAGTGCTGTTCCAGCGGCGTCTTGCCCGGCTGGCTCAGATCCGCACCTTCATGCAAGGTGCGTCTCACATCATTCCGCCTTATCGGCGGCCCTTGGATCCCTGGGACCTTAACTTGGTCCTCACGGTATTGCAGAAACCCCCTTTGAGCCTCTTAGGGAGGTTTCTTTGTATCGTCTTTCTCAAAAGGTGGCCTTTCTAGTTGCCATAACTTCTCTCAGGAGAGTCTCTGATTTGGCTGCGCTCTCCTCGGAGTCACCTTTTTTGGTTTTTCACCAAGACAAGGTAGTTCTCCGTCCGACCCCGGACTTTCTTCCTAAGGTGGTCTCTCCCTTCCACCTTAACCAGGATATTTCCTTGCCTTCATAGCAAGGAGGATTTGCGGGGCACTACTTTCACTGAGGACTGTCCACATTAAACAATCAGCGGCTAGTTGCAGGAGGCACACACAGTGCTATTTGATCTCTGCTGTGGCAGGAGAAAACTATCAGGTCGGACTATACTGAATACAGCTACGGGGTGCTTGTTCCAAAAGCATCAGAGCATGAAACATTAGGCAAAGAGAGAAAAAAGGAACCGCACTCACCGGTAATTGCTGTGAAGTATTCAGGTTTATTTCATGGTCGGAGGATACATGCTTCGGCGTAACAGGGAGGGAATGAGGATGGTAAGCACAAAAAAGACTACGGCCGTTTCGCCCCTGTAGGTGGGGCTGGTAAGACCCGTCGAAGCCCCACCTACAGGGGCGAAACGGCCGTAGTCTTTTTTGTGCTAACCATCCTCATTCCCTCCCTGTTACGCCGAAGCATGTATCCTCCGACCATGAAATAAACCTGAATACTTCACAGCAATTACCGGTGAGTGCGGTTCCTTTTTTCTCTCTTTGCCTAATATTTCCTTGCCTTCCTTCTGTCCAGCCCCTGTTCATCGCTTTGAGAAAGCGCTGCATACTCTAGATCTGGTGCGTGCTCTCCGGATTTATGTGGCTCGCACCGCTGCGCTTAGGCGGTGGACCTCTCTTTTTGTGCTAACCACAGGGCGGCGCAAGGGTCTCTCTGCTTCTAAGCCGACCTTGGCCCGTTGGATTAGATCGATCATTTCGGACGCCTACTAGAGTACTCAGGTGCCTCCCCCGCCGGGGATCAAAGCACACTCGACCAGAGCTGTCGGTGCCTCTTGGGCTTTTAGGCACCAGGCTACGGCTCAACAAGTCTGTCAGGCTGCCACTTGGACTAGCCTGCATACCTTTTCGAAGCAGTACCAAGTGCATGCTCATGCTTCGGCAGATGCGAGCTTGGGCAGACGCATCCTTCAGGCGGCTGTCGCCCACTTGTGAAGTTAGGCTCCGCCTACTTCTTAGTTTTTTTCTATTTTTCCCACCCAGGGACTGCTTTGGAACGTCCCATGGTCTGGGTCTCCCAAAGGAACGATAAAGAAAAAGAGAATTTTGTTACTTACCGTAAATTCTTTTTCTTATAGTTCCGTATTGGGAGACCCAGCTCCCTCCCTGTTGCCTGTTGGCAATTTTCTTGTTCCGTGTGTTATGACCGGCTGTTGTTGTGGACAGAGTCTCCGGTTGTTCCGGTTCTTACTCGGTTCTACTTGTGAGTGGCTATTCTCCTTCAGCTTTTGCACTAAACTGGCTAGGACTGGCTACCAGGGGGTGTATAAGCTCAGAGGGAGGAGCTACACTTTTAAGTGTAGTACTTTGTGTGTCCTCCGGAGGCAGAAGCTAAACACCCATGGTCTGGGTCTCCCAATACGGAACTATAAGAAAAAGAATTTACGGTAAGTAACAAAATTCTCTTTTTTTTATTTTTCAGTCAATGTGGTCATGTGAGGGCTCATTTTTTGCACAATGAGCTGTAATTTTAAATGAAACCGTGAGTTTTACCATGCAGTGTACTGTAAAATGGCAAAAAAATTCCAAATGTGGAGAAATTAAAAAAAAAAAGTGTGATTGCTCTATTGTTTTTGAGAGATTTTATTCACTGTGTTCACTATATGGTAAACCTGATGTGCTGCTGTGATGCCTGAGGTTACTGCAAGTTTGTAGACACCAAACATGAATAGGTTTACTTTTATCTAAGGTGTTAAGAAAATAATCAGAAGTTTGTCCGAAAAAAGTGACAGACGTTGTGCGCCATTTTCTGAGACCCATAGCGTTCTCATTTTTTTAAATCTATGGCTCAGTGATGGCTATTTTTTGTATCTCGAGCTGACGTTTTTAACAGTATCATTTTTGCGCAGATGCTATGTTTTCATTGCCTGTTATTGCATTTTGCTTAAAATTTGTGGCAACCAAAAAGCGTAATTTTGGCATTTGGAATTTTTTTGCTGCTACGCCGTTTACCAAACAGAACAAATGATTTTATATTTTGATATATATTTGGGCTGAAGACAGCGATACCAAATGTGTGAATATATTTTTTTTTAACCCTTTATTTTTCAGTGGGGCAAAAGAGGGATGATTTGAACTTTTAGGTGTTTTTACTTTTTTTACTTTTTCAAAACTTTTTCTTAAATTTTTTTTTAAATTTGACTAGTACCCCTAGGGGGCTATTAGGATCAGCTGTCTGATCACTCATTTATTTATCCCAATCAGAGCAGCACAATTTAGACTCGGAGAAATTATCATCTCTTGTAACAGCCAGTATTTGGCTTTTTCTTACAGGACCTGAGTCATGTGAGCTACAGGAGTCATCACATGACCCTGTGCTATCATGATAGCCACCAGATTGTTAAGGGGTTAAAGATCTCTTACGCATATGCACTACAATACATGGATCTGCTTTGAGCAGGGCAGATCAAAGTGCGCCTGCGCAGGACCTCAATGCCAGCTAGTGAGCATGATGTACGACGCGTCATGCACATGGGCCTCAGAAGAAGGAGGATGGCGATCGCCGCAGAGAGGAAATGCCGGACTAGAGAGAGGAGGCAGTGGGTTTGAGATAATGATCAATAACTTTGCTAGCTATTTCATCATCAGCTGACGGTCTCCTTTTTTTCTCAGCCCCAGATCCCCTTGAGTGGAGCCCCAAAAATTGGTCTGTGCGATTTCTTCCTGTAAGCTCCCAAAGTAAGTCTGCCATCTTGTCTTTCTTCTTCCTGCTCCAGCTGTAAGGCTACTTTCACATTTTACAGGATGCAAACCGCATATGACCGGATCCTGTGGATTGAATGTGCAACGCATGCAACCGCAATTGTTATTTTATTGTATGCTTCTACTTCTACTTGTGATGGATGAAGGGGAACACAGAATTTATCGGCTGGCACTGGAGTCAGCTGATCGGGAATAAGATGAACTCCTGATCTCACAGCCCGCACACGCTGTGATGGATGCAGGTTAACAGCAATCACTGCCTGCTGCCGATCACGTGTGACCATGTTCGGGCTGTGTGGTCATGAGTTCAGCTGAGTTCAGATCAGCTGACTCCAGTGTTGGCCGATTACTTTCTGTGTCCCCCTGCATCCATCGCAGAGTGTTCGGGCTGGAGTTCAACAGAGTTCAGATCAGCTGACTCCAGTGTCGGCCGAATTCAGCTGACCTCACAGGCAGCACACGCTGCGATGGATGCAGGGGGACCCAGAAGAAGTAATCGGCCAACACTGGAGTCAGCTGATCAGATTACTTGATCTGCTGGCAGAATGGTTAGAAGTAGGGATGAGTGAGCACTAAAATGCTCGGGTTCTCGGTAGCCCATGAGTATTTTTTTTTTTTAAATTCATTAAAAAATAAACAAAAACCCCAAACACATAACCCTAACTCTAGGGTTAGGGGGTAAAAAAAATAAAATGTGTGGACTCCCGCTGCATTTTCTATTGCTAAGGTAACCCAAGCAGCTACTGGCTGCTAACCCCCACTGCTTATATGACCTTCACTGGCAATGGAAAATCCAGGGAAGCCCTTTTTTTAACGTTTTTTGCCCAAAAACTAAAAAAAAAAGACAGCTTCACCCTGTTTTTGTATGCTAGCCAGGTACAGCAAGCAGGTACGCGCTGCCCCCAACCCCCAGCTGCCTATTTGTACCCGGTTGGGAACCAAAAATACAGGGAAGCCATTTTTTAAGTATTTCATGAATTTCATGAAATAATTAAAAAAAAACAAAAAACGACATGGGCTTCGGCCAATTTTTGTGACGAGCCAGGTACAACTAGGCAGCTGGGGATGGGAATATGCAGTGCAGGGTGGCCCAAGCTTTCTTAGCCCCCCCGCTGCGAATTGCAGTCAACAGTCGCCCCAGAATATGGCGCTTTCTTAAAAGCGCTATCTTCTGGCGTTGTGTCCAACATCTCTCCCAGCGGCCCTGGTGCCGGGTGGCACGTTGGGTAATAAGGGGTTAATACCAGCTTTGTTTTACCTGCTGGTATAAAGCCTGAGATTGCTAATGTCAGGCCAAGTTTGACCCGGCCATTAAGAATCTCCAATAAAGGGTTAAAAATAAGACATCACACAGAAAAAATACTTTATTAGAAAAAAATACACAGACACTTTATTAGAAATAAATACACAGACACACTTAGGGACGCCATCTTTATTACTCCCTCTCACCCCTTCACGATCCTGGTCTTCTGTCTGAGAGAGAGGGAAATTTCTGTATTGACCATGCCAAGCTGCTTTCTGGGCATGCTCAGTACAAAAAACAGGATTCTGTCTATCAGGGTCCGGCGACTTCCGGTACAGCAGGATCGGGGTCATTGAAATACATTGCAGGTACCACTGCATGTACTAATACAGATGGCCACCTGGTGGCGCTATAACAACACAAAAATATCACCCATGTAACGCAGCCTAAGCCTCAAAGGCTACCATTACTATTACCGATAGAGCTAACAGCCATGAATCATCGTGATCCGGACTCACCTATAAAGTGCACTTATAACTGGATGTTTTGAGTAGCCCTGACACGCGTTTCTCACCTGGCTTCCTCGCTTGAGGAAAGTGTAATGTGCATGTTTTATTATGTGGTGTCTTGGGCGAGATCGTCGCTGTTTGGGCGCGTGCAGGGGGTGGGACGCTGCACATAGAGTCCGCCTCATCCAGTCATTCCAGGGGAAGCGTGGATCGGAAGAATACTTCCACTAACGTCAGTTAACCCATGCATCCTTCTAAGGAAGCTCCTTTGGCGGGGACTCATGCTGAGGCAGCCCCGCACATGCGCACCCAACGAGACCATATCTACTACTGGCAAGTGAAAGGGCACGACCAGGGTGGTAAGAAAATCATCCAAACATAAGGAGAATCAGCCTTAGCCTAAAGAATATGACCATGTATAGTCCTTAAAAGATTTTCTAATGTCCCTATATCATGCAGAGACAAAATTCATATAGTAATATGTGTGTATATATATATACCCCTAGATTCTAAATGGACCTTGCGATACCACAAATTTTCAATCCTGTGGGACCACAGTCATGGCGCAGCTTGAAATGTCTCTGGATCATCCTCAGGGAATCAAGATCCACAACATCACACACCGCAATTATGTCCCTAACATGTTCCCTCGTGCGGACTCGTTGTTCCCTTGATGTTAACCCAATATAAATTAGGCTACAGTCACATACTGCATAATAGATAACGTGACTTTTACTGTATGATTTGCAACTTTTTATTTTATACTCTTTAGGTCCATCCCAAGTTGACAACATCTCTGGGCAGACAAAAGGAAAACAACCAAATTTGGGACTCCCTTTCTCAAAGCGAGATACCACCCTAGGTACGTAATGGTTCTTCACCAGCATATCCTTTAGGCTTTTCCCCCTTCTAACAGGTAAGAGTGGGCAATGAGTAAAACGTCGTTCAAACTCTGGTCGGTCTTCAGTAACGACCAGTGTTTGTTCAAGATCTGCCTGATCGCCCCCCTCTGACTGTTAACTTGGAGATGAAATGTATCTGTGAGGAAAAAGATTCTTCCCTCTTACTTGTTGATAATAATTGTACCCGTGGAGAACCCGTTTCTGTCTGGTACCCCATTTTTATATTATAGTCCAGAAAAACAATTGCCTCCCGATCTGCCTTATAGGTTAGTTTGATGTTATATGGGTTATTGTTCAACCAAGTCATGAAGCTCTGCAGTTCAGCACCGGTACCCCTCCAGATAATAAAGATGTCATCTATCTTACCACCTAGTGTAAAATTAATAGATTAGGGATAAGCCAAATGGATGACAATGTTTTAATTTTGTTACATACATTTTTCCTTCTGAGTCCTCTGATACCATACCAAAAAAATATTCAATGCTCATGATTCAAAAGATAGATTTTCAGCGTAGTTTCTCCTTGATGAAAAATGAACCTTGAAATGGTAGCCTCATTTTAACCAAAACCTGGTATTAATAATTGGACAAATTGAAGAAGGACATGGCATTTGATTTACGAGTAATGCAACAACCTTTTCCCAGTTGATCAGTTTTAGACATCCTTAAAATTATCATTAGTGATGACTAGATATGGGCGAATGCTAAAATATTCTGGTACGGAATGTTCAAATCCAATAATTTCTACATTTGTGTATTCATACCGAATAACGAACCCAATCCAAGTCAATGGGAAACTCGAATAATTTTCTAGAGGACCTTGGAAATAGGCCTGCGAGGGCTGTAAAAATATTGCAATTGATGGAAAATTGTTGAAACTGAATGGCAACAGCATGCGGAAGATGCCTGAATCTATTTCTGACTCACATTTTATTTCTGGGAGTAATTTTGCCAAAGTATTACGCCACTTTTATGGATAGTAGTGGTCACTCAGTTCAATGAGGTCACCTGAGGTCAGGTTATCTGCGATCATAGGTGGATGACAATGGGCAGCTCCAGCTGTGACCGCAAATAACCTAATTTACGTCACCACACATCGCTGCGACTCATTCTCTGCCTTAAGATCACAGCGGGTGGTCATATTCTATGCCCACGCGCTGTCACTTCAGATGTAGCAGAGCTGGAATCGTTATGGGACCTCGTGTGGATTACATTAGACCTGGGTGTTTTTGGGGTTAATAAAGGAGTGAAAGAGGGTGTTGTTTTTATCTTATTTTGTGTTTGTGTTTATTTATTTTCACTTACAGATTAGTAATGGGGGTAGGGTTTTCATAGACCCTGCCATTGCTAATCTAGGGCTTAGTGGCAGATGTGAGCTGTTATTAACCCCTTATTAGCCTGATTGCCACCGCACCAGGGGATTCGGGAAGAATCGGGTAAAGTGCCAGGATTGTCACATCTAATGGATGTGACAATCCTGAGTGGCTGTGGGCTGCTATTGTTATAACGCGCCTGCTTTATTCTTATTTTCTTTATTTTTCCTTTTTTTATTTCCAAAGGTTCCGGATCATTATCCGGAGTTCCCTGAGAACTCCAGGCCCGGGTCCGGTACTCGGGTATTTTTAAAACCTCTCGGATTCTAAATTTTACAGTCCGGGTCTGTCCATCACTAATCAATAGACAAACAAAAAATGTGCATAGTGTTCATGTTGTTGTGTAAACAGAAATATTATATGCAAAATTAAAAATGACATGCCATAAGGCAAACAAAATCAAGAAATGCAAAAAACTAAATTATTGAGTAAATGTATTAAATATTAGTTGTATCCTAACTATAATTAAATTGTTGTACAATGTTTTTCTCCACTTTTCTTAGATAATAATCGTTTTTCTTATTTTCTTCGGCGCTCCATTGGGAGACCCAGACGATTGGGTGTATAGCTACTGCCTCCGGAGGCCACACAAAGTATTACACTAAAAAGTGTAAGGCCCCTCCCCTTCTGCATATACACCCCCCGTGGGATCACGAGCTCCCAGTTTTCATGCTTTGTGCGAAGGAGGTCAGACATCCACGCATAGCTCCACTGTTTTTAGTCAGCAGCAGCTGCTGACTATGTCGGTTGGAAGAAAAGTGGGCCCATATGGGGCCCCCAGCATGCTCCCTTCTCACCCCACTTTTGTCGGCGGTGTTTGTTAAGGTTGAGGTACCCACTGCGGGTACGGAGGCTGGAGCCCACATGCTGCTTTCCTTCCCCATCCCCCCTCGGGGCTCTGGTGAAGTGGGATCTTACCGGTCTCCAGGCACTGAGACCGGGCTCCATCCACAGACCCGGAGAACCTGCTGGATATGGAGCTGGATATCGTCAGGGACAGGGCCCTGCTACATTAAGGTACTCTGTGTCCTCGTACACATCGCGCACACACACGCCAGCATTGCTGGGAGTGCTAGTGCGCCGGGGACAACAGCGCGGAGCGCTTGTGCTATTATTCACTGCAGCTTAGCTGAGTGAATTTATGTATTAGAAACTGCCGCGCCGGCCGCTGCGGGGTGTTTTACACTGTGGCGCGGCTGGGACTTGTGGTGCGCCGGGGACTTCCGCGCTGGCCGTGCACATAGGACGGCCGCGCTTATACTCGAGTCCCCGGCTTTGCGGCCTAGTTTTCGCTTCGTTCCCGCCCCCAGCCCTGCCAGTCAGGAGAGGGGCGGGACGCTGTACAGAAAGTCAGCGCCGAGAGCTGGAGTCTGCTTTGCATTCTCCAGCCCCCTTCACTGGACACAGTGGGACGCCAGTTTCCCGCTCTTGTCTGGGGCACGTCCACGGCCCGCCCCTCTTCACAGGACGCCGGCAGCCATTCCTGCACTCAGTCTGGGCTGGAGAAGGGAGACAAGCTCTGGGCAACCAGTCACAGGATTCGGGCAACCACATTCCCGCTTTTGTGCGGGCGGTAAGCGGCACCTGAAGTGCTGACCCCACTAATGTCATTTGTACATTTGTACTTTATGCCTAGATGGCTAGACTACAGCAGCAAAAAGCAAGGGTGCTAGGGCACAGGCTTTCTAGGCTGCTTGTATTGCATGTGCTGAAGTGTTCATTTGTACTTCATGCTGGTATGATATACACTGCACTGTACGGTCGCTATTCTTGGCTATATACTCCTAGATGGCTAGACAACAGCAGCAAAAAAGCAAGGGTGCTAAGGCACAGGTTTTCTATGCTGCTTGTACTGCATGTGCTGAAGTGTTCATTTGTACTTTCTGCTTGTATGCTATACATTGCACTGTACGGTCGCTATTCTTGGCTATATACTTCTAGATGGCTAGACATCAGCAGCAAAAAAGCAAGGGTGCCAAGGCACAGGCTTTCTATGCTGCTTGTACTGCACGTGATACTGTTCCACACGGCAGGTTCCACTGTCCCCATTGTGTGCAATGCTCCCCTGTATCACTTGGTCAGCCGGGGTCTCTGCTAGAGGTGGCCAAAGGAACCACCGGTGAACCCTGTCCAGGGACAGGGACGGAGTTGCAGTTTCGGCTGATAGATTGTCTATGACTGTGACTAACATCTTAGAGACTTTGCAGTCCAGACGGACCATGGGCAATGTTGATACAATGCTCCCTGGCCACCCTCATTTGGAACAAATCAGTGCTCCGGGGGGGTCCCATGCATCCCAGGGCGCAGGCTCTGACACGGACGACAGTCCCAGACAGCCTAAGCGAGCTCGCTGGGAGCGGCACTCGGCTTCATCACTGGTTAGGGTCCCAGCAGGACTCTCTGTATGATGAGGCCGACGTAGCTGATCAGGACTCTGATCCTGAGACCGCTCTCAATCCGGATACACCGGATGGTGACGCCATAGTGAAGGATCTTCTAGCATCCATCAATGGAATGTTGGCTATTTCTCCCTCAGCTCCTCCGGTGGAGGAGTCAGCTTCACAGCAGGAGAAATCCCTTTTCAGTATCTCAAGCGTATATTGAGTACTTTTCTGGCCACTCTGACTTCAGAGAAGCGATCCGGAAACACCACACTTATCCAGATAAGCGTTCTCCAATCGTATTAAGGATACACGTTATCCTTTTTCCCCCTGACGTGGTCAAGCGCTGGACCCAGTGTCCAAAGGTGGATTCCCCAATCTCCAGGCTTGCGGCTAGATCCATAGTTGCAGTGGAAGATGGGACTTCACTTAAAGATGCCATTGACAGACAGATGGTCCTCTGGTTGAATTCTGTCTATGAAGCTATCGGCGTGTCGGTTGCTCCGGCATTCGCAGCCGTATGGGCATTCCAAGCTATTTCAGCTGGTCTTGCGCACGTGGACACTGTCACATGTACATCTGTGCCGCAGATGGCGTCCTTAACCTCGCAATGTCTGCATTGCGACTTCCGCTATTAATGCTGTCCTGCACTACAAGCCGTACGTCAGTGGCGTCCGCCAACTCCGTGGTTTTACGCAGAGCCTTGTGGTTGAGGAAAGGAATGCAGATTCTGCTTCCAAAAAAGTGCTTAACCAGTTTGCCATTATCTGGTGGCAGACTGTTTGGTGAGCGATTGGATGATATCATTAAACAGTCCAAGGGTAAGGACTCTTCCTTACACCAGCCCAGATCAAACAACACCCAACAGTTTTCGGTCCTTCCCAGGCTCGGGCAGGTCCCAATTGTCCTCGTCCAAAAGGACTCAAAAGGCTCAGAGAGGCGCAGATTCCTGGCGGGCTCAATCACGCCCAAGGAAGGCAGCCGGAGGAACCGCTACCAAGGCGGTTTCCTCATGACGTTCAGCCCTCTCTCTCCGCATCCGCGGTCGGTGGCAGACTCTCCCGCTTTGGCGACATTTAGCTGCCACAGGTCAAAGACCGGTGGGTGAGAGACATTTTGTCTCACGTGTACAGGATAGAGGTCTTTTCTCGTCCTCCGGCTAGATCTTCAGAAATTCCTCACCTCCCGACCGAGCCGATGCTCTTCTGCAGGCAGAAGGAGTGGTAATCCCTGTTCCTCCTCAGGAACAAGATACGGTTTTTACTCCAATCTGGTTGTGGTGCCAAAAAAGGACGGCTCTTCCGTTCCGTTCTAGACCTAAAACTGCTCAAAAGAGCAGTGTAAACCAGGCGGTTCCGGATGGAATCCCTCCGCTCCGTCATTGCCTCAAGGTCTCAAGGAGATTTCCTAGCATCAAGAGACATCAGGATGCTTATCTCCACGTGCCGATTGCTCCAGAGCACCAGCGTTTGCTGCGATTCGTTATAGAAGACGAGCATCTTCAGTTCGTAGACCTGCCCTTAGGTCTGGCGACAGCCCCACGGGTTTTCACCAAGGTCATGGCAGCAGTGGTAGCAGTCCTGCACTCTCAGGGTCACTCTGTGATCCCTTACTTGGACGATCTACTTGTCAAGGCACCCTCTCAAGAGGCATGCCAACACAGCCTGAACGTGGCGCTGGAGACTCTCCAGTTTCGGGTGGATCATAAACCTTTCAAAGTTAAATCTGACACCGACCCAATCGCTGACATATCTTGGCATGGAGCTTCACACTCTCTCAGCGATAGTGCAGCTCCCGCTGGACATACAGCGTTCACTACAGACGGGGGTGCAGTCTCTCCTTCAAGGCCAGTCACACCCCTTAAGGCGCCTCATGCAGAGGCAGTCCCTTTCGCGCAGTTTCATCTGCGTCCACTTCTATAGGACATTCTTCGCCAATGGGATGGGAAATCGACGTCCTTAGACAGGAACGTACCCCTTTCTCAGACGGGCAAGGACTCTCTTCAGAGGAGTCCACCCTTCAGATCAATGTTCTGGCCTTCCAGCAGAGGCTGGAAGGCAAACAGATCCGAATTCAGTCGGACAACTTCACAGCGGTGGCATACATCAACCACCAAGGCGGAACACGCAGCCGACAAGCTTCCCAGGAAGTCCGGCGGATTCTGATGAGGGTGGAAGACAGAGCATACACCATATCCGCAGTTCACATCCCGGGCGTAGAAAACTGGGAAGCAGACTTCCTCAGTCGCCAGGGCATGGACGCAGGGGAATGGTCTCGGCACCCGGACGGGTTTCAAGAAATCTGTAGCCGCTGGGGGAGGCCGGACGTCGACCTAATGGCGTCTCGGCACAACAACAAGGGCCCGATTTTCATGGCGCGGTCTCACGATCAAAGAGCTCTGGCGGCAGGCGCCTTAGTTCAGGATTGGTCGCAGTTCCAGCTACCCTATGTGTTTCCCCCTCTGGCACTGTTGCCCAGAGGGCTACGCAAGATCAGCTCCGATTGCCGCCGCGTCATCCTCGCGCCCCAGACTGGCCGAGGAGGTCGTGGTAACCGCATCTGTGGCATCTCACGGTTGGCCAACCGTGGGCACTACCAGACCGGCCAGACTTACTGTCCCAAGGGCCGTTTTTTCCATCTGAATTCTACGGCCCTGAACCTGACTGTGTGGCCATTGAGTCCTGGATCCTAGCGTCTTCAGGATTATCTCAAGACGTCATTGCCACCATGAGACGGGCTAGGAAGCCGACGTCTGCCAAGATCTACCACAAGACGTGGAAGATATTCTTATCTTAGTGCTCTGCTCAGGGAGTGTCTCCCTGGACATTTGCATTGCCTACTTTTCCTTCCTTCCTGCAATCTGGTTTGGGAAAAGGTATGTCGCTCGGCTCCCTTAACGGACGAGTCCCAGCGCTGTCTGTATTCTTTCAGAAGCGCATAGTACGACTTCCTTAGGTACGCACGTTCCTGCAGGGGGTTTGTCACATTGTCCCTCCGTACAAGAGGCCGTTAGACCCATGGGATCTGAACAGGGTACTAATTGCTCTCCAGGAGCCACCCTTTGAGCCTCTGAGGGATGTTTCACTTTCTCGACTTTCACAGAAAGTGGCCTTTTTGGTAGCGGTCACGTCTCTTCAGAGAGTGTCCGGGCTAGCAGCGCGGTCATCCAAAGCTCCCTTCCTGGTGTTTCACCAAGACAAGGTAGTGCTGCGCCTGATTCCGGGGTTTCTCCCTAAGGTGGTATCCCCCTTTCATCTCAATCAGGATATCTCCTTACCTTCCTTTTGTCCTCATCCAGTTCAGCGATATGAATTGGATTTGCATTTGTTGGTTCTGATGAGAGCGCTCAGAATCTACATTTCCCGCACGGCGCCCCTGCGCCGCTCGGATGCACTCTTTGTACTTGTCGCTGGTCAGCGCAAAGGGTCGCAGGCTTCCAAATCCACCCTGGCTCGATGGATCAAGGAACCAATCCTTGAAGCCTACCGTTCTGCTGGGCTTCCGGTTCCATCAGGGCTGAAGGCCCATTCTACCAGAGCCGTGAGTGCGTCCTGGGCATTACGGCACCAGGCTAAGGCTCAGCAGGTGTGCCAAGCAGCTACCTGGTCGAGTCTGCACACTTTCACCAAGCATTATCAGGTGCATGCCTACGCTTAGGCGGATGCCAGCCTAGGTAGAAGAGTCCTGCAGGCGGCGGTTGCCTCCATGTAGGGAAGGGCTGTTTTACGGCCCTAACTTGAGGTATTAATTTACCCACCCAGGGACTGCTTTTGGACGTCCCAATCGTCTGGGTCTCCCAATGGAGCGCCGAAGAAGAAGGGAATTTTGTTACTTACCGTAAATTCCTTTTCTTCTAGCTCCAATTGGGAGACCCAGCACCCGCCCTTTTTCCTTCGGGATTTTTTGGTTTTTCGGGTACACATGTTGTTCATGTTGAATGGTTTCAGTTCTCCGATGTTACTTCGGATTGAATTTGTTTAACCAGTTATTGGCTTTCCTCCTTCTTGCTTTTGCACTAAAACTGAGAGCCCGTGATCCCACGGGGGGTGTATATGCAGAAGGGGAGGGGCCTTACACTTTTTAGTGTAATACTTTGTGTGGCCTCCGGAGGCAGTAGCTATACACCCAATCGTCTGGGTCTCCCAATTGGAGCTAGAAGTAAAGGAATTTACGGTAAGTAACAAAATTCCCTTCTTCTCATAGGCACTTCATTCAGGGAAAAGACCCAATCAAAGTCAACATCTAAGTCACTGAGCGGGTCGCGTGAAGTCCCTCAAAATTTGCAGACCACCTCAGGTATGGTTTTAGCATATACAGATCTCTATATTATGGATAAAAAGAAAAAGAAACAATTAAAAAATAATTTAACACAAACAGTCCCATTCTCTCACCACATAAAAATACCCAATTAAAGAAAGCAGTCAAAGCTCTCATTGAGCCCAATAGTAGTCCTTGTGTCCAATCTATAAATCCAATAACTCAAGTTGCGCAAGGGCCTTAAATAGATTACCACCTCTAACCTCTGATCTATGGCCTTTATAATTAAAGGGGTTATCCGGCTTATTTTGACTTTTCTTCATTATTACCCTATTGGGCTACATTGGGGCAGGTAAGTAGCTAGTGATCACTTACCTGCCCTGCTGTCAGCCTTTTTTTCCCGGCTCAGTGCGGTCATGTGATCGCTCTTGCCGCAATTTTGCTGCTTCCGGTCATTTCATGTCAACATGGGCAGGACCATGTTGACATGCAAATCTAGAACAGCATGTTGCCGCCCTGCTGGGCGAGTACAGTGCGTGGGGTCCCCGCACCTCTTCCCTGCACCCTCCCACACATTCCTCCGCACCCCGTACTCTCCCCGCCCACGGTGTCAACGCCAGCACCAGGCCCCCTGTTCAGGATAGCAGGAGTGCCCGTGCAGTCTGTGTCCCGCTCCAGCCCCGCGGCTGCCTTCATTGCAGGCTCAGCAGCCTCTCACATTGCAGCGCAGGCAGCCGCGGGAATAACGAGCGCTGCCATCAGGATGTTAGATGACATCATTGCCTGCTGTGACAATCTTCGCTTCACTCCTGTCAGCGCTGTCACTGCCTTCTATGCCGCTGCGTTCTCACGTCACTAGCGGTGACGTCTCGGGCGATACTGCTGAGAACGCGGCGGGCATAGAAGTCAGGGACAGCGCTGACAGGAGTGAAGCGAAGATCGTCACTGCAGGTAATGATTTCATTTAACCTCCTGACAGCAGCGCTCGGCATCCCCTGCAGTGACCTGGGCTATTGATGTTAGCTCAGGTCACTGCATTACTCTCCCAGCCAATGAGGAACATTCTGTTCTTCATTGACTGGGACATTGACTATGGTATGGATTGTCATGGGACCCCCTTATTGGATTATGCTGGACCTGGATTTGTTTTTCTTTTGAATAAATTGGTGAACGAGGGAATGTTTTGAGGAGTGTTTTTTCAAATAAAACTTTTTTTTTGTTGTCTATTTTTTTATTACTGACTGGGTTTGTGATGTCGGATATCTGATTGACGCGTGACATCACTAATCCCAGGGCTTGATGCCAGGTGACATTACACATTTGGCATCAACCCCATATATTACCCCGTTTGCCACCGCACCAGGGCACGGGATGAGTTGGGGCGAAGCACCAGGATTGGCACATCTAATGGATGTGCCACTTCTGGGGCGGCTGTGGCCTGCTATTTTTAGGCTGGGGAGTGTCCAATAACAGTGGGCCTCCCTAGTCTGAGAATACCAGACCACAGCTGTCTGCTTTACCTTGGCTGGTGATCCAATTTGGGGGGACCCCATGTTTTTTGTTTTAAATTATTTATTTAATTTAAAATAACAGCGTGGGGTGCCCTCTGTTTTTTATTACCAGCCAAGCTGAAGCTGCCAGCTGTGGTTTGCAGGCTGCAGCCATCTGCTTTACCCTAGCTGGCTACAAAAGTATGGGGGACCCATTGTCGTTTGTTTTTTTTTTAATTATTTTTTATTTATTTTTTGGATAAATACAAGGCTAAGCACACTTTAGTGCCACATGAAAGTCACTAAAGGGTGCCAGCTTAGAATATGCAGGGGGGTAGGACATTATATGTCTTTCTCATCTATCTATCTATCTATCTATCTAACCCTCTGTTCATTCATTCATCCCTCTATCTCTCTGTCTCTATATCTATCTATTCATCTCTATATCTACTCATCTATTTATCTTTCTTGCTGCTTCCGTTTTTTGCGGTCCGGAAGGCACACGGATGACACACGGATGTATCCGTGAAAAAATTGGCAATTTTTTGCGTACCGCAAAAACGGAACGGTCATGTGAATGTAGCCTACATGTTTTCCCTATGGGGGTAGGGGTTGGTACAGAACGATGGTGAGGGGGAGGTCGGTACAGAGCGCCGTGTGTGTGTGTGTGTCCGGGAGGGTTGCAGAGCCTGATATGTGTGGCGCAGAGCCCGATGTGTGTGTGTGTGTGTGTGTGTGTGTGTGTGTGGCACAGAGCCTGATGTGGGGCTGTTATTTTCATTGCTAGAGTGATAACAGATCAGGTGCTGGGGTAGAATACTGACAGGGAATGTGTGTGCAGGGGGCGGGCATTGGACGGGGCTGGACACTGAGGCCGGGCAGTGCCAGCTCTAACTGAGGTTTTGCAGAACTGCAGAGAATAAAGGGATAATTCAACTGGAACAAAAGTTAGAAAATAAAAAATAACAATATAGGGGTGTTTTATATGACAATACAGCACAGATAAACTCAAAATTTTTTGGTAAGCTAATGTCGGACAACTTCTTTAATTTGCTTGAGTCAGATTTATGGTACAATTGGAAATGTTTTGGTAGGGTTTTTAGGTGTTCCGTCTCATGCAGAGTCTTTGTTTTCTCAATGTCCCTGATGTGCTCATGGACTCCCACCTTTAACCCCCTAACCACTGGACGATTTTTCCGTTTTTGTTTTTTGCTCCCCTTTTTCCGAGAGTCGTAACTTTTTTATTTTTCCCGTCAATCTTGCCATAAGAGGGCTTGTTTTTTGCAGGACGTATTGGTCTTTTAAGTGAAACCATGAGTTTTACCATATATGGTACTGGAAAACAGCACAAAATTTCCACGTGCGGAAAAATTACAAAAAAGTGTGATTGGACAATGGTTTATGGGGTACTTTATTCACCGTGTTCACTGTATGGTAAAACTGATGGGTGGGTGTGATACTTCAGGTTGGTATGCGTTCGTTGATACCAAACATGTTTTTCTGCATGTTTTTCTGCATTCCATTTTCTGCAACTTGTAGTGTTCTCATTTTTCGGGATATGGGGCTCACTGATGGCTTATTTGTTTGCATTTTTAGCTGTACCATTTTTGCGCAGATGCTACGTTTTGACTCCCTGGTATTGCATTTTGCTGAAAATTTGCGAAGACCAAAAAACGTAACTTTGCCAGTTGGATTTTTTTTACGGCTACGCCATCTACCGATCTAATTGATTCATTTTAGATTTTGATAGACTGGGCATTTCTGAACTTTGCGATACCAAATGAGTGTATATTTTTTATTTTTTTAACCCTTTGATTTTTAGTGGGGCGAATGGAGAATGATTTAAACTTTTAGTTGTTTTTTTAATTGTATAAAACTTTTTTTTTACTTTTTTTTATTTTAATAGTCTCTCTAGGGGTAAGGATTAGCCGTCTGATCGCTTGTTCATTTCTGCTGATCAGAGCGGCAGAGCTCTGTTCAGCTGAAATGCTGCTGTCCTGTTAAAGCCAGCCGGCTAAAACAGGATGTGAGTCATGATAGCGACAGGAGTCATCACATAACCCTGTGCTACCATGGCAACCATCGGCTTCCCATGATCGCGTTACGGGGCCTCCGATGGCGGTGTAGAAAGGCAATTGGAATAGTCATGGGCCCTCGTGTGGATTACCACAGACCTGCGTGTTTTTGGGGTTAATAAAGGAGTGAAATAGGGTATTGTTTTTATCTTATTTTGTGTTTGTGTTTATTTATTTTCACTTCCAGATTAGTAATGGGGGTAGGGTTTTCATAGACCCTGCTATTACTAATCTAGAGATTAGTGGCAGCTGTGAGCTGTTATTAACCCCTTATTAGCCTGATTGCCACCACACCAGTGCAATCGGGAAGAGTCGGGTAAAGTGCCAGGATTGTCACATATAATGGATGTGACAATCCTGGGTGGCTGTGGGCTGCTATTGTTATAACGCGCCTGCTTTAATCTTATTTTATTTAATTTTCCTTTATTTATTTTTTATTTCCAAAGGTTCCGGATCTTTATCCGGAGTTCCCTGAGAACTCCAGGCCCGGGTCCGGTACTCGGGTATTTTTAAAATCGCTCGGATCCTAAATTTTACAGTCCGGGTCTGTCCATCACTAATCAATAGACAAACAAAAAAGTGCATGGTGTTTATGTAGTTGTGTAAACAGAAATATGATATTCAAAATTAAAAATGACATGCCATAAGGCAAGCAAAATCAAGAAATGCAAAAAACTAAATTATTGAGTAAATGTATTAAATATTAGTTGTATCCAAACTATAATTAAATTGTTGTACAATGTTGTTCTCCACTTTTCTTAGGTAATAATCTTTTTTCTTATTTTCTCATAGGCACTTCATTCAGGGAAAAGACCCAATCAAAGTCAACATCTAAGTCACTGAGCGGGTCGAGTGAAGTACCTCAAAATTTGCAGACCACCACAGGTATGGTTTTAGCATATACAGACCTCTAAATTATGGCTAAAAAAACTATTAAAAATAATTTTAACACAAACAGTCCCATTCTCACACCACATAAAAATACCCAATTAAAGAAAGCAGCCAAAGCTCTCATTGAGCCCAATAGGAGTCCTTGTGTCCAATCTATAAATAAAGTGACTCAAGTTGCGCAAGGACCTTAAATAGGTTACCACCTCTAACCTCTGATCTATGGCCTTTATAATTAATTTGCTTGAGTCAGATTTATGGTACAATTGGAAATGTTTTGGTAGGGTTTTTAGGTGTTCCATCTCATGTAGAGTCTTTGTTTTTTTTGTCGCTCCATTGGGAGACCCAGACAATTGACAATTGGGTGTATAGCTTCTGCCTCCGGAGGCCACACAAAGTATTTCACTTTAAAAAGTGTAACCCCTCCCCTTTGCCTATACACCCTCCCATGGATCACGGGCTCCTCAGTTTTATGCTTTGTGTGGAAGGAGGCACACATCCACTCATGCATTCTCATTTTAGTTATGTCGGTTGGAAGAAAAGAGGGCCCCCACGGGGCCCCCGGCATGTTCCCTTCTCACCCCACTACGTCGGCGGTGTTGTTAAGGTTGAAGTACCCATTGCGGGTACAGAGGCTGGAGCCACATGCCGTCTCCTTCACCATCCCTTATGCGGCTCTGGGAGAAGTGGGATCCTAAGCGGTCATCCATTTACTGGGACCGTGCTCCATCCGCAGCCCCTGTGGGACCCTGCCGGACCGGAGCCTCTTCAACCTCAGGGACCGGGCCCTGCAACTCTAAGGTACTCTGTGTCCCCATAGGGGACTGTGCAGGGAGCGCACCTTCTTCCCGGAAGCCGCGGCGGCTGCTGAATTCAGGAGGCCGGTGGACTTCCGCGCCGACCGTGCCTGCTTGTCGTGCGCGGTTTAAAATTTAGTCCCCGGCTTCATCGCGGCCTAGTCTCAAAAATCGGGATTACCGACCTGACGTCGGATATGAGGGCTGGAGCATCCTGCATGTTTCCTCCCCCCTCACTGATCACTGTGGGGACCCCAGATTCCCGCACTTTTCTGGCGCCGCCCACGGCTCCACTCCTCCCCTGAGAGCTCCGGCAGCCATTTTTTGGCATTCTGCCGGTGGAGGATTCTCAGTGAACAGCTCTGCAGCTCCGGGAGATCCAAGGCAGGGAATCTGGAGGACACACACCGCTCGTTAGCGGTCGGTAAGCCACACCGGTCACCCGGTGCTGGTCCCCCTAGGGTGCCGGATTAGATACGTATATATCTATATCTATCTGTTCGGTCGGGCTGTATACCCCCTTCCCATATACCCTCAGTGATCACTCTCCTAGGAGACAACAGCATGTCGTCCACAAGGAGCAAAGCTGCTAAGGCACAGGGTTTTTTTGCGGCCTGTACCTCTTGTGGGGCTATGTTACCTGCGGGTTCCACCTACCCTCACTGTGAGCAATGCTCGACCCCTGTTTCGCTTGCTCAGCCGGAGCCTCGGACACTGGTGGGCCCCTCGGCTCATGTAGACCCCCCTGCTCCCCCTGACCAGGCTGCAGGGACAGAGTTCGCCTCTTTTGCTGAGAAACTCTCTGAGTCACTTTCTCAATCTATTGCACAGTCTATGGACAAATGGTCTTCTAAGCTGCTAGAGGCTTTGCAGTCCAGACCGGACCTTTCACAGGCCCCGGCCCCTGTTGGCTCGTCGCCTCCAGGCCCCTCTCGGTTCGCGCCGCAGCGTGCTCCCAGGTTGGCCCCTCGGTCTCAGGCGGAGGACTCCTGCCCGGACCGTAGTCCTAGACCGGCTAAGCGGGCTCGCTGGGACTCTTCCCCGACTTCCTCTCGCTGCTCGGGATCCCAGCTTGAGGACTCTCTGGAGGACGAGGCGGACGTCGCAGCTCAGGGCTCTGACCCTGACGTCGCCCTTAACCTTGATACACCTGAGGGGGACACCTTAGTAAATGATCTTATCTCGTCCATCAACCAGGTGTTAGATCTCTCTCCCCCGCCTCCTCCTGTAGAGGAGTCGGCGTCTCAGCAGGAGAAACACCAGTTTCGGTTCCCCAAACGTACACGCAATACGTTTTTTGATCACTCTAACTTCAGGGACGCTGTCCAGAAGCCCAGAGCGGCCCCGGACAAGCGCTTTACTAAGCGCCTCACTGACACACGTTACCCCTTCCCATCTGAAGTGTATCTAGCCCTATTGGCTTTTCATCGGTGGTTGGAGGGCAGGCAGATCCGTATTCAGTCGGACAACACCACTGCCGTCGCATACATCAACCACCAAGGCGGCACTCGCAGTCGTCAAGCCTTCCAGGAAGTCCGACGGATTCTGCAGTGGGTGGAAGCCACAGCCTCCACCATCTCCGCAGTTCACATCCCGGGCGTAGAAAACTGGGAAGCAGATTTTCTCAGTCGTCAGGGCATGGACGCGGGGGAATGGTCTCTGCACCCAGACGTGTTTCGAGAGATCTGTCGCCGCTGGGGAACTCCGGACGTCGATCTCATGGCGTCACGGCACAACAACAAAGTCCCGGCATTCATGGCACGGTCTCAGGATCACAGAGCTCTGGCGGCGGACGCGTTAGTTCAGGATTGGTCGCAGTTTCGACTGCCTTATGTGTTTCCCCCTCTGGCAATGCTGCCCAGAGTACTACGCAAGATCCGGTCCGACTGCCGTCGCGCCATTCTCGTCGCTCCAGACTGGCCGAGGCGGTCGTGGTATCCGGATCTGTGGCATCTCACGGTGGGTCAACCGTGGGCGCTTCCAGACCGTCCAGACTTGCTGTCACAAGGGCCGTTTTTCCATCTGAATTCTGTGGCCCTCAACCTGACTGTGTGGCCATTGAGTCCTGGCTCCTAGCGTCTTCCGGGTTATCTCAGGATGTCATTGCCACCATGAGACAGGCCTGGAAGCCTACGTCCGCCAAGATCTATTATAGGTCTTGGCAAATCTTCCTATCTTGGTGCGCTAATAACGGTTTTACTCCATGGCCGCTTGCCTTACCCACTTTTCTTTCATTCCTTCAATCCGGAATGGACAAGGGTTTGTCACTGGGCTCTCTCAAGGGCCAAGTATCGGCGCTCTCCGTGTTTTTTCAAAAGCGTCTAGCCAGGCTTCCGCAGGTCCGCACGTTCCTGCAGGGAGTTTGCCACATAGTCCCACCTTACAAGCGTCCGCTGGAACCCTGGGATCTTAACAGGGTGCTAACGGCTCTTCAGAAACCACCTTTCGAGCCGCTGCGGGATGTCTCTTTATCACGTCTTTCGCAGAAGGTGGCCTTCCTAGTGGCAGTCACATCACTTCGGAGAGTGTCTGAGCTAGCAGCGCTGTCATGCAAAGCCCCCTTCCTGGTGTTTCACCAGGATAAGGTGGTTCTGCGTCCGGTCCCGGAATTTCTCCCTAAAGCTGGTGTCACACTAAACGACAGCGACAACGACGTCGCTGTTACGTCACCATTTTCGGTGACGTAACAGCGACCTTGTAAGTCGCTGTTATGATCGCTGCTTAGCTGTCAAACACAGCAGAAGCAGCGATCATAACGTCGCTGTGCTACATGTGCAGAGAGCAGGGAGCCGCGCTTAGCGCTGGCTCCTTGCTCTCCTGCAGCACACATCGGGTTAATTAACCCGATGTGTGCTGCAGCTACATGTCACAGTTCAGAGAGCAGGGAGCCGCGCTTAGCGCTGGCTCCTTGCTCTCCTGCAGCACACATTGGGTTAATTACCCGATGCGTACTGCAGCCACATGTCACAGTGCAGGAGCCGGCACTGGCAGCAAGAGCGGAGGCCGGTAACCAGCGTAAACATCGGGTAACTAGGGAAAGGTCTTCCCTTGGTTACCCGATGTTTACGCTGGTTACAGCTTACCGCAGCTGCCAGTGCCGGCTCCTGATCGCTTCATTTCGTCGCTCTCTCGCTGTCACACACAGCGATGTGTGTGTCACAGCGGGAGAGTGACGACCAAAAAATGAAGCTGGACATTCAGCAACGACCGGCGACCTCACAGCAGGGGCCAGGTCGTTGCTGGATGTCACACACAGCGACAGCGACGGGACGTCGCTGCAACGTCACAGAAAATGGTGACGTAGCAGCGACGTCGTTGTCGTCGTCGTTATGTGTGACACCAGCTTAAGGTGGTATCCCCTTTTCATCTCAATCAGGATATCTCCTTGCCTTCATTTTGTCTTAATCCAATTCACCAGTGTGAAAGGGATTTGCACTCTTTGGATCTTGTGAGAGCACTCCGGCTCTACGTGTCTCGCACGGCGCCCCTGCGTCGTTCAGATGCGCTCTTTGTCCTTGTCGCTGGCCAGCGTAAGGGCTCGCAGGCTTCCAAGTCAACCTTGGCTCGGTGGATCAAGGAACCGATTCTCGAAGCCTACCGTTCTTCTGGGCTTCCGCTTCCTTCAGGGCTGAAAGCCCATTCTACCAGAGCCGTGGGTGCGTCCTGGGCATTGCGGCACCGGGCTACGGCTCAGCAGGTGTGTCAGGCAGCTACGTGGTCTAGTCTGCACACTTTCACGAAACACTATCAAGTGCATACCTATGCTTCGGCAGACGCCAGTCTAGGTAGGCGAGTCCTTCAGGCGGCGGTTGCCCACCTGTAAGAGGGGGCCGTTTTTCGGCTCTTTTTATTGAGGTATTCTTTTACCCACCCAGGGACTGCTCTTGGACGTCCCAATTGTCTGGGTATCCCAATGGAGCGACAAAGAAGAAGGGAATTTTGTTTACTTACCGTAAATTCCTTTTCTTCTAGCTCCTATTGAGAGACCCAGCACCCGCCCCTGTACCCTTCGGGCTGGTTGTTTTTTTGTGTACACATGTTGTTCATGTTGAATTGTTCTTTTGGTTCATGGTTTGCAGTTCTCCGAACATCCTTCGGATTGCATTTACCCTAGACCAATTTATAAGTTTTCTCCTTCCTGCTTTTGCACCAAAACTGAGGAGCCCGTGATCCACGGGAGGGTGTATAGGCAGAGGGGAGGGGTTACACTTTTTAAAGTGTAATACTTTGTGTGGCCTCCGGAGGCAGAAGCTATACACCCAATTGTCAATTGTCTGGGTCTCCCAATAGGAGCTAGAAGAAAAGGAATTTACGGTAAGTAAACAAAATTCCCTTCTTCTCAATGTCCCTGATGTGCTCACGGACTCACACCTTTAACCCCCTAACCCCTGGACGATTTTTCCGTTTTTGTTTTTTGCTCCCCTTTTTCCGAGAGTCGTAACTTTTTTATTTTTCCCGTCAATCTTGCCATAAGAGGGCTTGTTTTTTGCGGGACGTATTGGTCTTTTAAGTGAAACCATGAGTTTTAACATATATGGTACTGGAAAACAGCAAAAAATTTCCACGTGCGGAAAAATTACAAAAAAGTGTGATTGGACAATGGTTTATGGGGTACTTTATTCACCATGTTCACTTTATGGTAAAACTGATGGGTGGGTGTGATACTTCAGGTTGGTATGAGTTCGTTGATACTAAACATGTTTAGGTTTACTTTTATCTAAGGGGTTAAAAAAAGGTTTGTCCAAAAAATTGGAGCACTTTCAGCGCCATTTTCTGCAACTTGTAGTGTTCTCATTTTTCAGGATATGGGGCTCACTGATGGCTTATTTGTTTGCATTTTTAGCTGAACCATTTTTGCGCAGATGCTACGTTTTGACTCCCTGGTATTGCATCTTGCTCAAAATTTGCGAAGACCAAAAAACTTAACTTTGCCGGTTGGAATTTTGTTTTTACGGCTACGCCGTCTACCGATCATATTACTTCATTTTAGATTTTGATAGACTGGGCATTTCTGAACTCTGTGATACCAAATGAGTGTATTTTTATTATTTTTTTAACCCTTTGATTTTTAGTGGGGCGAATGGGGAGTGATTTAAATTTTTAGTTGTTTTTTTTAATTCTTTAAAACTTTTTTTAAACTTTTTTTATTTTAATAGTCCCCCTAGGGGTAAGGATTAGCTGTCTGATCGCTTGTTCATTTCTGCTGATCAGAGCGGCAGAGCTCTGATCAGCTGAAATGCTGCTGTCCTGTTACAACCAGCCGGCTGTAACAGGATGTGAGTCATGATAGCGACATGAGTCATGACATAACCCTGTGCTACCATGGCAACCATCGGCTTCCCGTGATCGCGTCACGGGGACTCCGATAGCGTCGAGGAAAGGAAATTTCCCTGCCATGGCCATTTACATTGCGCTGTCAGTAATTGACAGCGCGGTCTAAGGCATTAAAAGGCATGGGTGAATCGTGGATCCACCCTTTCTTGTAAGCTACACATGTCTGCTGTTCAGATCAGCATATATGTGCGGAAATCGGTGCCGGTTTACTGCAGCAGCCGACGATGATTACACCGCCATTATCTACGATGTACCCAGTACGTCCAATGTCTGTAAGAGGTTAAGTCCCTTGTGGTCATTCCTATGTAGATTTTCTGGCATGGATACTGGGCGTAATAAATCACGCCCTTAGAAGCACAAATATGTTGGTGATTTATTGTGTAAGTTTGTGTTCCTTCCGATTTTTTAATGGGAATCTGTCACCAGATTTGGGGACTACAAGCTGTGTCCAATACCACTGAGTTCTTATATACAGCATTCCAAAATACTGTATATAAGAGCCTAGGCCGCTCTGTAAAACGGAAAAAGTACTTTTATAATACTCACCTAGGGTGGGTCCAGTCCAATGGGTATCGCAGCTCTCCAGTGCGGTGCCTCCTCTTTCAGGTCTGACGCATCCTCTCTGCTGCGATCTTCGGCCTCCTTCTTCCCAGTCCGGTGTGGATGATGTGTCTACGTCATCCACACAAGCCGACATTGCGGTCCTGCGCAGGCGCATTCATCTGCCCTGCTGATCAAAGTACTGTAATGTGCAGGCGCGAGGAAAGGTTAACCCCTTCACGACCGGCCGACTTTACACTTTCCGGTATTTGTGGGGGGTTTGCCATTCTTCTGACAGACGTAACTTTTTTATTTTTCAGTCAATATGGTCATGTGAGGGCTCATTTTTTGCAGAATGAGCTGTAATTTTAAATGAAACCGTGAGTTTTACCATGCAGTGTACTGTAAAATGGCAAAAAAGTTCCAAATGTGGAGAAATTGCAAAAAAAAGTGTGATTGCTCTATTGTTTTTGAGACATTTTATTCACTGTGTTCACTATATGGTAAACGTGATGTGCTGTTGTGATGCCTGAGGTTACTGCAAGTTTGTAGACACCAAACATGAATAGGTTTACTTTAATCTAAGGGGTTAAAAAAATAATCAGAAGTTTGTCCGAAAAAAGTGACGGATGTTTTGCGCCATTTTCTGAGACCCATAGCGTTCTCATTTTTTTAAATCTATGGCTCAGTGATGGCTGTTTTTAGTATCTCGAGCTGACGTTTTTAACAGTATCATTTTCTTTATCGTTCCTTTGGGAGACCCAGACCTTGGGTGTTTAGCTTCTGCCTCCGGAGGACACACAAAGTACTACACTTAAAAGTGTAGCTCCTCCCTCTGAGCTTATACACCCCCTGGTGAGCAGACCCAGCCAGTTTATCGCTTTGTGTTCAGGAGGCATACATCCACACATGCATTCTCATATGATTTTTTCCTTTTTGGAATGAGATTGAAGAAGTGCGGGTCAACGTCTGGACCCCCGGCATGTCCCTTCTCACCCCACTGTGTCGGCGTTGTTATAAGGTTGATTTCCAAGGCTGGAGCCTTATATGCCGTGCTCCTTCACCATCCATCCTGGGTCTGGCTTGAAGTGGGAGCCAGCACGGTCTCCATGCCTGGCAGGAAACCGGTCTCCATCCGCAGCCCTTCAGGACCCTGCTGGACCGGAGCACTCATCCCCAGGGACCTGGCCCTGCGTCTCAGCAGCTAAGTACCTGAGACGTTTATATATTGGGGGTCCCTGTGCTTTATTGTTTGGGGAGAGTGTGCTTACTGTATTTATTGGCATTTCCGGCGGGTTCTCTAGCTGTCGCCCGAGAACCGCGCCGATGGTGCCTGCGCGTCGGCCTCGCCGCTCAAATTTAGGCCCCGGCTTTGCCGGAGGCCTAGTTTCTGTTCACTACCCTCGCATGTCACTCATGCAGAGGAACAAGCTCGGCTCCTCCCGGCGGCCGTTCTGCACAGGGGAGGGACACTCCCCACTGCTGTGCGTGTCTCCTCCCCTGTAGGTCTCTATGGCCCTCCAGATCCCGCTCTCCAAGCCAAGTCCCGCCCCCTCTCTTCGCTCCGGCGGCCATTTTCTCAGACAGAGTTCACTCGGCGCTGGTCTGCACTCTGCATCCCTGCTGAGGTGCTGTGCTTGGGGGTCCGGGCTTCGGGATCTGGAGGGCACACAGCACCGCTCCAGCGGTCTGGTAAGCCACAACCGGTCTCTGGTTCTGGACCTCTGTATATACTCTCTGGGGTTCATTCTCTTGCAGAGCCCCCACTCCAGCAGCATGTCTCACACGAGGAGCAAGGCTCCAAAGCTTTATACTGTATGCGCTGCATGTAAGCTACTGCTGCCTGAACCGAGCACCTATCCGCATTGTGATGTCTGCTCTAACTTGGCGGTGCCACAGCCTGGAGTCTCACCCCCAGTGGTCTCTCAGGCTGCTCCTGCACCTGTGGCTGAATCCCCGGCTTGGGTAGAATCCTTTTCTAGGTCTATCTCCCAGTCTTTTGCTGAGTCCATGGGACTTCTGTCCAGGACTTTGATTAATATGCATCAGCCCCCTTCACAGGGTGCCTCTACTGCTAAGGGTCCCTTAGGACCGGAGCTCACAGAGGATTCATCATCAGGGCCCAGACCCCGTCCTCCTAAGAGGAGACGCAGGGTTTCCTCTCCCTCCTCCTCCCGCGGCTCTTATTCAAGAGCTGACTCGCAGGATGAGGAGGATGCCTTTACAGGGGGCTCGGAGGCTAACTCCATGTACCCCATTGATCTGTCCGAGGGTGACTCAGATCTTAGTGACTTGATTGCTTCCATTAATTCTGTACTGGATCTCAATCCGGCAGTATCAGAGGAGCAACCCTCTCTGGCAGAAAAACACCAGTTTACCTCGCCTAAGAGAGCAAAGAGTGTGTTCTTTAACCACTCCAGTTTTCAGGCTGCTGTGACCAAGCCCAGGGCCTGTCCTGACAAACGCTTCCCAAAGCGTGGTTCTGATGACCGTTTTCCCTTTCCACCTGAGGTGGTCAAGGAGTGGACTCATTCCCCAACGGTAGACCCTCCGGTGTCTAGGCTCTCAGCCCGGACCGTTGTGTCGGTGGCTGATGGCACCTCCCTTAAGGATTCCACTGACCGTCAGATTGACCTTCTGGCCAAATCCGTGTATGAAGCGGCGGGGGCCGCGTTTTCCCCGACTTTCTTTTTCGCTCCTAATTGGGAGACCCAGACAATTGGGTGTATAGCTACTGCCTCCGGAGGCCGCACAAAGTACTACACTTAAAAGTGTAAGGCCCCTCCCCTTCTGGCTATACACCCCCCCGTGGGAGCACGGGTCCCTCAGTTTTTTGCTTTGTGCGAAGGAGGTCAGACACGCACGCATAGCTCCACTGTTTAGTCAGCAGCAGCTGCTGACTATGTCGGATGGAAGAAAAGAGGACCCATACTAGGGTCCCCAGCATGCTCCCTTCTCACCCCACTTTCTGTCGGTGGTGCTTGTTAAGGTTGAGGTACCCATTGCGGGTACGGAGGCTGGAGCCCACATGCTGATTCCTTCCCCATCCCCATTAGGGCTCTGGGCGAAGTGGGATTTTACCGGTCTCCAGGCACTGAGACCGTGCTCCATCCGCAGCCCCTGGAGAAGCCGCTGGATATGGAGCTGAGTATCGTCAGGGACATGGCCCTGCTCCGTCAAGGTACTCTGTGTCCCCGTGCATACGCGCGCACACCGCAGCATTGCTGGGTGTGTTAGTGCGCCGGGGACAACAGCGCTGCTGCGCTTGTGCCATTTCCTCACTTCAGCTTAGCTGAGTGGGTAGACTCAGGGAGAACGGTCGCGCCGGCCACTGGGACTGCGACGCGGCTGGGACTTGTGGTGCGCCGGGGACTTCCGCGCTGGCCGTGCATATATCACGGCCGCGCTTATTACTACAGTCCCCGGCTTTTGCGGCCTAGTTCGTTCGTTCCCGCCTCCGCACCTGCCAGTCAGGAGGAGGGCGGGACGCTGTACAGAGCATCAGTGCTGAGGGCTGGAGTCGTTTTTACATACTCCAGCCCTCACACCAGGCACAGTAGGACGCAGTTTCCCGCTCTTTGTTTGTGGCACGCCCACGGTCCGCCCCTCTTCACAGGACGCCGGCAGCCATTCCTGCCTGCAAGCTGAGCTGCAGAGGGGAGACGGGGAGACCCAGACACGGGATTCTACGGCCTCATACCCGCTGTTCAGCGGGCGGTAAGCAGCCTCAAGGGCTCACCCCCACTTGTGCCGTTTGTATACTGAGTATTTTGCATTTGCAAATACTTTGTACTGTACAGTCGCTGGTGATTCTCGGCTATACCCCCTCCTAGATTACAAGGAGGCAACAGCATGTCGTCCGCAAAACGCAAGGGTGCCAAGGCACAGACATTATATGCTGCCTGTACCGCATGTGGGGCTGCTCTACCGGCAGGTTCCACTGACCCCCATTGTGTGCAGTGCTCGGCTCCTGTGCAACTTGCACAGCCGGGGCCTCTGCTGGACGTGACCCAGGGTGTACCACCTGTGAATGCTGTCCAGGTGACAGGAACGGAGTTTGCAGCTTTTGCTGACAGATTGTCTATGACCATGTCAAAGATTCTTGAAACATTGCAGTCTAGACCAGTAACTCAGACCATGGACACTGTGGCATCATTGCCCCCTGGTCCCCCTCAGCTGGAACACTTCCAAGCTCCGGGGGTGTCACATGCACCCCAGGGTGACGATTCTGACTCGGACGACAGTCCCAGACAACCTAAGCGGGCTCGTTATGAGGGGCCCTCAACTTCGTCTCACTGGTCAGGATCCCAGCGGGACGAATCTATGGGTGATGAGGCGGATGTAACTGATCAAGATTCTGATCCTGGGTCCGCTCTCAATCTGGATACACCGGATGGTGACGCCATAGTGAATGATCTTATAGCGTCCATCAATAGGATGTTAGATATTTCTCCGCCAGCTCCTACTGAGGAGGAGGCAGCTTCACAGCAGGAGAAATTCCATTTCAGATATCCCAAGCGTAAATTAAGCACTTTTCTGGACCACTCTGACTTTAGAGATGCAATACAGAAACACCACGCTTTTCCTGAGAAGCGGTTTTCTAAACGGCTTAAAGATACACGCTATCCTTTTCCCCCTGACGTGGTCAAGGGTTGGACCCAGTGTCCCAAGGTGGACCCTCCAATCTCCAGGCTTGCAGCTAGATCCTTAGTTGCAGTAGAAGATGGAGCGGCACTTAAAGATGCCACTGACAGGCAGATGGAGCTCTGGCTGAAATCCATCTATGAAGCTATTGGAGCGTCGTTGGCGCCAGCTTTTGCAGCCGTATGGGCACTCCAAGCTATTTCAGCTGGGCTTATACAAGTCGACTCGGTCACACGTACATCTGCCCCGCAGGTGGCACCATTGACCTCTCAAATGTCTGCATTCGCGTCTTACGCGATTAATGCTGTCCTGGACTCTACGAGCCGTACGGCGGTGGCGTCAGCCAACTCCGTGGTTTTGCGCAGAGCCCTGTGGTTGAGAGAATGGAAAGCAGATTCTGCTTCCAAGAAGTGCTTAACCAGTTTGCCTTTTTCTCGTGACCGATTGTTTGGGGAGCGTTTGGATGAAATCATTAAACACTCCAAGGGTAAGGACTCATCCTTACCTCAACACAGACAAAACAAGCCCCAACAAAGGAGGGGTCAGTCTGGTTTTCGGTCCTTTCGAGGCTCAGGCAGGTCCCAATTCTCCTCGTCCAAAAGGAATCAAAAGGATCAGAGAGGCTCAGATTCTTGGCGGACTCAGTCACGCCCAAAAAAGACAGCAGGAAGAACCGTTACCAAGACGGCTTCCTCATGACTTTCAGCCTCCTCTCTCCGCATCCTCGGTCGGTGGCAGGCTCTCCCGCTTTGGCGGCGTTTGGCTGTCACAGGTCAAAGACCGTTGGGTGAGGGACATTCTGTCTCACGGGTACAGGATAGAGTTCAGTTCTCGTCCTCCAACGCGTTTCTTCAGAACTTCCCCACCGCCCGACCGAGCCGATGCTCTGCTGCAGGCGGTGGCCGCTCTAAAGGCGGAAGGAGTGGTGACTTCCGTTCCTCTTCAGGAACAAGGTCACGGTTTTTACTCCAATCTGTTTGTGGTGCCAATGAAGGACGGGTCCTTTCGGCCCGTCCTGGATCTAAAGTTGCTCAACAAACACGTAAAAACCAGGAGGTTCCGGATGGAATCTCTACGCTCCGTCATAGCCTCAATGTCTCAAGGAGATTTCTTAGCATCAATAGACATCAAAGATGCTTATCTTTATGTGCCGATTGCGCCAGAGCATCAGCGTTTTTAGAAGTCCGGCGGATTCTGACGTGGGTGGAAAACACAGCATCCACCATATCCGCAGTTCACATCCCAGGCGTGGAAAACTGGGAAGCAGACTTTCTCAGTCGCCAGGGCATGGACGCAGGGGAATGGTCCCTTCACCCGGACGTGTTTTAGGAGATCTGTCGCCGCTGGGGGATGCCGGACGTCGACCTGATGGCGTCACGGCACAACAACAAGGTCCCGGTTTTCATGGCACGGTCTCACGATCACCGAGCTCTGGCGGCAGACGCCTTAGTTCAGGATTGGTCGCAGTTCCGACTACCTTATGTGTTCCCACCTCTGGCATTGTTGCCCAGAGTGCTCCGCAAAATCAGGTCCGACTGCCGTTGCGCCATTCTCGTCGCTCCAGACTGGCCAAGGAGGTCGTGGTACCCGGATCTGTGGCATCTCACGGTAGGACAACCGTGGGCGCTACCAGGCCGTCCAGACTTGCTGTCTCAAGGGCCGTTTTTCCATCTGAATTCTGCGGCCCTGAACCTGACTGTGTGGCCATTGAGTCCTGGATCCTAGGGACCTCAGGTTTATCTCATGATGTTGTTGCCACCATGAGACAGGCTAGGAAACCATCCTCCGCCAAGATCTACCACAGAACGTGGAAGATATTCTTATCTTGGTGCTCTGCTCAGGGAGTTTCTCCCTGGCCATTTGCATTGCCTATTTTTCTTTCCTTCCTGCAGTCTGGGTTGGAAAAAGGTTTGTCGCTTAGCTCCCTTAAAGGACAAGTCTCTGCGCTATCCGTATTCTTTCAGAAGCGCCTGGCGCGACTTCCTAAGGTACGCACGTTCCTGCAAGGGGTTTGTCATATCGTTCCCCCTTACAAGCGGCCATTGGAACCCTGGGATCTGAACAAGGTTCTAATTGCTCTCCAGAAGCCACCTTTCGAGCCTATGAAGGATATTTCCTTTTCTCGGCTTTCACAGAAAGTGGCTTTTCTGGTGGCGGTCACGTCTCTTCGGAGAGTGTCAGAGCTGGCGGCGTTATCTTGCAAATCTCCCTTCCTGGTGTTTCACCAAGACAAGGTAGTACTGCGTCCAATTCCAGAGTTTCTTCCCAAGGTGGTATCTTCCTTTCATCTCAATCAGGATATCACTTTACCATCTTTGTGTCCGCATCCAGTTCACCAATTTGAAAAGGGTTTGCATCTGTTGGACCTGGTGAGAGCACTCAGGATCTACATTTCCCGCACGGCGCCTCTGCGCCGTTCGGATGCACTCTTTATCCTGGTCGCTGGTCAGCATAAAGGGTCGCAAGCTTCCAAATCCACCCTTGCGCGGTGGATCAAGGAACCAATTCTTCACGCCTACCGTTCTGCTGGGCTTCCGACTCCTTCTGGACTGAAGGCCCATTCTACCAGAGCCGTGGGTGCGTCCTGGGCATTACGGCATCAGGCTACGGCTCAGCAGGTGTGCCAGGCGGCTACCTGGTCGAGTCTGCACACTTTCACCAAGCATTATCAGGTGCATACCTACGCTTCGGCGGATGCCAGCCTAGGTAGACAAGTCCTGCAGGCGGCGGTGGCCCACCTGTAAGAAAGGGCTGCCTGACAGCCCGATCGCGAGGTATTCTTTTACCCACCCAGGGACTGCTTTTGGACATCCCAATTGTCTGGGTCTCCCAATTAGGAGCGAAAAAGAAGGGAATTTTGTTTACTTACCGTAAATTCCTTTTCTTCTAGCTCCAATTGGGAGACCCAGCACCCGCCCTGTTTTTTCTGAGGGTATTTGTTTTTCGGGTGCACATGTTGTTCATGTTGATAAGTTACGTTCTCCGATATTGTTTATCGGATTGAATTGTTTTTGAAACAGTTATTGGCTTTCCTCCTTCTTGCTTTTGCACTAAAACTGAGGGACCCGTGCTCCCACGGGGGGGTGTATAGCCAGAAGGGGAGGGGCCTTACACTTTTAAGTGTAGTACTTTGTGCGGCCTCCGGAGGCAGTAGCTATACACCCAATTGTCTGGGTCTCCCAATTGGAGCTAGAAGAAAAGGAATTTACGGTAAGTAAACAAAATTCCCTTCTTTGCAGCAGTGTGGGCTCTCAAAGCCATCTCTGCTTCTCTAGAGGAGATGCATTCCCTCACCAGGGAATCTATGCCCGAAATGGTTGCCTTAACTTCTCAAGCTTCAGCTTTTTCATCTTATGCCATGTCTGCCATGCTGGAGGCTTCTCACCGCACTGCGGTGGCTTCGGCTAATTCCCTCGTTATCCGCAGGATCTTGTGGCTTCGAGAGTGGAAGGCAGATGCTTCTTCTAAGAAGTACCTTGCTGGGTCCCTTTTGCTGGGTCCCGGCTGTTCGGAGAACAGCTGGATGAAATTATTAAGGAAGCTACTGGCGGGAAGAGTACTTCCATGCCACAAACCAAAACCAAGAAACCTGCCCAGGGTAGGAGTCAGTCGAGGTTTCGCTCCTTTCGTTCCTCCAACTGGTCGTCCTCTAAGCTCTCGGCCTCGTCCGCTAACTCAGCCAAGGACCAGAAATCCAACTGGCGCCCAAAAGCGCGTCCATAGAAGACCGCAGGAGGTGCTGCCACAAAGGCAGCCTCCTCGTGACTCTCTGCCCGCTCCGGCGACGTCCTTAGTCGGTGGCAGGCTCTCCCACTTTGGCGACGCTTGGTTTCAACACGTCTCCGATCAGTGGGTGAGAGATATCATCTCCCACGGCTACAGGATAGAATTCTCTTCCAGCCCGCCAAACAGATTTTTTCTCTCAACGCCCCCTTGCTCCAAGGCCGCCGCCTTCTCACAGGCCGTGGCAGCCTTGCAGGCCAACGGAGTAATTGTACCAGTTCCCGCCCGGGAACGGTTCAGAGGTTTCTACTCAAATCTCTTCCTAGTTCCCAAAAAGGACGGTACCTTCCAGCCCATCCTGGATCTCAAGCTTCTCAACAAGCATGTTCAGGTGCGGCACTTTCGCATGGAGTCTCTGCGATCAGTCATTGCCTCAATGACCCAAGGGGATTTCCTGGCATCCATCGACATCAGAGATGCCTATCTGCATGTTCCAATTGCAGTTTCACACCAGCATTGGCTACGTTTTGCAATAGGAGAAGATCATTTCCAATTCGTGGCTCTTCCCTTCGGGTTAGCCACGGCCCCTCGGGTATTCACCAAGGTCATGGCAGCAGTGATTGCGGTTCTGCACCTCCAGGGGTTGGCAGTGATTCCTTACCTGGACGACCTTCTAGTCAAGGCTTCATCCAGCGCAGACTGTCAGCGGAGTGTCTCCCTCACTCTCGCCACTCTAGCCAAATTCGGGTGGCTTGTCAATCTTCCCAAATCTACTCTGACTCCAACCCAGAGTCTCACGTACCTAGGGATGCAGTTCGAGACTTTGCCGGCACTTGTGAAGTTGCCCTTAGTCAAACAGCAGTCACTCCAGCTCTCTGCTGAGGCCCCGCCGTTATACCCTCAGGCGTCTGATGCAGGTGCTGGGTCAAATGGTGGCGTCCATGGAGGCTGTTCCCTTTGCCCAGTTCCATCTGCGCCCCCTGCAGCTGGACATTCTCCGCTGTTGGGACAAGCGGCCTTCCTCCTTACACAGGTTAGTGGCTCTGTCGTCACGGACCAGGAGCTCTCTTCAGTGGTGGCTTCGGCCCCTCTCCCTGTCCCAAGGGCGCTCCTTCCTGGCCCCGTCCTGGGTGATTCTCACCACGGATGCCAGTCTATCCGGCTAGGGAGCGGTATGTCTCCACCACAGAGCGCAGGGCACTTGGACTCCGTCCGAGTCAGCCCTTTCAATCAATGTGCTGGAAACCAGAGCCGTGCTTCTAGCTCTCCTAGCTTTTCACCACCTGCTGGCGGGCAGGCACATTCGAGTCCAGTCAGACAACGCGACAGCGGTTGCCTACATCAATCACCAAGGCGGGACACGCAGCCGCCTGGCAATGATGGAGGTACAACGCATCCTTCAATGGGCAGAGGACTCCAAGTCCACCATATCCGCAGTCCACATCCCAGGCGTGGAAAACTGGGAGGCAGATTATCTCAGCCGTCAAACCGTGGACGGTGGCGAGTGGTCCCTGCACCCGGCAGTGTTTCAGTCAATCTGCCGCAAATGGGGCACTCCGGACGTGGACCTAATGGCATCCCGTCACAACAACAAAGTTCCTGTTTACGTGGCTCGCTCCCACGATCCTCAGGCCTTCGCCGCGGACACTCTGGTTCAAGACTGGTCCCAGTTTCGTCTGTCCTACGTGTTTCCCCCTCTAGCTCTCTTGCCCAGAGTCCTGCGCAAGATCAGAATGGAGGGCCGTCGAGTCATCCTCATTGCACCGGACTGGCCCAGGCGAGCTTGGTATCCAGACCTGCTCCATCTGTCCGCTGAGATGCCGTGGCATCTCCCGGACCGTCCAGACCTACTCTCGCAAGGTCCGTTTTTCCGCCCGAATTCTGCGGCTCTCAAATTGACGGCGTGGCTCTTGAGTCCTGGATATTGACGGCTTCTGGTATCCCTCCTGAAGTCATCTCCACTATGACTCGGGCCCGTAAGTCTTCCTCCGCTAAGATCTATCACAGGACTTGGAAAATTTTCCTGTCCTGGTGTCGCTCTACCGACCATCCTCCTTGGCCATTCTCCTTGCCGACCCTTCTGTCTTTTCTACAGTCCGGTCTGCAGCTAAGACTGTCCCTCAACTCTCTCAAGGGACAAGTCTCAGTTCTGTCAGTTCTGTTCCAGCGGTGTCTCGCTCGGCTGGCTCAGGTCCGCACCTTCATGCAAGGCGCGTCTCACATCATTCCGCCTTATCGGCGGCCCTTGGATCCCTGGGACCTTAACTTATTTCTCACGGTTTTGCAGAAACCCCCTTTTGAGCCTCTTGGGGAGGTTTCTTTGTATCGTCTTTCTCAGAAGGTGGCCTTTCTGGTGGCCATAACTTCCCTCAGGAGAGTCTCTGATTTGGCTGCACTCTCTTCGGAGTCACCTTTTTTAGTTTTTCATCAAGACAAGGTGGTTCTCCGTCCGACTCCGAACTTTCTTCCTAAGGTGGTCTCTCCTTTCTACCTTAACCAGGACATTACCCTACCTTCCTTCTGTCCGGCTCCTGTTCATCGCTTTGAAAAAGCGCTGCATACTCTGGATCTGGTGCGTGCTCTCCGGATCTATGTGTCTCGCACCGCTGCGCTTAGGCGGTGCACCTCTCTTTTTGTGCTAACCACAGGTCGGCGCAAGGGCCTCCCTGCTTCTAAGCCGACCTTAGCCCGTTGGATTAGATCGACCATTTCGGACGCCTACCAGAGTACTCAGGTGCCTCCCCCGCCGGGGATCAAGGCACATTCGACCAGAGCTGTCGGTGCCTCTTGGGCTTTCAGGCACCAGGCTACGGCTCAACAAGTCTGTCAGGCTGCCACTTGGACTAGCCTGCATACCTTCTCGAAGCACTACCAAGTGCATGCTCATGCTTCGGCAGATGAGAGCTTGGGCAGACGCATCCTTCAGGCGGCTGTCACCCATTTGTGAAGTTAGGTTCTGCCTACTTCTTAGTTTTTCTGTTTATTCCCACCCAGGGACTGCTTTGGAACGTCCCAAGGTCTGGGTCTCCCAAAGAAACGATAAAGAAAAAGAGAATTTTGTTTACTTACCGTAAATTCTTTTTCTTATAGTTCCGTATTGGGAGACCCAGCACCCTCCCTGTTGCCTGTTGGCAATTTCTTGTTCCGCGTGTTATCACCGGCTGTTGTCGTGGACAGAGTCTCCGGTTGTTCCGGTTGATTTTATATTTTGATAGATCGGGCTGAAGACAGCGATACCAAATGTGTGAATATATTTTTTTTAACCCTTTATTTTTCAGTGGGGCAAAAGAGGGATGATTTGAACTTTTAGGTGTTTTTACTTTTTTTTTTACTTTTTCAAAAAATGTTCTTAAATTTTTTTTTAAATTTGACTAGTACCCCTAGGGGGCTATTAGGATCAGCTGTCTGATCACTCATTTATTTATCCCAATCAGAGCAGCACAATTTAGACTGGGAGAAATTATCATCTCTTGTAACAGCCAGTATTTGGCTTTTTCTTACAGGACGTGAGTCATGTGAGCTACAGGAGTCATCACATGACCCTGTGATATCATGATAGCCAAGTTAAGGGGTTAAAGATCTCTTACGCATATGCACTACAATACATGGATCTGCTTTGAGCAGGGCAGATCAAAGTGCGCCTGCGCAGGACCTCAATGCCAGCTAGTGAGCATGATGTACGACGCGTCATGCACATGGGCCTCAGAAGAAGGAGGATGGCGATCGCCGCAGAGAGGAAATGCCGGACTAGAGAGAGGAGGCAATGGGTTTGAGATAATGATCAATAACTTTGCTAGCTATTTCATCATCAGCTGACGGTCTCCTTTTTTTCTCAGCCCCAGATCCCCTTGAGTGGAGCCCCAAAAATTGGTCTGTGCGATTTCTTCCTGTAAGCTCCCAAAGTAAGTCTGCCATCTTGTCTTTCTTCTTCCTGCACCAGCTGTAAGGCTACTTTCACATTTGACAGGATGCAAACCGCATATGACCGGATCCTGTGGATTGAATGTGCAACGCATGCAACCGCAATTGTTATTTTATTGTATGCTTCTACTTCTACTTGTGATGGATGAAGGGGAACACAGAATTTATCGGCTGGCATTGGAGTCAGCTGATCGGGAATAAGCTGAACTCCTGATCTCACAGCCCACACACGCTGTGATGGATGCAGGTTAACAGCAATCACTGCCTGCTGCCGATCACGTGTGACCATATCCGGGCTGTGTGGTCATGAGTTCAGCTGAGTTCAGATCAGCTGACTCCAGTGTTGGCCGATTGCTTGTTTTGTGTCCCCCTGCATCCATCGGAGAGTGTTCGGGCTGGAGTTCAACAGAGTTCAGATCAGCTGACTCCAGTGTCGGCCGAATTCAGCTGACCTCACAGGCAGCACACGCTGCGATGGATGCAGGGGGACCCAGAACAAGTAATCGGCCAACATTGGAGTCAGCTGATCAGATTACTTGATCTGCTGGCTGTATGGTTAGAAGTAGGGATGAATGAGCACTAAAATGCTCGGGTTCTCGGAAACCCATGAGTATTTTTTTTTTTTAAATTCATTAAAAAATAAACAAAAACCCCAAACACATAACCCTAACTCTAGGGTTAGGGGGTAAAAAAAATAAAATGTGTGGACTCCCGCTGCATTTTCTATTGCTAAGGTAACCCAAGCAGCTACTGGCTGCTAACCCCCACTGCTTATATGACCTAAATATAAATATATATATAAAGCCTGAGATTGCTAATGTCAGGCCAAGTTTGACCCGGCCATTAAGAATCTCCAATAAAGGGTTAAAAAAAAGACATCACACAGAAAAAATACTTTATTAGAAAAAAATACACAGACACTTTATTAGAAATAAATACACAGACACACTTAGGGACTCCATCTTTATTACTCCCTCTCACCCCTTCACGATCCTGGTCTTCTGTCTGAGAGAGAGGGAGATTTCTGTATTGACCATGCCAAGCTGCTTTCTGGGCATGCTCAGTACAAAAAACAGGATTCTGTCTATCAGGATCCGGCGACTTCCGGTACAGCAGGATCGGGGTCATTGAAATACATTGCAGGTACCACTGCATGTACTAATACAGATGGCCACCTGGTGGCGCTATAACAACACAAAAATCTAATATCACCCATGTAACGCAGCCTAAGCCTCAAAGGCTACCATTACTATTACCGATAGAGCTAACAGCCATGAATCATCGTGATCCGGACTCACCTATAAAGTGCACTTATAACTGGATGTTTTGAGTAGCCCTGACACGCGTTTCTCACCTGGCTTCCTCGCTTGAGGAAAGTGTAATGTGCATGTTTTATTATGTGGTGTCTTGGGCGAGATCGTCGCTGTTTGGGCGCGTGCAGGGGGTGGGACGCCGCACATAGAGTCCGCCTCATCCAGTCATTCCAGGGGAAGCGTGGATCAGAAGAATACTTCCAATAACATCAGTTAACCCATGCATCCTTCTAAGGAAGCTCTCTTGGCGGGGACTCATGCGGAGGCAGCCCCGCACATGCGCACCCAACGAGACCATATCTACTACTGGCAAGTGAAAGGGCACGACCAGGGTGGTAAGAAAATCATCCAAACATAAGGAGAATCCGCCTTAGCCTAGAGAATATGACCATGTATAGTCCTTAAAAGATTTTCTAATGTCCCTATATCATGCAGAGACAAAATTCATATAGTAATATGTGTGTATATATATATATTTACCCCTAGATTCTAAATGGACCTTGCGATACCACAAATTTTCAATCCTGTGGGACCACAGTCATGGCGCAGCTTGAAATGTCTCTGGATCATCCTCAGGGAATCAAGATCCACAACATCACACACCGCAATTATGTCCCTAACATGTTCCCTCGTGCGGACGCGTTGTTCCCTTGATGTTAACCCAATATAAATTAGGCTACAGCCACATACTGCATAATAGATAACGTGACTTTTACTGCATGATTTGTAACTTTTTTTTTTATACTCTTTAGGTCCATCCCAAGCTGACAACATCTCTGGGCAGATAAAAGGAAAACAACCAAATTTGGGACTCCCTTTCTTAAAGCAAGATACCACCCTAGGTACGTAATGGTTCTTAACCAGCATATCCTTTAGGCTTTTCCCCCTTCTAACAGGTAAGAGTGGGCGATGAGTAAAACGTCGTTCAAACTCTGGTCGGTCTTCAGTAACGACCAGTGTTTGTTCAAGATCTGCCTGATCGCCCCCCTCTGACTGTTAACTTGGAGATGAAATGTATCTGTGAGGAAAAAGATTCTTCCCTCTTACTTGTTGATAATAATACCCGTGGAGAACCCTTTTCTGTCTGGTACCCCATTTTTATATTCTAGTCCAGAAAAACAATTGCCTCCCGATCTGCCTTATAGGTTAGTTTGATGTTATATGGGTTATTGTTCAACCAAGTCATGAAGCTCTGCAGTTCAGGACCGGTACCCCTCCAGATAATAAAGATGTCATCTATCTTACCACCTAGTGTAAAATTAATAGATTAGGGATAAGCCAAATGGACGACAATGTTTTAATTTTGTTACATACATTTTTCCTTCTGAGTCCTCTGTTACCATACCAAAAAAATATTCAATGCACATGGTTCAAAAGATAGATTTTCAGCGTAGTTTCTCCTTGATGAAAAATTAACCTTGAAATGGTAGCCTCATTTTAACCAAAACCTGGTATTAATAATTGGACAAATTGAAGAAGGACATGGCATTTGATTTACGAGTAATGCAACAACCTTTTCCCAGTTGATCAGTTTTAGACATCCTTAAAATTATCATTAGTGATGACTAGATATGGGCGAATGCTAAAATATTCGGGTTCGGATTGTTCAAATCCAATAATTTCTACATTTGTGTATTCATACCGAATAACGAACCCAATCCAAGTCAATGGGAAACTCGAATAATTTTCCAGAGGACGTTGGAAATAGGCCTGCGAGGGCTGTAAAAATATTGCAATGGATGGAAAATTGTTGAAACTGAATGGCAACAGCATGCGGAAGATGCCTGAATGTATTTCTGACTCACATTTTATTTCTGGGAGTAATTTTGCCAAAGTATTACGCCACTTTTATGGATAGTAGTGGTCACTCAGTTCAATGAGGTCACCTGAGGTCAGGTTACCTGCGATCATAGGTGGATGACAATGAGCAGCTCCAGCTATGACCGCAAATAACCCAAGTTACGTGACCACACATCGCTGCGACTCATTCTCTGCCTTAAGATCACAGCGGGTGGTCATATTCTATGCCCACGCGCTGTCACTTCAGATGTAGCAGAGCTGGAATCGTTATGGGACCTCGTGTGGATTACATCAGACCTGGGTGTTTTTGGGGTTAATAAAGGAGTGAAAGAGGGTGTTGTTTTTATCTTATTTTGTGTTTGTGTTTATTTATTTTCACTTACAGATTAGTAATGGGGGTAGGGTTTTCATAGACCGTGCCATTGCTAATCTAGGGCTTAGTGGCAGATGTGAGCTGTTATTAACCCCTTATTAGCCTGATTGCCACCGCACCAGGGGAATCGGGAAGAATCGGGTAGAGTGCCAGGATTGTCACATCTAATGGATGTGACAATCCTGAGTGGCTGTGGGCTGCTATTGTTATAACGCGCCTGCTTTATTCTTATTTTCTTTATTTTTCCTTTTTTTATTTTTTATTTCCAAAGGTTCCGGAGTTCCCTGAGAACTCCAGGCCCGGGTCCAGTACTCGGGTATTTTTAAAACCTCTCGGATTCTAAATTTTACAGTCCGGGTCTGTCCATCACTAATCAATAGACAAACAAAAAAAGTGCATAGTGTTCATGTTGTTGTGTAAACAGAAATATTATATGCAAAATTAAAAATGACATGCCATAAGGCAAACAAAATCAAAATGCAAAAAACTAAATTATTGAGTAAATGTTATAAATATTAGTTGTATCCTAACTATAATTAAATTGTTGTACAATGTTTTTCTCCACTTTTCTTAGATAATAATCGTTTTTCTTATTTTCTCATAGGCACTTCATTCAGGGAAAAGACCCAATCAAAGTCAACATCTAAGTCACTGAGCGGGTCGCGTGAAGTCGCTCAAAATTTGCAGACCACCTCAGGTATGGTTTTAGCATATACAGATCTCTAAATTATGGATAAAAAGAAAAAGAAACAATTAAAAAATAATTTAACACAAACAGTCCCATTCTCACACCACATAAAAATACCCAATTAAAGAAAGCAGTCAAAGCTCTCATTGAGCCCAATAGTAGTCCTTGTGTCCAATCTATAAATCCAATGACTCAAGTTGCGCAAGGGCCTTAAATAGGTTACCACCTCTAACCTCTGATCTATGGCCTTTATAATTAAAGGGGTTATCCGGCTTATTTTGACTTTTCTTCATTATTACCCTATTGGGCTACATTGGGGCAGGTAAGTAGCTAGTGATCACTTACCTGCCCTGCTGTCAGCCTTTCTCCCCCGGCTCAGAGCGGTCATGTGACCGCTCCTGCCGCGATTTTGCTGCTTCCGGTCATTTCATGTCAACATGGGCAGGACCATGTTGACATGCAAATCTAGAACAGCATGTTGCCGCCCTGCTGGGCGAGTACAGTGCGTGGAGTCCCCGCACCTCTTCCCTGCACCCTCCCACACATTCCTCCGCACCCCGTACTCTCCCCGCCCACGGTGTCAACGCCAGCACCAGGCCCCCTGCTCAGGACAGCAGGAGTGCCCGTGCAGTCTGTGTCCCGCTCCAGCCCCGCGGCTGCCTTCATTGCAGGCTCAGCAGCCTCTCACATTGCAGTCCAATGGGGACAGTGTTGCCAATGTATGTAAAGCGCTGTGGAATTAATAGCGCTATATAAATGAATAAATATTATATATTATTATTATTATATGTAGGCCATTATACATTTTTGATTGCTATAGGGGCACCACTGGAGGGCTGTGTGGGTAACAGTTAGGCCTTGTATGCACACTGCGTTTTTTGAGTGCAGTTTTGGTAACAAAACTTCCTGCATTTCCTTCCCAGAAAAGTCTATGTGATTTCAGTTTTTCTGTTCACACTTTGCAGCTTTTTTTTTGGCTGCATCTTTGTGGTGACCACAAAGATGCAGCATGTCAATTCTTACTGCATTTTTTCCTGCGGTTTTTGAGCTCTTCCAATCAATAGATGACTTAAAAAACACACTGAGCAAAAACGCAGTAAAACGCGGCAAATAATACATGCCGAGAGTGCGTTTTTTTGGGCCTAAAAACATGAATCTTTGTGGTCACCACAAAGATGCAGCGTGCGCACATAGCCTTATTCTGTTTAAAGGCCTATATGGTAGCCATTATACTATTTGGAAGGCTATGTGGGGCCCATTATACTGTGTGCAGACCGTTATAGAATATGGAGGAGCCATTATACTGTATGAAGGGCTGTGTTGGGGCCATCGTACTGTGTTGGGGTTGTTGTGGGTGTATTATGCTTTGCTGGGTGGGAGGTGATGTAGAATCATCAAACTGTGCGTGGAGGGTACTGTGCAGGAATTCACTTTGGGTGTATCATACAGTGTTTGGGGGGCACTTTTGTTGGGATCATACTTTATGGGGGTCATGAAAGGGATTTCCTAATGTGTGGAAACACTAACGGGCAGCAATTTGCCATGTGCGCATGCTGCATCTTTATGGAGACCACAAAGATGCACGGTTTTGGTCCCAAAAAACATACCCCTGGTGTGCATTTTTTTTGCGTTTTTGCCCAGTGTATTTTTTAAAGTCAAATCTATTGACTGGAAGGGCTCAAAAACACAGAAAGAACCTTGTTTAGTCACCACAAAAACGCAGCCAAAAAAAAAAAGCTGCAATGTGCGCTTTGGTGCATACCGATGGGTTGTGTGGGTATGCTGGGAGTTGTTGTTCTACTTCAGAAAGGGAGCGTGAGGTTGCAGGTTGTTGTATTGTTATGCCAGTGGGGTTGTCATTTGGATCTGCTGCTTTTCAGTGTTCCTACTGAGTCTTCTAGGATATACTCCGCGGCTGCCTTCATTGCAGGCTCAGCAGCCTCTCACATTGCAGCGCAGGCAGCCGCGGGGATAACGAGCGCTGCCATCAGGATGTTAGATGACATCATTGCCTGCTGTGACAATCTTCGCTTCACTCCTGTCAGCGCTGTCACTGCCTTCTATGCCGCTGCGTTCTCACGTCACTAGCGGTGACGTCTCGGGCGATACTGCTGAGATTGCGGCGGGCATAGAAGTCAGGGACAGCGCTGACAGGAGTGAAGCGAAGATTGTCACCGCAGGTAATGATTTCATTTAACCTCCTGACAGCAGCGCTCGGCATCCCCTGCAGTGACCTGGGCTATTGATGTTAGCTCAGGTCACTGCATTACTCTCCCAGCCAATGAGGAACATTCTGTTCTTCATTGACTGGGACATTGACTATGGTATGGATTGTCATGGGACCCCCTTATTGGATTATGCTGGACCTGGATTTGTTTTTCTTTTGAATAAATTGGTGAATGAGGGAATGTTTTGAGGAGTGTTTTTTCAAATAAAACTTTTTTTTTGTTGTCTATTTTTTTATTACTGACTGGGTTTGTGATGTCGGATATCTGATTGACGCGTGACATCACTAATCCCAGGGCTTGATGCCAGGTGACATTACACATTTGGCATCAACCCCATATATTACCCCGTTTGCCACCGCACCAGGGCACGGGATGAGTTGGGGCAAAGCACCAGGATTGGCACATCTAATGGATGTGCCACTTCTGGGGCGGCTGTGGCCTGCTATTTTTAGGCTGGGGAGTGTCCAATAACAGTGGGCCTCCCTAGTCTGAGAATACCAGACCACAGCTGTCTGCTTTACCTTGGCTGGTGATCCAATTTGGGGGGACCCCATGTTTTTTGTTTTAAATTATTTATTTAATTTAAAATAACAGCGTGGGGTGCCCTCTGTTTTATATTACCAGCCAAGCTGAAGCTGCCAGCTGTGGTTTGCAGGCTGCAGCCATCTGCTTTATCCTAGCTGGCTACAAAAGTATGGGGGACCCATTGTCGTTTGTTTTTTTTTTAATTATTTTTTATTTATTTTTTGGATAAATACAAGGCTAAGCATACTTTAGTGCCACATGAAAGTCACTAAAGGGTGCCAGCTTAGAATATGCAGGGGGGTAGGACATTATATGTCTTTCTCATCTATCTATCTATCTATCTATCTATCTATCATCTGTCTATCCCTCTGTTTATTCATTCATCCCTCTATCACTCTGTCTCTATATCTATCTATTCATCTCTATATCTACTCATCTATTTATCTTTCTTGCTGCTTCCGTTTTTTGCGGTCCGCAAAAAAAACGGAAGGCACACAGATGACACACGGATGTATCCGTGAAAAAATTGGCCATTTTTTAGTGCTGGGGTAGAATACTGACAGGGAATGAGTGTGCAGGGGGCGGGCAGGGGACGGGGCTGGACACTGAGGCCGGGCAGTGCCAGCTCTAACTGAGGTTTTGCACAGGAAGTGGTCAGTTTGCTAGAGCAAAATGTAAACAAAGAACTGCAGAGAATAAAGGGATAATTCAAGTGGAACAAAAGTTAGAAAACAAAAAATAACAATATAGGGGTGTTTTATATGACAATACAGCACAGATAAACTCAATATTTTTTGGTAAGCTAATGTCGGACAACTCCTTTAATTTGCTTGAGTCAGATTCATGGTACAATTGGAAATGTTTTGGTAGGGTTTTTAGGTGTTCCGTCTCTTGCAGAGTCTTTGTTTTCTCACTGTCCCTGATGTGCTCACGGGCTCCCACCTTTAACCCCCTAACCACTGGACGATTTTTCCGTTTTTGTTTTTTGCTCCCCTTTTTCCGAGAGTCGTATCTTTTTTATTTTTCCCGTCAATCTTGCCATAAGAGGGCTCGTTTTTTGCGGGACGTATTGGTCTTTAAAGTGAAACCATGAGTTTTACCATATGTGGTACTGGAAAACAGCACAAAATTTCCACGTGCGGAAAAATTACAAAAAAGTGTGATTGGACAATGGTTTATGGGGTACTTTATTCACCGTGTTCACTGTATGGTAAAACTGATGGGTGGGTGTGATACTTCAGGTTGGTATGAGTTCGTTGATACCAAACATGTTTAGGTTTACTTTTTTTTTTAAACATAAATTTTTATTGCATTTTTCAGAATTATTACAATATGTCTAACATTTGAACAAGAATAAATTCACCTTACCAATTTACCCACCCTTGTCTTACCCCACCCTCTTTTATTCCCACTTTATCCCCCCCCAACATTTTTAATACGCTGAACACCAGGTATAAGTCGCAAAAGAACACACAGCTCCTCCATATTCCGATTCCCGTTTGAAGCCCTATTTCTCTGAAACCCTCGTCTCGCCCTACTGTTGTGTCTCTACTGCGTGTGTATTTTCAGCTTTCCCAATGTGCCTTGCAAGTCTCCCAGTAGATACCATTCCGTATTAGTGAAAGGAGATACCACTTTCCGTATTTCTGCAACTCCATACTGTTGTACTATAAATCTCTTCCATTTTTTAAAAAAGTTTCCCGTTAGTTCGTCCTTATTTATTTCGGCTTCCAACTGTTCAATATTGAGCAGCTTTTTAATCTGATTGACCACCTCCTCCTCTGATGGAACAGATTCCTCGAGCCATCTGCGTAGTAGGGCCTTTTTCCCTATCATAGCAATATTATGAAAGAGTCTTGGAATCGTGGTCCCCCGTGTATCTCCTCCTCCTTCCTTTTCTTTAGTCCTGTGGTGGAAAATCCATAACAATGGGTCTAGTTCCATTTCCACTTCCCATACTTTTTCTATAAGTGTCTTCATTTTTCCCCAAAATTTCTGACTTTGTGGGCACTGCCAAATCCCGTGGTATAAGTCCGTTTTCGGCTGTTTACATTTGGGGCAATGTTCTATTTTATTCATAGTCTGCTTGGTGGGGATGTTAAAACCATAAATTGCTCTGTGCATTAATCTAAACTGTGTGTCCCTCCAGCCCTCATTAATCACCTCCTTCCTCATCCTCATCCATCCCTGCTGTATCTTTTCCCCCTGCCTCTGTATCTTTTAGTTGTCGTGCCCATGCTCCCCAGACCTGGTCCGAGTGCAGTGGTACCAGTGCTGTTCTCAGATCTTTGTACAGGGAGGAGATAGTAATCTCCTGTTTATCCTTCATTATAAATTGATCCATTTCATTCAATACCTGTTCTTTTCTAACATCCCTCAATAGTCCCATTATTCCCTTTTCCACCTGTTTGTATTGTATGATTTGGAATGGGGAAAGCCCGTACCTGTTCACCATCTCCTCAAGAGTCAACCACCTATGTTCCGTTTCATGGAGCATATCCTTCACCCCACTGATCCCCTTATTTCTCCATTCTAGAAATAGTTTGTTTTCCCTCCCTGCTGGGAATTCCGGAAAATTCCAGATATTTAGGTATTTGGAGATTCGCCAGGACAGGTTAAACTTTTTCCTCACTGCTTTCCACGCCATTATCGTATCCCTACATACCAGGGAGTGCTTAATTTTCCTCGGAATATTGGCCAATGACGTGTGTAATATTGCCCCCAAGTCCCATGGTCTACAGTACTCACTTTCCAATTTTATGTTAGAATAGCTATTTGTCTTCCTCAGCCAGTCTATTACGTGCCTCATCAAGCATGCAAGGTTGTAGCCTCTCACATTTGGCATCTTGATTCCTCCCTTTTCCAGTGGTAGCATTAGTTTTTTCACCCTAATTCTTGGTCTTTTTCTCTTCCATAGGAAGCTTGTAAATGCTTTATTCAGTCTATTTACATCCGCATGCTTTAATAATATAGGGATAGTCTGCATTGGGTATAGCAGCTTCGAGAAACTCATCATTTTTATGAGGTGGTTTCTACCTAGCAGGGATAGCGGCAGCCCCTCCCACATCTTTAGCTCTCGTTCTATTTTCTGTATCAACGGTTTGAAGTTTATTTCATAAATGGAGGCAGGCTGGCGTCCCATCTGGATCCCCAGGTATTTAAGGTGGGTTTTTGCTATCGGTATCCCACATATGTTATCCCCTATTCCATAGGTTTTCAGGGATGACATGGTTCGCTCATTCAGAAACAGTATTTCACATTTTGTCTTGTTCAATTTAAAACCTGCCATAGACCCAAATCTCTCTATCTGTTGTATTGTTTTTAAAAGGTCATTCTGTGGTCTATTCATGAATAATATGATATCGTCCGCGAATAGAGCTGAATGTACTTTTTCCGTTCCAATGTTAATGCCCTTAAAGCAGTCTCCTCCATTGATCAGTTTTGATAATGGCTCAATGGCTAGATTGAACAAGAGAGGAGACAGCGGGCACCCCTGTCTCGTCCCTTTGGTCAAAGAGAAGGGTCGTGACAAAAATCCGGGTGGCGCCACTCTTGCCTGAGGGTTTGCATATAGTATACCTATAAATGTTCTGAATGCTCCCCTGAAGCCCATATTATCTAGGACTGTTTCCAGCTATGGCCACTGCACATTATGAAACGCTTTTTCAGCATCCAACGTGATCATGGCTGGAAATTCCCCTCCTTGTAGATCTCTGTGTCTGATGGCGTCCATTACTATCATGGCCTTTCTTACGTTTGTCACGGCTGCTCTCCCCTTTACAAACCCCGATTGGGTGGGAGAAATTAGCCTTGGTAATACCTCTGCTAATCGATTGGCCATCAATTTGGCCACTAGTTTAAGGTCTTGGTTGATTAGTGAGATTGGTCTATAATTCGTTGGATTGTCCAAATTTTTGTCTCCTTTGGGTAAAAGTTTTATATATGCAGTGTTAAGGTGGCTAGACATTCCCGTACCCCCTAACATTTTATTAAACATACGTGTCAGCGTTGGTGATATTTCCTCCTTTAGTACTTTATAGAATTCCCCATTGAACCCGTCAGGCCCCGGTGCTTTATGTATACTCAGTTCTCCTATTATTGTTTGCACTTCCTCTATTGTGATGTCCGCGTTCAGTCTAGTCAGTTCGTCCTCGGTTATTTGTGTAAGTCCTAATGTCTTTAGCCACTCCCTCCCTCCTTCTCCATTTTCATCCCCTTTACTATATAGTTTGGCATAGTATTCCCCCAAGATCTGGTTGATCTCCTGTGGATTCGTCGATTTGGTCCCATCCTGTCTTGTCATATTAGCTATTAACGTCAACGGTCGTCTTCCCTTTGCCAGGTTAGCCAGCAGTTTACCTGCCTTATTGCCAAATCGGTGCAAGTCAACCTCCTGCTGAGACCTTACTAGTTCTTCTCGTTTTCCTACCCACATGTCAAACTCTTATTTTGCTTCCTTCCACTCTTCTTTTGCTTTTTGGGATTTGTTTTCTAGGTACCTTGTGTATTTCTCTCTCAAACTAGTGCTTGCCTCCTGGTAATGTTTTTGCGTCTGTTTCCTGATTTTGGCTACATGCCCCATCAGTCTCCCCCTTAATACTACTTTCACTGTTTCCCAGAATAGCATTGCCTCTTCCTCGTACCCGCTGTTAGTGCCGCAATATTCCTCCCACCACTCAATTAATGTTTTAATAAAATCTTTATCTTTGAGTAAGAATGATGGAAATCTCCATATATAATCCGAGCCCCTCTGTATTCTGTCATTTAAGTCTAAGGTCACCGGGCTGTGGTCGGATATAACCATGTTCTGACCCTGTGCCAGAGTCTGTGGTCTACTAACATAAAGTCAATCCTTGACCATGCTTCGTGTGGGTGTGAGTAGTGTGTAAATTCACGTTCATATGGGTGTTGCGTTCTCCAACTGTCCTGCAGATTTGTGTCTTCCAGTAATTTGGCCATCAAACCCTTTGTATTCCTACTCTGCCTACTTGTTCCTTGCCATACCTCCTGTGACGACATGGACTCTCATGGGTTAAAGTTTCTTAAAATCCAGCCAGACAGCATGATAGATTGTCTATAGATGGGGAGAAGTCCCTCATTGTTTTTACAAGACTCTTGTTGACTCAATGTGATTGTGGTTGGCCACTGAAAGCTAGACGTATTGTTCTCCAGACATTTCCAGTAACCATTGTATTGTAGGTTGTGTATTGATAATGTAATTAGTCTTAGTTTCGGATACCACTCAAAGGGAGTGAAAGTGGGGCTTGTGAATTACCTCCTCACACCAGTCCATTTTGGAGAATGACCTAGTACAAGGACTATCCAGTCAGTTTGAAGAAGCCATCACCCACCTCCAAGCCAAGCAGGGACCCTGATGTGGATCTTTCTAACATCTTTTCCAGGATGGTTTGCATTCCCGTCTCCATCATCGACTTCTGAGCCAAGAACCGTGAGTAAGCCTAACCACACTGTGGCTTTTGACTGGGGGAGGATTGAAGTGGGAGATTTGTGCAGGCCCAACTCATGGACCCCACAATATGGCTGCTCAACTTGGGTGGAGGGTAATCAGGGGGAGGTGTATAGATGCAAGCCTCTGTTGCTGACCTCAACCATTAAAAAAGGACAATGCCGTCAAGAGGAGAAGGATGATCGGAAGCCTACATGTCTGGCTAATATAAAGAAGGGGGAGGAATGTGACGACATGGACTCTCATGGGGTAAAGTTTCTTAAATCCCAGCCAGACAGCATGATAGATTGTCTATAGATGGGGAGAAGTCCCTCATTGTTTTTACAAGACTCCTTGTTGACTCAATGTAATTGTGTTGGCCACTGAAAGCTAGACGTATTGTTCTCCAGACATTTCCAGTAACCATTGTATTGTAGTTGTGTATTGATAATGTAATTATCTTAGTAGCCATTGTCTAGTCGGTGACTCCCAGTTTTACATGTACACCCTCAGTCTTTCTATGCACATCATTTAAATGAACATTGTCCATGCAGCTTGAAATTCCTCCAATGGGAGAAGCAATCTTGTCCAACCCAATCGATGAGGACGCAGTGTATCCAAGTGGAAGGTTGTGGGCTATAAAAAGGACTTCTTAAGCCACCAGGGGTTGTTGATGGATGCTGATGGATCCAGTCTAAGCTCTTTGGAGCTGACTAGGATCAGGATATCTTATGGGCTTCAATCTAGGGACTCCGGACCGGTTGGAGACCATATCCACCAGCCTAGGGATTTCGGACTCCGGCTGCCAGGATTTTAACATCAAACCAGGACTACCTAAGGAGGACACTCAGGTTGGGACAGTTCAGTCACCTGTTACAGACTTTGCAGACCTCAGACAGCTTGGAACCTGTGAGGCATGGACATTCTAAATCCCTGGTGAGCCAGCGAAGGGTGAGACTCTGTTGCCTGTTACATTTTTGTGTTTTGCTGGTTATGTGATATGTGCCGTTAATTGTTTTGGGGATCCAATAAAGTCTAATTATTGTGGTTCCCTCACCCTGTGTTGTCTGAGTAGTGTTACGCGCACGGTTAAGGAGGCCGGCGTTCAGTTGGGATGAGCCCTGAGCCACCGCTGTCTTTCTAAAGGCGGCGGGTTTTAGTGGACGAGAGCACCCACTGAGCCCCGTGTCTCCACAATTGGTGGCCAGCGGTGGGATACTACTCAGCCTGGTTTACCCAGGGGAGCTGCAGTGGACTGGTGTTTTCGGGACACCGTCCAGGGCTCAACAACCAGGGAGGCACATAAGCATACCCAGCAGGCCATAGGGGGAGGCATTCAGGTTTCGGACGCTGCCATGTCCAACCCCACCAGCTCAGCCATGGGACAAGGACAAGAGAGGAGTTACGACCGCTGCAGTAAATGGATGTTGCAGGATCTGTGCCGGAGGCGAGAGATTGTCTGCTGGAGCGTTGGGATGCCCAGAATGATTCAGAGGACGATGAGGATCCCGCCGATATTGACCCAAGGGATGTAGACTATGTGCCACATCATGGATCTAGTGACATTTGGGAATCAACACTTTGTCCAAAATGGCCCAAGCTCACAGCGTTGTTGGATGCATTGGGGCCTAGATCCTCAAGAGAAGAGAGGGCTTATGTTCTGGAATATGTTTCTGGGTTCCCAGCTGCAGGTACTGCTAACACCAGCCGGTCGAGAAGGATGGTCCCGCTACCCAGCAGAAGCTGCGCCAAAACAAAGGACTACAACAGGGCCTGTGACTCGCCCAATCTATGGCGCTGTTATACATGTGGGCGCAATGGACATCTAGATAAAGATTGTCTCCAAAACCAAGGCCGCATGCTTGGAGCCCGTCTGCCACTCCAACCAGTCAACATATGCCGAGATGAACTAACGAGACCTGAGGAATGCTACTCCAAGAAACACCAATAGTTGAGGAAGTGGTTTATCCAGTCCACACCCTACGGCAGGCCGGACACCGTACACCAGCCAACCTCCATCCCCACATCCAGACGGTCAAGGTCGGGTGAGTATACAGGCTCAGGGGACTTCGAGACATTGGATCTTCCATCACTCTGGTAAGCCCAGTTATTGTTTCTCCAGAAGACCCTGTACCAGATTCCCAATTACCCATCTCCCTGGCTGAGGGCCAGCGCTCAGACGTCCCTCTGGCATGTGTGCAGTTGGACCTAAAAACCGACCAGGGAGAGGTCGAGGTGGGAGCTTGTGGATAGCCCTCCCCACACCTGGTATTTTGGGGACCATCCAGAAGTGATCGATGTGGGGATTGTGAACAGCCTCCCCATTCCTGACATGTGTGGAGACTGACCAGAGCAAGGCTGATGTGGAGCTTATGGACCACCGTCCACACACCTGTTGTTTCGGGACTAGCCAGGCGGAAGTTGAAGTGGGGTCATAGATGGCCCCACCAAGCCTGTTTCGGATACCACTCAAAGGAAGTGAAAGTGGGGCTTGTGAATTACTCCTCACACCAGTCATTTTGGAGAATGACCTAGTGACAGAGACTATCCAGTCAGTTTGAAGAAGCCATCACCCACCTCCAAGCCAAGCAGGGACCACCTGATGTGGAATCTTTCTAACATCTTTTCCAGGGATGGTTTGCATTCTCCCGGTTCTCCATCATCGACTTCTGAGCCAAGAACCGTGAGTAAGCCTAACCACACTGTGGCTTTTGACTGGGGAGGATTGATAGTGGGAGATTTGTGCAGGCCCAACTCATGGACCCCACAATATGGCTGCTCAACTTGGGGAGGTAATCAGGGGCGGTGTATAGATGCAAGCCTCTGTTGCTGACCTCACCATTAAAAAGGACAATGCCGTCAAGAGGAGAAGGATGATCGGAAGCCTATCATGTCTGGCTAATATTAAGAAGGGGGAGGAATGTGACGACATGGAGACTCTCATGGGTTAAAGTTTCTTAAAATCCAGCCAGACAGCATGATAGATTGTCTATAGATGGGGGAGAAGTCCCTCGTTGTTTTTACAAGACTCTTGTTGACTCAATGTAATTGTGTTGGCCACTGAAAGCTAGACGTATTGTTCTCCAGACATTTCCAGTAACCATTGTATTGTAGTTGTGTATTGATAATGTAATTATCTTAGTAGCCATTGTCTAGTCGGTGACTCCCCAGTTTACATGTACACCCTCAGTCTTTCTATGCACATCATTTAAATGAACATTGTCCATGCAGCTTGAAATTCCTCCAATGGGAGAAGCAATCTTGTCCAACCAATCGATGAGGACGCAGTGTATCCAAGTGGAAGGTTGTGGCTATAAAAAGGACTTCTTTAAGCCACCAGGGGTTGTTGATGGATGCTGATGGATCCAGTCTAAGCTCTTTGGAGCTGACTAGAGGATCAGGATATCTTATGGCTTCAATCTAGGGACTCCGGACCCGGTTGGAGACCATATCCACAGCCTAGGGATTTCGACTCCGGCTGCCAGGATTTTAACATCAAACCAGGACTAACCTAAGGAGGACACTCAGGTTGGGACAGTTCAGTCACCTGTTACAGACTTTGCAGACCTCAGACAGCTTGGAACCTGTGAGGCATGGACATTCTAAATCCCTGGTGAGCCAGCGGAAGGGTGAGACTCTGTTGCCTGTTACATTTGTGTGTTTTGCTGGTTATGTGATATGTGCCGTTAATTGTTTGGGGATCCAATAAAGTCTAATTATTGTGGTTCCCTCACCCTGTGTTGTCTGAGTAGTGTTACGCGCACGGTTAAGGAGGCCGGCGTTCAGTTGGGATGAGCCCTGAGCCACGCTGTCTTTCTAAAGGCGGCGGGTTTTAGTGGACGAGAGCACCCACTGAGCCCCGTGTCTCCACAATTGGTGGCAGCGGTGGGATACTACTCAGCCTGGTTTACCCAAGGGGAGCTGCAGTGGGACTGGTGTTTTCGGACACCGTCCAGGGCTCAACAACCAGGGAGGCACATAAGCATACCCAGCAGGCCATAGGGGAGGCATTCAGGTTTCGGACGCTGCCATGTCCAACCCCACCAGCTCAGCCATGGGACAAGGACAAGAGAGGAGTTACGACCGCTGCAGTAAATGGATGTTGCAGGATCTGTGCCGGAGGCGAGAGATTGTCTGCTGGAGCGTTGGGATGCCCAGAATGATTCAGAGGACGATGAGGATCCCGCCGATATTGACCCAGAGGATGTAGACTATGTGCCACATCATGGATCTAGTGACAATTGGGACTCAACTTTGTCCAAAATGGCCCAAGCCACAGCGGTTGTTGGATGCATTGGGGCCTAGATCCTCAGAGAAGCAGAGGGCTTATGTTCTGGAATATGTTTATGGGATTCCAGCTGCAGTACTGCTAACACCAGCCGGTCGAGAAGGATGGTCCCGCTACCCAGCAGAAGCTGCGCCAAACAAAGGACTACAAACAGGGCCTGTGACTCGCCCAATCTATGGCGCTGTTATACATGTGGGCGCAATGGACATCTAGATAAAGATTGTCTCCAAAACCAAGGCCGCATGCTTGGAGCCCGTCTGCCACTCCAACCAGTCAACATATGCCGAGATGAACTAACGAGACCTGAGAATGCTACTCCCAAGAAACACCAATAGTTGAGGAAGTGGTTTATCCAGTCCACACCCTACGGCAGGCCGGACACCGTACACCAGCCAACCTCCATCCCCACATCCAGACGGTCAAGGTCGGTGATATACAGGCTCAGGGACTTCGAGACATTGGATCTTCCATCACTCTGGTAAGCCCAGTTATTGTTTCTCCAGAAGACCCTGTACCAGATTCCCAATTACCCATCTCCCTGGCTGAGGGCCAGCGCTCAGACGTCCCTCTGGCATGTGTGCAGTTGGACCTAAAACCGACCAGGGAGAGGTCGAGGTGGAGCTTGTGGATAGCCTCCCCACACCTGGTATTTGGGGACCATCCAGAAGTGATCGATGTGGGGATTGTGAACAGCCTCCCCATTCCTGACATTGTGGAGACTGACCAGAGCAAGGCTGATGTGGAGCTTATGGACACCGTCCACACACCTGTTGTTTCGGGGACTAGCCAGGAGGAAGTTGAAGTGGGGTTCATAGATGGCCCCACCAAGCCTGTTTCGGATACCACTCAAAGGGAAGTGAAAGTGGGGCTTGTGAATTACCTCCTCACACCAGTCATTTTGGAGAATGACCTAGTACAAGGACTATCCAGTCAGTTTGAAGAAGCCATCACCCCACCTCCAAGCCAAGCAGGACCCTGATGTGGATCTTTCTAACATCTTTTCCAGGGATGGTTTGCATTCCCGGTCTCCATCATCGACTTCTGAGCCAAGAACCGTGAGTAAGCCTAACCACACTGTGGCTTTTGACTGGGGAGATTGATAGTGGAGATTTGTGCAGGCCCAACTCATGGAACCCACAATATGGCTGCTCAACTTGGGGGAGGTAATCAGGGGGAGGTGTATAGATGCAAGCCTCTGTTGCTGACCTCACCATTAAAAAGGACAATGCCGTCAAGAGGAGAAGGATGATCGGAAGCCTATCATGTCTGGCTAATATTAAGAAGGGGGAGGAATGTGACGACATGGACTCTCATGGGTTAAAGTTTCTTAAAATCCAGCCAGACAGCATGATAGATTGTCTATAGATGGGGGAGAAGTCCCTCATTGTTTTTACAAGACTCTTGTTGACTCAATGTAATTGTGTTGGCCACTGAAAGCTAGACGTATTGTTCTCCAGACATTTCCAGTAACCATTGTATTGTAGTTGTGTATTGATAATGTAATTATCTTAGTAGCCATTGTCTAGTCGGTGACCTCCCAGTTTACATGTACACCCTCAGTCTTTCTATGCACATCATTTAAATGAACATTGTCCATGCAGCTTGATATTCCTCCAATGGGAGAAGCAATCTTGTCCAACCAATCGATGAGGACGCAGTGTATCAAGTGGAAGGATGTGGCTATAAAAAGGACTTCTTTAAGCCACCAGGGGTTGTTGATGGATGCTGATGGATCCGTCTAAGCTCTTTGGAGCTGACTAGAGGATCAGGATATCTTATGGCTTCAATCTAGGGACTCCGGACCCGGTTGGAGACCATATCCACAGCCTAGGATTTCGACTCCGGCTGCCAGGATTTTTAACATCAAACCAGACTACCTAAGGAGGACACTCAGGTTGGGACAGTTCAGTCACCTGTTACAGACTTTGCAGACCTCAGACAGCTTGGAACCTGTGAGGCATGGACATTCTAAATCCCTGGTGAGCCAGCGGAAGGGTGAGACTCTGTTGCCTGTTACATTTGTGTGTTTTGCTGGTTATGTGATATGTGCCGTTAATTGTTTGGGGATCCAATAAAGTCTAATTATTGTGGTTCCCTCACCCTGTGTTGTCTGAGTAGTGTTACGCGCACGGTTAAGGAGGCCCGGCGTTCAGTTGGGATGAGCCCTGAGCCACGCTGTCTTTCTAAAGGCGGCGGGTTTTAGTGGACGAGAGCACCCACTGAGCCCCCGTGTCTCCACAATTGGTGGCAGCGGTGGGATACTACTCAGCCTGGTTTACCCAGGGGAGCTGCAGTGGACTGGTGTTTTCGGACACCGTCCAGGGCTCAACAACCAGGGAGGCACATAAGCATACCCAGCAGGCCATAGGGGAGGCATTCAGGTTTCGGACGCTGCCATGTCCAACCCCACCAGCTCAGCCATGGGACAAGGACAAGAGAGGAGTTACGACCGCTGCAGTAAATGGATGTTGCAGGATCTGTGCCGGAGGCGAGAGATTGTCTGCTGGAGCGTTGGGATGCCCAGAATGATTCAGAGGACGATGAGGATCCCGCCGATATTGACCCAGAGGATGTAGACTATGTGCCACATCATGGATCTAGTGACAATTGGGAATCAACTTTGTCCAAAATGGCCCAAGCCACAGCGTTTGTTGGATGCATTTGGGCCTAGATCCTCAAGAGAAGAGAGGGCTTATGTTCTGGAATATGTTTATGGGATTCCAGCTGCAGTACTGCTAACACCAGCCGGTCGAGAAGGTGGTCCCGCTACCAGCAGAAGCTGCGCCAAAACAAAGGACTACAAACAGGGCCTGTGACTCGCCCAATCTATGGCGCTGTTATACATGTGGGCGCAATGGACATCTAGATAAAGATTGTCTCCAAAACCAAGGCCGCATGCTTGGAGCCCGTCTGCCACTCCAACCAGTCAACATATGCCGAGATGAACTAACGAGACCTGAGGAATGCTACTCCCAAGAAACACCAATAGTTGAGGAAGTGGTTTATCCAGTCCACACCCTACGGCAGGCCGGACACCGTACACCAGCCAACCTCCATCCCCACATCCAGACGGTCAAGGTCGGTGATATACAGGCTCAGGGACTTCGAGACATTGGATCTTCCATCATCTCTGGTAAGCCCAGTTATTGTTTCTCCAGAAGACCCCTGTACCAGATTCCCAATTACCCATCTCCCTGGCTGAGGGCCAGCGCTCAGACGTCCCTCTGGCATGTGTGCAGTTGGACCTAAAAACCGACCAGGGAGAGGTCGAGGTGGAGCTTGTGGATAGCCTCCCCACACCTGGTATTTTGGGGACCATCCAGGAAGTGATCGATGTGGGGATTGTGAACAGCCCTCCCCATTCCTGACATTGTGGAGACTGACCAGAGCAAGGCTGATGTGGAGCTTATGGACACCGTCCACACACCTGTTGTTTCGGGGACTAGCCAGGAGGAAGTTGAAGTGGGTTCATAGATGGCCCCACCAAGCCTGTTTCGGATACCACTCAAAGGGAAGTGAAAGTGGGCTTGTGAATTACCTCCTCACACCAGTCATTTTGGAGAATGACCTAGTACAAGGACTATCCAGTCAGTTTGAAGAAGCCATCACCCACCTCCAAGCCAAGCAGGACCCTGATGTGGATCTTTCTAACATCTTTTCCAGGGATGTTTGCATTCCCGGTCTCCATCATCGACTTCTGAGCCAAGAACCGTGAGTAAGCCTAACCACACTGTGGCTTTTGACTGGGGGAGGATTGATAGTGGGAGATTTGTGCAGGCCCAACTCATGGACCCCACAATATGGCTGCTCAACTTGGGGGAGGTAATCAGGGGGAGGTGTATAGATGCAAGCCTCTGTTGCTGACCTCACCATTAAAAAGGACAATGCCGTCAAGAGGAGAAGGATGATCGGAAGCCTATCATGTCTGGCTAATATTAAGAAGGGGGAGGAATGTGACGACATGGACTCTCATGGGTTAAAGTTTCTTAAAATCCAGCCAGACAGCATGATAGATTGTCTATAGATGGGGGAGAAGTCCCTCGTTGTTTTTACAAGACTCTTGTTGACTCAATGTAATTGTGTTGGCCACTGAAAGCTAGACGTATTGTTCTCCAGACATTTCCAGTAACCATTGTATTGTAGTTGTGTATTGATAATGTAATTATCTTAGTAGCCATTGTCTAGTCGGTGACTCCCAGTTTACATGTACACCCTCAGTCTTTCTATGCACATCATTTAAATGAACATTGTCCATGCAGCTTGAAATTCCTCCAATGGGAGAAGCAATCTTGTCCAACCAATCGATGAGGACGCAGTGTATCCAAGTGGAAGGTTGTGGCTATAAAAAGGACTTCTTTAAGCCACCAGGGGTTGTTGATGGATGCTGATGGATCCAGTCTAAGCTCTTTGGAGCTGACTAGAGGATCAGGATATCTTATGGCTTCAATCTAGGGACTCCGGACCCGGTTGGAGACCATATCCACAGCCTAGGGATTTCGACTCCGGCTGCCAGGATTTTAACATCGAACCAGGACTACCTAAGGAGGACACTCAGGTTGGGACAGTTCAGTCACCTGTTACAGACTTTGCAGACCTCAGACAGCTTGGAACCTGTGAGGCATGGACATTCTAAATCCCTGGTGAGCCAGCGGAAGGGTGAGACTCTGTTGCCTGTTACATTTGTGTGTTTTGCTGGTTATGTGATATGTGCCGTTAATTGTTTGGGGATCCAATAAAGTCTAATTATTGTGGTTCCCTCACCCTGTGTTGTCTGAGTAGTGTTACGCGCACGGTTAAGGAGGCCGGCGTTCAGTTGGGATGAGCCCTGAGCCACGCTGTCTTTCTAAAGGCGGCGGGTTTTAGTGGACGAGAGCACCCACTGAGCCCCGTGTCTCCACAATTGGTGGCAGCGGTGGGATACTACTCAGCCTGGTTTACCCAGGGGAGCTGCAGTGGACTGGTGTTTTCGGACACCGTCCAGGGCTCAACAACCAGGGAGGCACATAAGCATACCCAGCAGGCCATAGGGGAGGCATTCAGGTTTCGGACGCTGCCATGTCCAACCCCACCAGCTCAGCCATGGGACAAGGACAAGAGAGGAGTTACGACCGCTGCAGTAAATGGATGTTGCAGGATCTGTGCCGGAGGCGAGAGATTGTCTGCTGGAGCGTTGGGATGCCCAGAATGATTCAGAGGACGATGAGGATCCCGCCGATATTGACCCAGAGGATGTAGACTATGTGCCACATCATGGATCTAGTGACAATTGGGAATCAACTTTGTCCAAAATGGCCCAAGCCACAGCATTGTTGGATGCATTGGGGCCTAGATCCTCAAGAGAAGAGAGGGCTTATGTTCTGGAATATGTTTATGGGATTCCAGCTGCAGTACTGCTAACACCAGCCGGTCGAGAAGGATGGTCCCGCTACCCAGCAGAAGCTGCGCCAAAACAAAGGACTACAAACAGGGCCTGTGACTCGCCCAATCTATGGCGCTGTTATACATGTGGGCGCAATGGACATCTAGATAAAGATTGTCTCCAAAACCAAGGCCGCATGCTTGGAGCCCGTCTGCCACTCCAACCAGTCAACATATGCCGAGATGAACTAACGAGACCTGAGTAATGCTACTCCCAAGAAACACCAATAGTTGAGGAAGTGGTTTATCCAGTCCACACCCTACGGCAGGCCGGACACCGTACACCAGCCAACCTCCATCCCCACATCCAGACGGTCAAGGTCGGTGATATACAGGCTCAGGGACTTCGAGACATTGGATCTTCCATCACTCTGGTAAGCCCAGTTATTGTTTCTCCAGAAGACCCTGTACCAGATTCCCAATTACCCATCTCCCTGGCTGAGGGCCAGCGCTCAGACGTCCCTCTGGCATGTGTGCAGTTGGACCTAAAAACCGACCAGGGAGAGGTCAAGGTGGAGCTTGTGGATAGCCTCCCCACACCTGGTATTTTGGGGACCATCCAGGAAGTGATCGATGTGGGGATTGTGAACAGCCTCCCCATTCCTGACATTGTGGAGACTGACCAGAGCAAGGCTGATGTGGAGCTTATGGACACCGTCCACACACTTTTGTTTCGGGGACTAGCCAGGAAGAAGTTGAAGTGGGGTTCATAGATGGCCCCACCAAGCCTGTTTCGGATACCACTCAAAGGGAAGTGAAAGTGGGGCTTGTGAATTACCTCCTCACACCAGTCATTTTGGAGAATGACCTAGTACAAGGACTATCCAGTCAGTTTGAAGAAGCCATCACCCACCTCCAAGCCAAGCAGGACCCTGATGTGGATCTTTCTAACATCTTTTCCAGGGATGGTTTGCATTCCCGGTCTCCATCATCGACTTCTGAGCCAAGAACCGTGAGTAAGCCTAACCACACTGTGGCTTTTGACTGGGGGAGGATTGATAGTGGGAGATTTGTGCAGGCCCAACTCATGGACCCCACAATATGGCTGCTCAACTTGGGGGAGGTAATCAGGGGGAGGTGTATAGATGCAAGCCTCTGTTGCTGACCTCACCATTAAAAAGGACAATGCCGTCAAGAGGAGAAGGATGATCGGAAGCCTATCATGTCTGGCTAATATTAAGAAGGGGGAGGAATGTGACGACATGGACTCTCATGGGTTAAAGTTTCTTAAAATCCAGCCAGACAGCATGATAGATTGTCTATAGATGGGGGAGAAGTCCCTCATTGTTTTTACAAGACTCTTGTTGACTCAATGTAATTGTGTTGGCCACTGAAAGCTAGACGTATTGTTCTCCAGACATTTCCAGTAACCATTGTATTGTAGTTGTGTATTGATAATGTAATTATCTTAGTAGCCATTGTCTAGTCGGTGACTCCCAGTTTACATGTACACCCTCAGTCTTTCTATGAACATCATTTAAATGAACATTGTCCATGCAGCTTGAAATTCCTCCAATGGGAGAAGCAATCTTGTCCAACCAATCGATGAGGACGCAGTGTATCCAAGTGGAAGGTTGTGGCTATAAAAAGGACTTCTTTAAGCCACCAGGGGTTGTTGATGGATGCTGATGGATCCAGTCTAAGCTCTTTGGAGCTGACTAGAGGATCAGGATATCTTATGGCTTCAATCTAGGGACTCCGGACCCGGTTGGAGACCATATCCACAGCCTAGGGATTTCGACTCCGGCTGCCAGGATTTTAACATCAAACCAGGACTACCTAAGGAGGACACTCAGGTTGGGACAGTTCAGTCACCTGTTACAGACTTTGCAGACCTCAGACAGCTTGGAACCTGTGAGGCATGGACATTCTAAATCCCTGGTGAGCCAGCGGAAGGGTGAGACTCTGTTGTCTGTTACATTTGTGTGTTTTGCTGGTTATGTGATATGTGCCGTTAATTGTTTGGGGATCCAATAAAGTCTAATTATTGTGGTTCCCTCACCCTGTGTTGTCTGAGTAGTGTTACGCCCACGGTTAAGGAGGCCGGCGTTCAGTTGGGATGAGCCCTGAGCCACGCTGTCTTTCTAAAGGCGGCGGGTTTTAGTGGACGAGAGCACCCACTGAGCCCCGTGTCTCCACACCTCCTATCCTCCTTTTATCGAAACTACTGCATTAAAATCTCCCCCCACTATCTTATTTGGGTCTACATCCACTCCCAATTTGTTGGTGATAAAGTCAAAGAAGGCTTTTTGTTCGGTATTAGGGGCGTATATATTGTGTATACTAAACTCTCCCTGCGGGCTAGTTAATTTGATATGTATGTACCTCCCACCATCATCACTGTCTTGGGACACTATTTCGTGAGTAAAGTGTTTGTTTATTAAGATCATTACCCCTGCCTTCCTTCCCTGGGATCCTGACCCGACTACCGCCCCCACCCATAATTTTTGCATACGAAAAAAATCCCCTTTTTGCAGGTGGGTCTCCTGCAGTAGTGCGATATCTACCTTCAGTCTTTTAAGGTGTCGTAATATCATCATGCGCTTATGTGGAGACTTCAAACCTTTTACGTTCCAAGTGACTAATTTAACCTTTATCCCAACATCTCGGGACATTTGTGTCGCTATATGTTCTCACTTGTGTGTGTCTTGGCGTCTTTCCCTGGTCTTTTCCCTGCCTTAACTCCGCTGCGTACTGACAACTATGTATTGCCTGGGCGCAACCTTGTGTCCTCTTCTTGGCATTAACTATAAACCTGTTGGCTACCCCCCAACTGCCCTCAGTTTTCTTTCGGTGTTCTTATAGCGTTGCTTTACATGAACCCAAGTATTCAACCTAAATCTATGGTCAACTAACAACCCCTCAACTGTCCCCCCCTTTACAATCAATCGTCTCGTCACTTCCATTTTTTCTGTGATGCTCCTGGCTCCGCAATCCCCTCTCAGCCCCCTAATTAACATTTACATATGGCCTGTCCCCCATTGTTCTGTTATCTAACACACCAGAGCAAGGCCTTCCTGGTCAATAACCGTGCCAGCATACAATGACCCCTCCCTCATTGCCCATACCTATTATTTGTTGCCTCTGGTCTCAATTTCACTTCACCTCCCATCAGCATAAGTAACCTGGCTACCAGAAGAGCGATTTATCAGTAGATACTAAAAAGAGAGAAACCCGGTCCCCCATAGATGTTAGGCTCCCCCTACACCCCCCATGGGGCAGGGCACCTTGGTCCATATAGATTGAAAAGGCGAGGGGAACTGAAGAGAAAAGAAAGGAAAAGCCTACAAGAGGGGGGAAAAAAAGGAAGAGGAAGTAAGAAGTGGAAAAGGAAGTGGAAGAGGAAGTAGGAAGTGGAAAAGTTAGTGGAAAAAGAAGTAGGAAGTGGAAAAGGAAGTAGGAAGTGGAAGAGGAAGTAGGAAGTGGAAAAGGAAGTGGAAGAGGAGGTAGGAAGTGGAAAAGGAAGTGGAAGAGGAAGTATGAAGTTGAAAAGGAAGTGGAAGAGGAAGTAGGAAGTGGAAGAGGAAGTGGAAAAGGAAATAGGAAGTGGAAGAGGAAGTAGGAAGTGGAAAAGGAAGTGGAAGAGTATGTAGGAAGTGGAAGAGGAAGTGGAAGTAGGATGTGGAAAAGGAAGTGGAAGAGGAAATAGGAAGTGGAAGAGGAAATGAAAGAGGAAGTAGGAAGTGGAAAAGGAAGTAAAAGAGGTAGTAGAAGTGGAAAAGGAAGTAAGAAGTGAAAGAGGAAGTGGGACAGGAGGTGAAAGTAGGAAGTGGAAGAGGAAGTGGAAGTAAGTTGGAAGTGGAAGAGGAAGTGGAAGTAGGAGGTGGAAGAGGAAGTAGGAAGTGGAAGAGGAAGTAGGAATTAGAAGAGGAAGTGGAAAAAGAAGTAGGAAGAGGTAGATGGGATGGTAAAGGAAGTGCAAGAGAAGTGGAAGAGGCAGTATGAGGTGGAAGTAGGAAGCGAAAGAGGTAGTGAAAGGGGAAGCAGGAAGCGGAAGGGGAGGCAGAAGAGGAAGTAGGAAGCGGAAGCAGAAAGTAAAGATGCAATAATAGACAGTAGATGTTTCTCATCCCCTGCATTCCGTCAGTCCCCTCTCTCTTGGGCCCCTCAGTTCAGTTCAAAAATATCGATTCTTCTCCCTGCAGCCTCTCTCATGGCGCTCCCCTCTTCTGGCCTCCAGGCCAACGTGACGGCGACCTCCTTGCTTTTGGACTTCCTGCATGTATCTCCTTCCCCTCCATCCAGTCGTTCCGGCCCAATGCCCGGCTCTCCTCCTCTTTTCCTTGCCGAGTATGTTGCCTCTCCAGGAAGTCCTCCGTCTGGTTTCTATTCTCCATCTTCTCCATCCATCTCTCCGCCTCACCCAAGTCTTTCGTCGCAAAAAGGGATCCATCACGTCTTGTTACTCTCAGTATTGCAGGATACAGCAGTTGGAATTTTATGCCTTTACGATACAGCGCGGTACAAATCTTACTAAAGGCTTTCCTTTTGCGTGTAACCTCCGCCGAGTAGTCACCGAAGATCAGCACCTTATGCCCTTGTAGAGACAGTGGGGTCCTCCTTCCTCTAAACGCTCGCAGTATCTCTTCTTTGTCTTTGTATTCCAAGTATTTTATTATCACTTGGCGCGGTCTTGTCACTCCCGTGCTGTCTTCCTTCCCATTTGTTCCTCCTGTGCCTGGACGCTCTCTTACAGGGCCCACTCTGTGCGCTCTTTCCACCCTGCATTTGTGCGTTAAACCTAGCGCCTTGGGGAGCTCTGCTTCACATATGTTGTCCAATTGCCGCATACTTATAGATTCCGGCAAGCCCACCAGCCTTAAATTGCTTCTTCTGGAGCGGTTTTCCAGATCCTCTAGTTTGTCTCTCATGGCCTGGGATCCCTCCACCATCTCCTGCAGCTGCCCCTTTAATGCTGCCACCTCGTCCTCTGTGTCAGAGATTCTTTGCTCCATCTCTGACATCCTGGCTCCCTGCTGTGCGATCTGTTCCTTTAAGGGTGCTAGCACTGCCCCCACCATAGCCTCTAGAGAGTCTTTGATCTTGTCTGCCAGGTGCACTGCCACTGCTCCAGCCAGACGGTCATAATCAATTTGCAGGCCTGGGAACTGCTCGTGCTGCTGGGCTGTCTGCTGCTGGGCTGTCTGCTGCTGGGCTGTCTGCTGCTGGTGCTGCTGGGCTATCTGCTGCTGGGGTGTCTGCTGCTGGTGCTGCTGGGCTGTCTGCTGCTGGTGCTGCTGGGCTGTCTGCTGCTGGTGCTGCTGGGCTGTCTGCTGCTGGTGCTGCTGGGCTGTCTGCTGCTGGTGCTGCTGGGCTGTCTGCTGCTGGAGTTGCTGGGCTGTCTGCTGCTGGAGTTGCTGGGCTGTCTGCTGTTGGAGTTGCTGGGCTGTCTGCTGTTCGTGCTGCTCGGCTGCCTGTTACACGTGTTGCCGAGCTTTTTGCTGCTCTCTCAGCTGCTCCCCCTCCTCCTCCTCCATCCGTCCCCGCTCACCTCCCTGCACACCGCCGCGGCCCGCGGCCGCCATTTTGCACTCCATGTGCACTGCTTTCTCTGCAGCACCCTGCTCCAGCTGTCTGCCACCGCTCCGGAGGAGGTAACGCTCCATGCACGGTCACCTCCCGCTCCTCGCCTCGCCTTCTCCGCCTCCTCCCCCGGCCGTGGGGCTCCTGTAGTCGGTGTGTGGGGCTGAGGAATGTGCGGAGCTCTGTCTCCCGCGTCCTCACATCACAGCGCCGGAACCGGAAGCTAGGTTTACTTTTATATAAGGGGTTAAAAAAAGGTTTGTCCAAAAAATTGGAGCACTTTCTGCGGCATTTTCTGCAACTTGTAGTGTTCTCATTTTTCGGGATATGGGGCTCACTGATGGCTTTTTTGTTTGCATTTTTAGCTGTACCATTTTTGCGCAGATGCTACGTTTTGACTCCCTGGTATTGCATTTTGCTGAAAATTTGCGAAGACCAAAAAACGTAACTTTGCCAGTTGGATTTTTTTTTACGGCTACGCCATCTACCGATCTAATTGATTAATTTTATATTTTGATAGACTGGGCATTTCTGAACTCTGCGATACCAAATGAGTGTATATTTTTTTAACCCTTTGATTTTTAGTGGGGCGAATGGAGAATGATTTAAACTTTTAGTAGTTTTTTTAATTCTATAAAACTTTTTTTTTTACTTATTTTTATTTTAATAGTCTCTCTAGGGGTAAGGATTAGCCGTCTGATCGCTTGTTCATTTCTGCTGATCAGAGCGGCAGAGCTCTGATCAGCTGAAATGCTGCTGTCCTGTTAAAGCCAGCCGGCTGTAACAGGATGTGAGTCATGATAGCGACAGGAGTCATCACATAACCCTGTGCTACCATGGCAACCATCGGCTTCCCATAATCGCGTTACGGGGCCTCCGATGGCGGTGTAGAAAGGAAATTGGAATAGTCATGGGCCCTCGTGTGGATTACCACAGACCTGCGTGTTTTTGGGGTTAATAAAGGAGTGAAATAGGGTATTGTTTTTATCTTATTTTGTGTTTGTGTTTATTTCTTTTCACTTCCAGATTAGTAATGGGGGTAGGGTTTTCATAGACCCTGCCATTACTAATCTAGAGCTTAGTGGCAGCTGTGAGCTGTTATTAACCCCTTATTAGCCTGATTGCCACCGCACCAGTGCAATCGGGAAGAGCCGGGTAAAGTGCCAGGATTGTCACATATAATGGATGTGACAATCCTGGGTGGCTGTGGGCTGCTATTGCTATAACGCGCCTGCTTTAATCTTATTTTATTTAATTTTCCTTTATTTATTTTTTATTTCCAAAGGTTCCGGATCATTATCCGGAGTTCCCTGAGAACTCCAGGCCCGGGTCCGGTACTCGGGTATTTTTAAAATCGCTCGGATCCTAAATTTTACAGTCCGGGTCTGTCCATCACTAATCAATAGACAAACAAAAAAGTGCATGGTGTTTATGTAGTTGTGTAAACAGAAATATGATATTCAAAATTAAAAATGACATGCCATAAGGCAAGCAAAATCAAGAAATGCAAGAAACTAAATTATTGAGTAAATGTATTAAATATTAGTTGTATCCAAACTATAATTAAATTGTTGTACAATGTTTTTCTCCACTTTTCTTAGATAATAATCTTTTTTCTTATTTTCTCATAGGCACTTCATTCAGGGAAAAGACCCAATCAAAATCAACATCTAAGTCACTGAGCGGGTCGCGTGAAGTACCTCAAAATTTGCAGACCACCACAGGTATGGTTTTAGCATACACAGACCTCTAAATTATGGATAAAAAAACTATTAAAAATAATTTTAACACAAACAGTCCCATTCTCACACCACATAAAAATACCCAATTAAAGAAAGCAGCCAAAGCTCTCATTGAGCCCAATAGGAGTCCTTGTGTCCAATCTATAAATAAAGTGACTCAAGTTGCGCAAGGGCCTTAAATAGGTTACCACCTCTAACCTCTGATCTATGGCCTTTATAATTAATTTGCTTGAGTCAGATTTATGGTACAATTGGAAATGTTTTGGTAGGGATTTTAGGTGTTCCGTCTCATGCAGAGTCTTTGTTTTCTCAATGTCCCTGATGTGCTCACGGACTCACACCTTTAACCCCCTAACCCCTGGACGATTTTTCCGTTTTTGTTTTTTGCTCCCCTTTTTCCGAGAGTCGTAACTTTTTTATTTTTCCCGTCAATCTTGCCATAAGAGGGCTTATTTTTTGCGGGACGTATTGGTCTTTTAAGTGAAACCATGAGTTTTACCATATATGGTACTGGAAAACAGCAAAAAATTTCCACGTGCGGAAAAATTACAAAAAAGTGTGATTGGACAATGGTTTATGGGGTACTTTATTCACCGTGTTCACTTTATGGTAAAACTGATGGGTGGGTGTGATACTTCAGGTTGGTATGAGTTCGTTGATACTAAACATGTTTAGGTTTACTTTTATCTAAGGGGTTAAAAAAAGGTTTGTCCAAAAAATTGGAGCACTTTCAGCGCCATTTTCTGCAACTTGTAGTGTTCTCATTTTTTGGGATATGGGGCTCACTGATGGCTTATTTGTTTGCATTTTTAGCTGAACGATTTCTGCGCAGATGCTACGTTTTGACTCCCTGGTATTGCATCTTGCTCAAAATTTGCGAAGACCAAAAAACTTAACTTTGCCGGTTGGAATTTTTTTTTACGGCTACGCCGTCTACCGATCATATTAATTCATTTTAGATTTTGATAGACTGGGCATTTTTTAACTCTGTGATACCAAATGAGTGTATATTTATTATTTTTTTAACCCTTTGATTTTAGTGGGGCGAATGGGGAGTGATTTAAATTTTTAGTGGGTTTTTTTAATTCTTTAAAACTTTTTTTTAATTTTTTTTTATTTTAATAGTCCCCCTAGGGGTAAGGATTAGTTGTCTGATCGCTTGTTCATTTCTGCTGATCAGCTGAAATGCTGCTGTCCTGTTACAAGCAGCCGGCTGTAACAGGATGTGAGTCATGATAGCGACATGAGTCATGCTGTCACGCGGAATTCTGCTCCGCATGGGTCTTCAGTAACGACCAGTGTTTGTTCAAGATCTGCCTGATCGCCCCCCTCTGACTGTTAACTTGGAGATGAAATGTATCTGTGAGGCAAAAGATTCTTCCCTCTTGCTTGTTGATAATAATTGTACCCGTGGAGAACCCTTTTCTGTCTGGTACCCCATTTTTATATTATAGTCCAGAAAAACAATTGCCTCCCGATCTGCCTTATAGGTTAGTTTGATGTTATATGGGTTATTGTTCAACCAAGTCATGAAGCTCTGCAGTTCAGGACCGGTACCCCTCCAGATAATAAAGATGTCATCTATCTTACCACCTAGTGTAAAATTAATAGATTAGGGGTAAGCCAAATGGACGACAATGTTTTAATTTTGTTACATACATTTTTCCTTCTGAGTCCTCTGATACCATACCAAAAAAATATTCAATGCACATGATTCAAAAGATAGATTTTCAGCGTAGTTTCTCCTTGATGAAAAATTAACCTTGAAATGGTAGCCTCATTTTAACCAAAACCTGGTATTAATAATTGGACAAATTGAAGAAGGACATGGCATTTGATTTACGAGTAATGCAACAACCTTTTCCCAGTTGATCAGTTTTAGACATCCTTAAAATTATCATTAGTGATGACTAGATATGGGCGAATGCTAAAATATTCGGGTTCGGATTGTTCAAATCCAATAATTTCTACATTTGTGTATTCATACCGAATAACGAACCCAATCCAAGTCAATGGGAAACTCGAATAATTTTCCAGAGGACGTTGGAAATAGGCCTGCGAGGGCTGTAAAAATATTGCAATGGATGGAAAATTGTTGAAACTGAATGGCAACAGCATGCGGAAGATGCCTGAATGTATTTCTGACTCACATTTTATTTCTGGGAGTAATTTTGCCAAAGTATTACGCCACTTTTATGGATAGTAGTGGTCACTCAGTTCAATGAGGTCACCTGAGGTCAGGTTACCTGCGATCATAGGTGGATGACAATGGGCAGCTCCAGCTGTGACCGCAAATAACCTAAGTTACGTCACCACACATCGCTGCGACTCATTCTCTGCCTTAAGATCATAGCGGGTGGTCATATTCTATGCCCACGCACTGTCACTTCAGATGTAGCAGATCTGGAATCGTTATGGGACCTCGTGTGGATGACATCAGACCTGGGTGTTTTTGGGGTTAATAAAGGAGTGAAAGAGGGTGTTGTTTCTTCAGCGCTCTATTGGGAGACCCAGACGATTGGGGTATAGCTACTGCCTCCGGAGGCCACAGAAAGCACTACACTAAAAAGTGCAAGGCCCCTCCCCTTCTGGCTATACCCCCCCGTGGTATCACGGGTTCTCCAGTTTTCAAGCTTTGTGCGAAGGAGGTCAGACATCCATGCATAGCTCCACAGATTTTAGTCAGCAGTAGCTGCTGACCATTTCGGATGGAAGAAAAGAGGGCCCATATAGGGCCCCCAGCATGCTCCCTTCTCACCCGTTGATGGTGTTGTAAGGTTGAGGTACCTATTGCTGGTACGGAGGCTGGAGCCCACATGCTGCTTTCCTTCCACATCCCCCTGGGGGGCTCTGAGGAAGTGGGATCCTGCCGGCCTCAAAGCTCTGACGCCGGGCTCCATCCACAGACCCATTTGAACCTGCTGGATACGGAGCTGGAGTACCGTTCAGGGACATGGCCCTGCACCATTACAGGTACTCTGTGTCCCCGTACACACAGGCACAGCACACTCCAGACTTGCTGGGTGTGCTAGTGCGCCGGGGACAGTAAAGGGTTACAGTCACTGCAGCTTTGCTGAGTGACTTTGTGTATTGGGAACTACCGCGCCGGACGCTCCGGGAGCGGCGGCGCGGCTGGGACTTGTAGTTCGCCGGGGACTGGGCGCCGACCGCGCTTTTACGGCGGCGGCGCTTATAAATCCAGTCCCCGGCTTCTGCGGCCTAGTGCCGCTTCGTTCCCGCCCCCTCCCTGTCACTCAGGGAAGGGGACAGACGCTGAGCAATCAGCAGCGCCGAGGGCTGGAGCCTTATTTACATGCTCCAGCCCTCTCACTGCACACTGTCGGACGCCGGATTCCCGCTCTGACTTGGGGCACGCCCACGGCCCGCCCCTCCTCACACGAGCTGGGGAAGACGCCGGCAGCCATTACTGCAGTCCGAGCTCGGACTTTCGGCAACCAGGCAGGACGGTGGCGACCATACACCCGCTTATAGGCGGGCGGTAAGCGGCACGCATAGTGCTGACCCCAATATATACTGCAGTGTGTACATGTGTATTTTAACTGCATAGGTCGCTATATGCCCGCTTGGAGAGCGACACATCAGCAGCAGGAAAGCAGGTGTGCTAAGGCACAGGCTTTCTAGGCTGCTTGTATTGCACGTACTGAAGTGTTCATTTGTGTTTATGCTTGTATGCTATACACTGCACTGTACAGTCGCTAGTCTTAGCTATATTCTCCTGGAATGGCTAGACTACAGCAGCAGAAAACCAAGGGTGCTGGGGCACAGGTTTTTTTCTATGCTGCTTGTATTGCATGGGCTGCAGTGTGCATTTGTACTTGTGCTTGTATGCTATACATTGCACTGTATGGTCACTCTTCTGGGCTATATTCCCCTAGATGACTAGTCTACAGCAGCAGAAGAGCAGAGGTGCCAGGGCACAGGCTTCTATGCTGCTTGTATTGCTTGTGCTGCAGTGTTCATTTGTACTTTATGCTTGTATGCTATACATTGCACTGTACGGTCACCAATCTTGGCTATATACTTCTAGATGGCTAGTCGGCAGCGGCAAAAAAGCAACACAGATTTTCAGTGCTGTTTTTACTACATGGGATGCTGTTCATGACACCGTCCCATTGTGTGCATGCTCCCCTGTAGCACTTCGTCTGCCGGGGTCTCTAGCACTTCGTCTGCCGGGGTCTCTACTAGTCGTGGCCAAAGAAACCACCTGTCATCCCTGTCCAAGGACAGGGACGGAGTTGCAGTTTCGACAGATATATTGTCATAAGATAGAGACTTGCAGTCCAGACAGGCCATGGGCAATCTTCCTGACCAACCTCATTTGGAACGGGGGGGTCCCAGGAGGACTCTCTGTATGATAAGGCAGCTCTCCAGGACTTTGATCCTGACATCGCTATCAATCCGGATACACCGGATGGTAACGCCATACGGAATGATCCTATAGCGTCCATCAATGGAAGGTTGGATCTTTCTCCCTCAGCTCCCCCAGTGGAGGAGTCAGCTTCACAGCAGGAGAAGTCCCTTTTCAGTATCTCAAACGGATATTGAGTATTTTTCTGGCCACGCTGACTTCAGAGAAGCAGTCCAGAAACACCACGCTTACCAGATAAGCGTCTTCTCCAAACGTTTTTAAGATACACGTTATCCCTTTTCCCCTGACGTGGTCAAGCGCTGGACCCAGGGTCCAAAGGTGGATTCTCCAATCTCCAGGCTTGCGTCTAGAGCCATAGTTGCACTGGAGATGGGGCTTCACTTAAAGATGCCATTCACAGACAGATGGACTCTGGTTGAAATCTGTCTAGGAGGCTATCGGCGTGTCGGTTGCTCCGGCATTCACAGCCGTATAGGCAACCTAACCTTTTCAGCTGTTCTTGCGCAGCTGGCCTTGAGCACATGTACATCTGTACCGCAGAGGCGTCCGTAACTCCGCAATGTCTGCACTGCGACTTACCCTATTAATGCTGTCCTAAAAGTACAGTCGAGGTTTCGGTCCTTCCCAAGCTCGGGCAGGTCCCAATTGTCCTCGTGCAAAAGGGCTACAAAACCTCAGACGGGCGCAGATTCCGGCCGGGCTCAATCACGCCCAAGGAAGGCAGCCGGAGGAACCGCTACCAAGGCGGTCTCCTCATGACTCTCAGCTCTCTCTCTCTCTCCGCATCCGCGGTTGATGGCAGACTTCCCCGCCTTTGGCGACATTTAGCTGCCACAGGTCACAGACCGGTGGGTGACGGACATTGTGCTCACGTGCACAGGACAGTGTTCTGTTCTCGTCCTCCGACTCCATTCTTCAGAACGGCCCCACCTCCCCACCGAGCAGATGCCCTGCTGCAGGCGGTGGACGCTCTAAGAGCAGAAGGAGTGGTGATCTCTGTCCCCCCTCAGGAACGAGGGCGAGGGTTTGTACTCCAATCTCTTTGTGGCTCCAAAAAAGGACGGCTCCTTCCGTCCTGTTCTGGACCTAAAACTGCTCAATAAGCATGCGAACGCCAGGCGGTTCCGGATGGAATCCCTCCGATCCGTCATTACCTCAATGTCTCGAGGAGACTTCCTTGCCTCAACAGACATCAAAGATGCCTATCTCCACGTGCCAATTGCTACGGAGCACCAACGTTTTCTACGTTTTGTGATAGGAGACGACCATCTTCAGTTCGTAGCTCTGCCATTCGGTCTGGCGACAGCCCCACGGGTGTTCACCAAGGTCATGGCAGCAGTGGTAGCAGTCTTGCACTCTCAGGGACACCCGGTGATCCCTTACTTGGACGATCTACTCGTCAAAGCACCCTCCCTCGAGGCATGACAACGCAGCCTGAATGTTACGCTGGAGACTCTCCAGACTTTCGGGTGGATCATCAATTTGGCAAGGTCAAATCGGTCACCGACTCAATCACTAACGTATCTCGGCATGGAGTTCACACTCTATCAGCGATAGTGAAGCTTCCGCTGAACAAGCAGCGTTCACTGCAAACAGAGGTGCAGTCTCTCCTTCAAGGCCAGTCGCACCCCTTAAGGCGCCTCATGCACTTCCTAGGGAAGATGGTGGCAGCCATGGAGGCAGTTCCCTTTGCGCAGTTTCATCTGCGCCAACTGCAAGGGGACATTCTCCGCCAATGGGACGGGCAGTCAACCTCCCTGGACAGGAAAGTCTCCCTTTCCCAGACGGCCAAGGACTCTCTGCAATGGTGGCTTATTCCCACCTCATTGTCACAGTGAAGATCCTTCCTACCCCCATCCTGGGCAGTGGTCACGACAGATACGAGTCTGTCAGGGTGGGGAGCAGTTTGTCTCCGCCACAGGGCTCAGGGGACGTGGACTCAGCAGGAGTCCACCCTTCAGATCAATGTTCTGGAAATCGGGGCAGGGTATCTTACCCTACTAGCTTTCCAGCAGTGGCTAGAAAGAGAGCAGATCCGAATCCAGTCGGACAACTCCACAGCGGTGGCATACATCAACCACCAAGGAGGGACGCGCAGTCGGCAAGCCTTCCAGGAAGTCCGGCGAATCCTCATGTGGGTGGAGGACACAGCATCCACCATATCCGCAGTTCACATCCCGGGCGTAGAAAACTGGGAAGCAGACTTCCCCAGTCGCCAGGGTATGGACGCAGGGGAATGGTCCCTTCACCCGGACGTGTTTCAGGAAATCTGTCGCCGCTGGGGGGTGCCGGACGTCGACCTAATGGCGTCTCGGCACAACAACAAGGTCCCGGCATTTATGGCACGATCGCGCGATCACAGAGCTCTGGCGGCAGACGCCTTAGTGCAAGATTGGTCGCAGTTCCAGCTCACATATGTGTTTCCACCTCTGGCACTCTTGCCCAGAGTACTGCGCAAAAAATCAGATCCGATTGCAGCCGCGTCATACTCGTCGCCCCAGACTGGCCGAGGAGATCGTGGTACCCGGATCTGTGGCATCTCACGGTCGGCCGACCGTGGTCACTACCAGGCTGGCCAGACTTACTGTCCCAAGGGCCGTTTTTCCATCGGAATTCTGCGGCCCTGAACCTGACTGTGTGGCCATTGAGTCCTGGATCCTAGCGTCTTCAGGATTATCCCAAGGGGTCGTTGCCACCATGAAACAGGCTAGGAAGTCCACCTCTGCTAAGATCTACCACAGAACGTGGAAGATTTTCTTAACCTGGTGCTCGGCTCAGGGAGTGTCTCCCTGGCCATTTGCATTGCCCACTTTTCTTTCCTTCCTGCAATCGGGGTTAGAAAAGGGCTTGTCGCTCGGCTTCCTTGAGGGGGAAGTCTCGGCACTATCCGTGTTTTTTCAGAAGCGTCTAGCACGTCTTTCTAAGGTGCGCACGTTCCTACAGGGGGTCTGTCATATCGTACCCCCGTACAAGCGGCCGTTAGATCCATGGGATCTCAACAGGGTATTAGTTGCTCTCCAGAAGCCGCCTTTCGAGCCTCTGAAGGAAGTTTCCTTTCTCGCCTGTCACAGAAGGTGGCGTTTCTCGTTGCGATCACATCGCTTCGGCGAGTGTCTGAGCTGGCAGCTCTGTCATCCAAGGCTCCCTTCCTGGTGTTCCACCAGGACAAGGTAGTGCTGCGCCCCATTCCGGAGTTTCTCCCTAAGGTCGTATCCTCATTTCATCTTAATCAGGATATATCCTTGCCTTCCTTTTGTCCTCATCCGGTTCACCGGTATGAAAAGGACTTACGTTTGTTAGATCTGGTGAGAGCACTCAGACTCTACATTTCCCGCACGGCGCCCATGCGCCGTTCCGATGCATTTTTTGTCCTTGTCGCTGGTCCGCGCAAGGGGTTGCAGGCTTCTAAAGCCACCCTGGCTCAATGGATCAAAGAACCAATTCTAGAGGCCTACCGTTCTGCGGGGCTTCCGGTTCCTTCAGGGCTAAAAGCCCACTCAACCAGAGCCGTGGGTGCGTCCTGGGCATTACGACACCAGGCTTCGGCTCAACAAGTGTACCAGGCAGCTACCTGGTCCAGTCTGCACACTTTCACCAAGCATTATCAGGTGCATACCTATGCTTCGGCGGATGCCAGCTTAGGTAGAAGAGTCCTGCAGGCGGCAGTGACACCCCCGTAGGGGAGGGCTGTTTTGCAGCCCTAACATGAGGTATTTCTTTACCCACCCAGGGACAGCTTTTGGACGTCCCAATCGTCTGGGTCTCCCAATAGAGCGCTGAAGAAGAAGGGAATTTTGTTACTTACCGTAAATTCCTTTTCTTCTAGCTCTTATTGGGAGACCCAGCACCCGAACTGTTGTCCTTCGGGATGTTTTTGTTGTTTGCGGGTACACATGTTGTTCATGTTGAACGGTTTTTCAGTTCTCCGATGTTACTCGGAGTTAATTTGTTTAAACCAGTTATTGGCTTTCCTCCTTCTTGCTTTGGCACTAAAACTGGAGAACCCGTGATACCACGGGGGGGTATAGCCAGAAGGGGAGGGGCCTTGCACTTTTTAGTGTAGTGCTTTGTGTGGCCTCCGGAGGCAGTAGCTATACCCCAATCGTCTGGGTCTCCCAATAAGAGCTAGAAGAAAAGGAATTTACGGTAAGTAACAAAATTCCCTTCTTTTATCTTATTTTGTGTTTGTGTTTATTTATTTTCACTTACAGATTAGTAATGGGGGTAGGGTTTTCATAGACCCTGCCATTGCTAATCTAGGGCTTAGTGGCAGATGTGAGCTGTTATTAACCCCTTATTAGCCTGATTGCCACCGCACCAGGGGAATCGGGAAGAATCGGGTAGAGTGCCAGGATTGTCACATCTAATGGATGTGACAATCCTGAGTGGCTGTGGGCTGTGGGCTGCTATTGTTATAACGCGCCTGCTTTATTCTTATTTTCTTTATTTTTCCTTTTTTTATTTTTTATTTCCAAAGGTTCCGGATCTTTATCCGGAGTTCCCTGAGAACTCCAGGCCCGGGTCCAGTATTCGGGTATTTTTAAAACCTCTCGGATTCTAAATTTTACAGTCCGGGTCTGTCCATCACTAATCAATAGACAAACAAAAAAGTGCATAGTGTTCATGTTGTTGTGTAAACAGAAATATTATATGCAAAATTAAAAATGACATGCCATAAGGCAAGCAAAATCAAGAAATGCAAAAAACTAAATTATTGAGTAAATGTTATAAATATTAGTTGTATCCTAACTATGATTAAATTGTTGTACAATGTTTTTCTCCACTTTTCTTAGATAATAATCGTTTTTCTTATTTTCTCATAGGCACTTCATTCAGGGAAAAGACCCAATCAAAGTCAACATCTAAGTCACTGAGCGGGTCGCGTGAAGTACCTCAAAATTTGCAGACCACCTCAGGTATGGTTTTAGCATATACAGATCTCTAAATTATGGATAAAAAGAAAAAGAAACAATTAAAAAATAATTTAACACAAACAGTCCCATTCTCACACCACATAAAAATACCCAATTAAAGAAAGCAGTCAAAGCTCTCATTGAGCCCAATAGTAGTCCTTGTGTCCAATCTATAAATCCAATGACTCAAGTTGCGCAAGGGCCTTAAATAGGTTACCACCTCTAACCTCTGATCTATGGCCTTTATAATTAAAGGGGTTATCCGGCTTATTTTGACTTTTCTTCATTATTACCCTATTGGGCTACATTGGGGCAGGTAAGTAGCTAGTGATCACTTACCTGCCCTGCTGTCAGCCTTTCTCCCCCGGCTCAGAGCGGTCATGTGATCGCTCCTGCCGCGATTTTGCTGCTTCCGGTCATTTCATGTCAACATGGGCAGGACCATGTTGACATGCAAATCTAGAACAGCATGTTGCCGCCCTGTTGGGCGAGTACAGTGCGTGGGGTCCCCGCACCTCTTCCCTGCACCCTCCCACACATTCCTCCGCACCACGTACTCTCCCCGCCCACGGTGTCAACGTCAGCACCAGGCCCCCTGCTCAGAATAGCAGGAGTGCCCGTGCAGTCTGTGTACCCGCTCCAGCCCCGCGGCTGCCTTCATTGCAGGCTCAGCAGCCTCTCACATTGCAGTCCAATGGGGACAGTGTTGCCAATGTATGTAAAGCGCTGTGGAATTAATAGCGCTATATAAATGAATAAATATTATATATTATTATTATATGTAGGCCATTATACATTTTTGATTGCTATAGGGGCACCACTGGAGGGCTGTGTGGGTAACAGGCCTTGTATGCACACTGCGTTTTTTGAGTGCAGTTTTGGTAACAAAACTTCCTGCATTTCCTTCCCAGAAAAGTCTATGTGATTTCAGTTTTTCTGTTCACACTTTGCAGCTTTTTTTTGGCTGCATCTTTGTGGTGACCACAAAGATGCAGCATGTCAATTCTTACTGCATTTTTTCCTGCGGTTTTTGAGCTCTTCCAATCAATAGATGACTTAAAAAACACACTGAGCAAAAACGCAGTAAAACGTGGCAAATAATACATGCCGAGAGTGCGTTTTTTTGGGCCTAAAAACATGAATCTTTGTGGTCACCACAAAGATGCAGCGTGCGCACATAGCCTCATTCTGTTTAAAGGCCTATATGGTAGCCATTATACTATTTGGAAGGCTATGTGGGGCCCATTATACTGTGTGCAGACCGTTATAGAATATAAAGGGGCCATTCTACTGTATGAAGGGCTGTGTTGGGGCCATCGTACTGTGTTGGGGTTGTTGTGGGTGTATTATGCTTTGCTGGGTGGGAGGTGATGTAGAATCATCAAACTGTGCGTGGAGGGTACTGTGCAGGAATTCACTTTGGGTGTATCATACAGTGTTTGGGGGGCACTTTTGTTGGGATCATACTTTATGGGGGTCATGAAAGGGATTTCCTAATGTGTGGAAACACTAACGGGCAGCAATTTGCCATGTGCGCATGCTGCATCTTTGTGGAGACCACAAAGATGCACGGTTTTGGTCCCAAAAAACATACCCCTGGCGTGCATTTTTTTGCGTTTTTGCCCAGTGTATTTTTAAAGTCAATTCTATTGACTGGAAGGGCTCAAACACACAGAAAGAATTGACATGCTGCATCTGTAGTCACCACAAAAACGCAGCAAAAAAAAAAAAAGCTGCAATGTGCGCTTTGGTGCATACCGATGGGTTGTGTGGGTATGCTGGGAGTTGTTGTTCTACTTCAGAAAGGGAGCGTGAGGTTGCAGGTTGTTGTATTGTTATGCCAGTGGGGTTGTCATTTGGATCTGCTGCTTTTCAGTGTTCCTACTGAGTCTTGTAGGATATACTCCGCGGCTGCCTTCATTGCAGGCTCAGCAGCCTCTCACATTGCAGCGCAGGCAGCCGCGGGGATAACGAGCGCTGCCATCAGGATGTTAGATGACATCATTGCCTGCTGTGACAATCTTCGCTTCACTCCTGTCAGCGCTGTCACTGGCTTCTATGCCGCTGCGTTCTCACGTCACTAGCGGTGACGTCTCGGGCGATAATGCTGAGAACGCGGCGGGCATAGAAGTCAGGGACAGCGCTGACAGGAGTGAAGCGAAGATCGTCACCGCAGGTAATGATTTCATTTAACCTCCTGACAGCAGCGCTCGGCATCCCCTGCAGTGACCTGGGCTATTGATGTTAGCTCAGGTCACTGCATTACTCTCCCAGCCAATGAGGAACATTCTGTTCTTCATTGACTGGGACATTGACTATGGTATGGATTGTCATGGGACCCCCTTATTGGATTATGCTGGACCTGGATTTGTTTTTCTTTTGAATAAATTGGTGAATGAGGGAATGTTTTGATGAGTGTATTTTCAAATAAAACTTTTTTTTTTGTTGTCTATTTTTTTTTTATTACTGACTGGGTTTCTGATGTCGGATATCTGATAGACGCGTGACATCACTAATCCCAGTGCTTGATGCCAGGTGACATTACACATTTGGCATCAACCCCATATATTACCCCGTTTGCCACCGCACCAGGGCACGGGATGAGTTGGGGCGAAGCACCAGGGTTGGCACATCTAATGGATGTGCCACTTCTGGGGCGGCTGTGGCCTGCTAATTTTAGGCTGGGGAGTGTCCAATAACAGTGGGCCTCCCTAGTCTGAGAATACCAGACCACAGCTGTCTGCTTTACCTTGGCTGGTGATCCAATTTGGGGGGACCCCATGTTTTTTGTTTTAAATTATTTATTTAATTTAAAATAACAGCATGGGGTGCCCTCTGTTTTAGATTACCAGCCAAGCTGAAGCTGCCAGCTGTGGTTTGCAGGCTGCAGCCATCTGCTTTACCCTAGCTGGCTACTAAAGTATGGGGGACCCATTGTCGTTTGTTTTTTTTTTTAATTATTTTTTATTTATTTTTTGGATAAATACAAGGCTAAGCACACTTTAGTGCCACATGAAAGTCACTAAAGGGTGCCAGCTTAGAATATGCAAGGGGTAGGACATTATATGTCTTTCTCATCTATCTACCTATCTATCTGTCTATCCCTTTGTTCATTCATTCATCCCTCTATCTCTCAGTCTCTATATCTATCTATTCATCTCTATATCTACTCATCTATTTATCTTTCTTGCTGCTTCCGTTTTTTGCGGTCTGCAAAAAAAACGGAAGGCACACGGATGACACATGGATGTATCCGTGAAAAAATTGGCCATTTTTTGCGGACCGCAAAAACGGAACGGTCATGTGAATGTAGCCTACATGTGTTCCCTATGGGGGTAGGGGTCGGTACAGAACGATGGTGAGGGGGAGGTCGGTACAGAGCGCCGTGTGTGTGTGTGTGTGTGTGGGTGAGGGTTGCAGAGCCTGATGTGTGTGGCGCAGAGCCCGATGTGTGTGTGTGTGTGTGTGTGTGTGGCACAGAGCCCGATGTTGGGCTGTTATTTTCATTGCTAGAGTGATAACAGATCAGGTGCTAGGGTAGAATACTGACAGGGAATGTGTGTGCAGGGGGCGGGCAGGGGACGGGGCTGGACACTGAGGCCGGGCAGTGCCAGCTCTAACTGAGGTTTTGCACAGGAAGTGGTCAGTTTGCTAGAGCAAAATGTAAACAAAGAACTGCAGAGAATAAAGGGATAATTCAAGTGGAACAAAAGTTAGAAAACAAAAAATAACAATATAGGGGTGTTTTATATGACAATACAGCACAGATAAACTCAAAATTTTTTGGTAAGCTAATGTCGGACAACTCCTTTAATTTGCTTGAGTCAGATTCATGGTACAATTGGAAATGTTTTGGTAGGGTTTATAGGTGTTCCGTCTCATGCAGAGTCTTTGTTTTCTCAATGTCCCTGATGTGCTCACGGACTCCCACCTTTAACCCCCTAACCCCTGGACGATTTTTCCGTTTTTGTTTTTTGCTCCCCTTTTTCCGAGAGTCATAACTTTTTTATTTTTCCCGTCAATCTTGCCATAAGAGGGCTTGTTTTTTGCAGGACGTATTGGTCTTTTAAGTTAAACCATGAGTTTTACCATATATGGTACTGGAAAACAGCAAAAAATTTCCACGTGCGGAAAAATTACAAAAAAGTGTGATTGGACAATGGTTTATGGGGTACTTTATTCACCGTGTTCACTGTATGGTAAAACTGATGGGTGGGTGTGATACTTCAGGTTGGTATGCGTTCGTTGATACCAAACATGTTTAGGTTTACTTTTATATAAGGGGTTAAAAAAAGGTTTGTCCAAAAAATTGGAGCACTTTCTGCGGCATTTTCTGCAACTTGTAGTGTTCTCATTTTTCGGGATATGGGGCTCACTGATGGCTTATTTGTTTGCATTTTTAGCTGTACCATTTTTGCGCAGATGCTACGTTTTGACTCCCTGGTATTGCATTTTGCTGAAAATTTGCGAAGACCAAAAAACGTAACTTTGCCAGTTGGATTTTTTTTTACGGCTACGCCATCTACCGATCTAATTGATTCATTTTATATTTTGATAGACTGGGCATTTCTGAACTCTGCGATACCAAATGAGTATATTTTTTTAACCCTTTGATTTTTAGTGGGGCGAATGGAGAATGATTTAAACATTTAGTAGTTTTTTTAATTCTATAAAACTTTTTTTTTACTTATTTTTATTTTAATAGTCTCTCTAGGGGTAAGGATTAGCCGTCTGATCGCTTGTTCATTTCTGCTGATCAGAGCGGCAGAGCTCTGATCAGCTGAAATGCTGCTGTCCTGTTAAAGCCAGCCGGCTGTAACAGGATGTGAGTCATGATAGCGACAGGAGTCATCACATAACCCTGTGCTACCATGGCAACCATCGGCTTCCCATAATCGCGTTACGGGGCCTCCGATGGCGGTGTAGAAAGGCAATTGAAATAGTCATGGGCCCTCGTGTGGATTACCACAGACCTGCGTGTTTTTGGGGTTAATAAAGGAGTGAAATAGGGTATTGTTTTTATCTTATTTTGTGTTTGTGTTTATTTCTTTTCACTTCCAGATTAGTAATGGGGGTAGGGTTTTCATAGACCCTGCCATTACTAATCTAGAGCTTAGTGGCAGCTGTGAGCAGTTATTAACCCCTTATTAGCCTGATTGCCACCGCACCAGTGCAATCGGGAAGAGCCGGGTAAAGTGCCAGGATTGTCACATATAATGGATGTGACAATCCTGGGTGGCTGTGGGCTGCTATTGTTATAACGCGCCTGCTTTAATCTTATTTTATTTAATTTTCCTTTATTTATTTTTTATTTCCAAAGGTTCCGGATCATTATCCGGAGTTCCCTGAGAACTCCAGGCCCGGGTCCGGTACTCGGGTATTTTTAAAATCGCTCGGATCCTAAATTTTACAGTCCGGGTCTGTCCATCACTAATCAATAGACAAACAAAAAAGTGCATGGTGTTTATGTAGTTGTGTAAACAGAAATATGATATTCAAAATTAAAAATGACATGCCATTAGGCAAGCAAAATCAAGAAATGCAAGAAACTAAATTATTGAGTAAATGTATTAAATATTAGTTGTATCCAAACTATAATTAAATTGTTGTACAATGTTGTTCTCCACTTTTCTTAGATAATAATCTTTTTTCTTATTTTCTCATAGGCACTTCATTCAGGGAAAAGACCCAATCAAAATCAACATCTAAGTTACTGAGCGGGTCGCGTGAAGTACCTCAAAATTTGCAGACCACCACAGGTATGGTTTTAGCATATACAGACCTCTAAATTATGGATAAAAAAAACTATTAAAAATAATTTTAACACAAACAGTCCCATTCTCACACCACATAAAAATACCCAATTAAAGAAAGCAGCCAAAGCTCTCATTGAGCCCAATAGGAGTCCTTGTGTCCAATCTATAAATAAAGTGACTCAAGTTGCGCAAGGGCCTTAAAAAGGTTACCACCTCTAACCTCTGATCTATGGCCTTTATAATTAATTTGCTTGAGTCAGATTTATGGTACAATTGGAAATGTTTTGGTAGGGATTTTAGGTGTTCCGTCTCATGCAGAGTCTTTGTTTTCTCAATGTCCCTGATGCGCTCACGGACTCACACCTTTAACCCCCTAACCCCTGGACGATTTTTCCGTTTTTGTTTTTTGCTCCCCTTTTTCCGAGAGTCGTAACTTTTTTATTTTTCCCGTCAATCTTGCCATAAGAGGGCTTGTTTTTTGCGGGACGTATTGGTCTTTTAAGTGAAACCATGAGTTTTAACATATATGGTACTGGAAAACAGCAAAAAATTTCCACGTGCGGAAAAATTACAAAAAAGTGTGATTGGACAATGGTTTATGGGGTACTTTATTCACCGTGTTCACTTTATGGTAAAACTGATGGGTGGGTGTGATACTTCAGGTTGGTATGAGTTCGTTGATACCAAACATGTTTAGGTTTACTTTTATCTAAGGGGTTAAAAAAAGGTTTGTCTAAAAAATTGGAGCACTTTCAGCGCCATTTTCTGCAACTTATAGTGTTCCCATTTTTCGGGATATGGAGCTCACTAATGGCTTATTTGTTTGCATTTTTAGCTGAACCATTTTTTCGCAGATGCTGCGTTTTGACTCCCTGGTATTGCATTTTGCTCAAAATTTGCGAAGACCAAAAAACTTAACTTTTGCCGGTTGGAATTTTCTTTGTCGCTCCATTGGGAGACCCAGACAATTGGGGTGTATAGCTTCTGCCTCCGGAGGCCACACAAAGTATTACACTTTAAAAAGTGTAACCCCTCCCCTCTGCCTATACACCCTCCCGTGCATCACGGGCCCATCAGTTTTTATGCTTTGTGTTGAAGGAGGCACACATTCACACAATGCTCCACATTTTAGTCAGCAGCAGCTGCTGATTATATCGGATGGAAGAAAAGAGGGCCCCTAACAGGGCCCCCGGCATGCTTCCTTCTCACCCCACTGAGTCGGCGGTGTTGTTAAGGTTGAGGTACCCATTGCGGCTACACAGGCTGGAGCCCACATGCCGTTTTCCTTCCCCATCCCTTAGGGGCTCTGGGTGAAGTGGGATCCATAACCGGTCATCCAGGCACTGGGACCGGGCTCCCTCCACAGCCCCTGGGGGAATCTGCTGGACAGGAGACTGAGTATCGTCAGGGACAGGGCCCTGCATCTACAGGTACTCTGTGTCCCCTTTGGGACAGAGCATGGAGCACCTTGGCCTCAGACGCTGCAGCGACTGCGGTGTTGATTTTTGACCGGGACTACCGCGCCGACCGTGCCTGCTTGCCGGCCGCGGTTTTTACTTTAGTCCCCGGCTTTTGCGGCCTAGTGCATTAAACTCCCGCCCCCGGGCCTGCCAGTCAGGGGTAAGGGCGGGACGGTCGGTCTGACGCCGACAGTGAGGGCTGGAGCACACGTAGCTGTCCTCCTCCCCCCTCACTAATCACTCTGGGGCACCAGATTCCCGCACTTTTGTAAGTTACGCCCACGGCTCCCTCCTCCCCTGTGAACGCCGACAGCCATGTTTTAACACATTCTGCCGGTGGAGGACTTCTGGCAGCAGCTCTGGGAGACCCGAGGCAGGGAATCTGGTGGCCACACACCGCTGGAGCGGTCGGTAAGCCACACCGGTCACCCGGTGCTGGTCCCCCTAGAGTGCTGAACTGTATATAGATACATTATATTTGTATACATTTTCCGGTTCGGCTGTACCATTAGCTTGTGGCTATATACCCTCAGTGATCACGCTCCTGGGAGACAACAGCATGTCGTTCACAAGGAGCAAGGGTGCCAAGACACAGGGTTATTTTGCTACCTGTACCTCTTGCGCGGCTATGCTACCTGCAGGTTCCACCTACCCTCACTGTGAGCAATGCTCGGGCACTGGGGCACTCGCTCAGCCGGAGCCTGAGACACTAGGGGGTCCCTCGGCCCAGGTAGAACTGCCAGCTCCCCCTGTCCAGATAGCAGGGACAGAGTTTGCCGTTTTAGCTGACAAACTCTCTGAGTCGCTTTCACATTCCATGACTCAGTCTATGGATAAATGGTCTGCTAAGTTTCTAGAGGCTTTGCAGTCCAGACCGGCCCTTACACAGGCCCCGGGCACTGCGGGATCACCCCCAGGCCCCTCTCGGTCTGCGACGAAGCGTGCTCCTGGTGTGGCCTCTAGTTATTACGTGGAGGACTCCGGCACGGACCGCAGTCCCAGACCAGCTAAGCGGGCTCGCTTAGAATCTTCCCCGACTTCATCACGCTGTTCGGGGTCTCAGCTTGAGGATTCCATAGAGGATGAGACGGAGGTCGCAGCCCAGGACTCTGACCCTGACGTTGCTCTCAATCTTGATACACCTGAAGGGGACGCCATAGTAAATGACCTTATAGCGTCCATCAACCAGGTGCTAGATCTTTCTCCTCCAACTCCGCTTGTAGAGGAGTCGGCTTCACAACAGGAGAAACACCAGTTTAGGTTTCCTAAACGTACACGGAGTGCTTTCTTCGATCACTCTAACTTTAGAGATGCTGTCCAGAAGCACAGGGCTTTCCCGGACAAGCGCTTTACTAAACGCCTTAATGACACACGTTACCCCTTCCCCTCTGACGTGGTTAAGGGTTGGGCTCAATGTCCCAAGGTGGATCCTCCAGTCTCTAGACTGGCGGCTAGATCCGTAGTAGCAGTGGCTGACGGTGCCTCGCTCAAGGATGCCACGGACAGGCAGATAGAGCTCCTACTCAAATCCATCTATGAAGCCATAGGCGCGTCTTTTGCCCCAGCCTTTGCAGCAGTGTGGGCACTCCAGGCTATCTCAGCTTGTCTGTCTGAGATTAATGCGGTCACCCGTACCGCTGCGCCACAAGTAGCATCTTTGACCTCTCAGGCGTCAGTATTTGCATCCTACGCCATGAATGCTGTCCTGGACTCGTCTAGCCGTACAGGGGTAGCATCCGCCAATTCTGTGGCAGTCCGCAGGGCCATGTGGCTACGCGAATGGAAGGCAGACTCTGCTTCCAAAAAGTTCTTGACCGGTTTGCCGTTTTCTGGCGACCGACTGTTTGGCGAGCGATTGGATGAAATTATTAAGCAATCCAAGGGAAAGGACTCGTCCTTGCCCCAGCCCAAACCAAACAGACCTCAGCAACGGAAAGTTCAAGCGAGGTTTCGGTCCTTTCGGCCCTCAGCCAGATCCCAATCCTCCTCGTCCAACAGGCCACAGAAGAGCCAGAGAAACTCTTCTGCATGGCGGTCTAAGTCACGTCCTCCAAAGACCGCCGGAGGCACCGTCTCCAAGGCAGCCTCCTCATGACTCTCGGCTGCCCCAAACCGCATCCTCGGTCGGTGGCAGGCTCTCCCGCTTTTGCGACGCCTGGTGGCCACATGTCCAAGACCGATGGGTGAGAGACATTCTGTCTCACGGTTACAGGATAGAGTTCAGCTCTCGTCCTCTGACTCGCTTTTTCAGAACATCTCCGCCCCCCGAGCGAACCGTTGCGCTTTTTCAGGCGGTGGACACTCTGAAGTCAGAAGGAGTGCTGATCCCCGTTCCCCTTCAGGAACGCGGTCGCGGTTTTTACTCCAACCTGTTCGTGGTGCCAAAAAAGGACGGCTCATTCCGTCCCGTTTTGGACCTCAAATTGCTCAACAGACATGTGAGAACCAGGCGGTTTCGCATGGAATCCCTCCGATCGGTCATCACTTCGATGTCCCAAGGAGACTTCCTAGCATCAATCGACATCAAAGACGCCTATCTCCATGTGCCGATCGCTCCAGAGCATCAACGCTTCTTGCGTTTCGCCATTGGGGACGAACACCTTCAGTTTGTGGCACTGCCTTTCGGCCTGGCGACAGCCCCACGGGTCTTCACCAAGGTCATGGCATCCGTTGTAGCGTTGTAACCACCTTTTGAGCCGCTGCGGGATGTCTCTCTATCACGTCTTTCGCAGAAGGTGGCATTTCTAGTGGCGGTTACATCACTCCGAAGAGTGTCAGAGCTTGCAGCGCTGTCATGCAAAGCCCCTTTCCTGGTATTTCACCAGGATAAGGTGGTTCTGCGTCCTGTCCCGGAATTTCTCCCTAAGGTGGTATCCCCTTTTCATCTCAATCAGGATATCTCCTTACCTTCATTTTGCCCTCATCCAGTTCACCAATGTGAAAAGGATTTGCATTTGTTAGATCTAGTGAGGGCTCTCCGGATCTACGTGTCTCGCACGGCGCCATTGCGCCGTTCTGATGCGCTTTTTGTCCTTGTCGCTGGCCAGCGTAAGGGGTCGCAGGCTTCCAAGTCAACCTTGGCTCGGTGGATCAAGGAACCGATTTTTGAAGCCTACCGTTCTTCTGGGCTTTTGATTCCTTCAGGGCTGAAAGCCCATTCTACCAGAGCCGTGGGTGCATCCTGGGCATTGCGGCACCAGGCTACGGCTCAGCAGGTGTGTCAGGCGGCTACCTGGTCGAGTCTGCACACTTTCACAAAACACTATCAGGTGCATGCCTATGCTTCGGCAGATGCCAGCCTAGGTAGGCGAGTCCTTCAGGCGGCGGTTGCCCACCTGTAAGAGGGGGCCGTTGTTTCAGCTCTTTTTATCGAGGTATTCTTTTACCCACCCAGGGACTGCTTTTGGACGTCCCAATTGTCTGGGTCTCCCAATGGAGCGACAAAGAAGAAGGGAATTTTGTTTACTTACCGTAAATTCCTTTTCTTCTAGCTCCTATTGGGAGACCCAGCACCCGCCCCTGTTCCCTTCGGGCTGTTTGTTCTTTTGTGTACACATGTTGTTCATGTTGAATTGTTCTTTTGGTTCATGGTTTCAGTTCTCCGAACATCCTTCGGATTGAATTTACCTTAGACCAATTTATAAGTTTCCTCCTTCCTGCTTTGGCACCAAAACTGATGGGCCCGTGATGCACAGGAGGGTGTATAGGCAGAGGGGAGGGGTTACACTTTTTAAAGTGTAATACTTTGTGTGGCCTCCGGAGGCAGAAGCTATACACCCCAATTGTCTGGGTCTCCCAATAGGAGCTAGAAGAAAAGGAATTTACGGTAAGTAAACAAAATTCCCTTCTTTGTTACAGCTACGCCGTCTACCGATCATATTAATTCATTTTATATTTTGATAGACTGGGCATTTCTGAACTCTGTATTACCAAATGAGTGTATATTTTTTATTTTTTTAACCCTTTGATTTTTAGTGGGGCGAATGGGGAGTGATTTAAATTTTTAGTTGTTTTTTTTTAATTCTTTAAAACTTTTTTTTAAACTTTTTTTATTTTAATAGTCCCCCTAGGGGTAAGGATTAGCTGTCTGATCGCTTGTTCATTTCTGCTGATCAGAGCGGCAGAGCTCTGATCAGCTGAAATGCTGCTGTCCTGTTACAACCAGCCGGCTGTAACAGGATGTGAGTCATGATAGCGACATGAGTCATGACATAACCCTGTGCTACCATGGCAACCATCGGCTTCCCGTGATCGCATCACGGAGACTCCGATGGCGTCGAGGAAAGGAAATTTCCCTGCCATGGCCATTTACATTGCGCTGTCAGTATTTGACAGCGCGGTCTAAGGGATTAAAAGGCATGGGTGAATCGTGGATCTACCTTTGCTTGTAAGCTACACATGTCTGCTGTTCAGATCAGCATATATGTGCGGAAATCGGTGCCGGTTTACTGCAGCAGCAGCCGACGATGATTACACCGCCATTATCTACGATGTACCCAGTACGTCCAATGTCTGTAAGAGGTTAAGTCGCTTGTGGTCATTCCTATGTAGATTTTCTGGCATGGAGACTGGGCGTAATAAATCACGCCCTTAGAAGCACAAATATGTTGGTGATTTATTGTGTAAGTTTGTGTTCCTTCCGATTTTTTAATGGGAATCTGTCACCAGATTTGGGGACTACAAGCTGTGTCCAATACCACTGAGTTCTTATATACAGCATTCCAAAATACTGTATATAAGAGCCTAGGCCGCTCTGTAAAACGGAAAAAGTACTTTTATAATACTCACCTAGGGTGGGTCCAGTCCAATGGGTGTCGCAGCTCTCCAGTGCGGTGCCTCCTCTTTCAGGTCTGACGCATCCTCTCTGCTGCGATCTTCGGCCTCCTTCTTCCTAGTCCGGTGTGGATGATGTGTCTACGTCATCCACACGAGCCGACATTGCGGTCCTGCGCAGGCGCATTCATCTGCCCTGCTGATCAAAGTACTATAATGAGCAGGCGCGAGGAAAGGTTAACCCCTTCACGACCGACCGACTTTACACTTTCCGGTATTTGTGGGGTGTTTGCCATTCTTCTGACAGACGTAACTTTTTTATTTTTCAGTCAATATGGTCATGTGAGGGCTCAATTTTTGCAGAATGAGCTGTAATTTTAAATGAAACCGTGAGTTTTACCATGCAGTGTACTGTAAAATGGCAAAAAAATTCCAAATGTGGAGAAATTGCAAAAAAAAGTGTGATTGCTCTATTGTTTTTGAGACATTTTATTCACTGTGTTCACTATATGGTAAACCTGATGTGCTGCTGTGATGCCTGAGGTTACTGCAAGTTTGTAGACACCAAACATGAATAGGTTTACTTTTATCTAAGGGGTTAAAAAAATAATCAGAAGTTTGTCCGAAAAAAGTGACGGACGTTTCTTCATCGTTCCTTATGGGAGACCCAGACCATGGGTGTATAGCTTCTGCCTCCGGAGGACACACAAAGTACTACACTAAAAAGTGTAGCTCCTCCCTCCGAGCATATACACCCCCTGGATGACCAAATCTAGCCAGTTCAATGCTTTGTGTTCAGGAGGTCACACATCCACACATGCATTCATTTTTGATTTTTGATTTTAAAGAGTTGGAAGAAAAGCGGGTCCAAGCTGGACTCCCGGCATGTCCCTTCTCACCCCACTTTGTCGGCGGTGCTGTTAAGGTTGATTTTACAAGGCTGGAGCCTTACATGCCGCGCTCCTTCACCATCCCCCGGGCTCTGGCTTGAAGTGGGAGCCATCACGGTTCTCACTGCTTTGCAGGAGACCGGTCTCCATCCGCAGCCCTTTCAGGACCCTGCAGGACGGAGCGCTCATCCCTCAGGGACCTGGCCCTGCGTCTCATAAGCTAAGTATTGAGACGTTATTGAGGGGTCCCTTGTACATTTATTGTGGGGAGAGTGTGTTATTTAACTTTGCTGTGATTCCGGCCGGTTCTCTGGTTTTTTTCCTGAGAACCGCGCCGAGGGTGCCTGCTCGTCGGCCGCATGGAAAAATTTAGGCCCCGGCTTCGGCTGCGGCCTACTTTCGGTTTCACTGCCCCTGCATGTCAGTCATGCAGGGGGACAGTGCGGCGCCGCCCACCGGCCGTTCAGCACAGGGGAGGACACTCCTCTCTGAGGAGATGTTTCCCTCCCCTGTATTTCTCCTTGGCCCTCCGGTTCCCGCTCTTGGACTAAACCCCGCCCCCCCTCCTCACTCCGGCGCCATTTTATCAGCGTTCACACACTGATCGGCGCTGGCTGCTGCAGCTCTGCAATCTGTCTGGGGGTCCAAGCTGTGGAATCCGGAGGGCACACAAAACGGTCTGGTAAGCCACAACCTCTGGTTGTGGACTTTCTTATACACTCTCTGGGGGTCATTCTGAAGGAGTGTGTTCTTTACTGCAGAGCCTCCACCTCAGCAGCATGTCTCTCACTAGGAGCAAGGCTGCAAGGCTTTACTCTATATGCACTGCATGTAAGCTCATACTGCTGAACCGAGCACATATCCACATTGTGATGCCTGCTCTAACATGGTGATGCCTCAGCCTGGAGTCTCCCCAGGGGTCCCTCCGGCTGCTCCAGCCCCGGTGGCTGAACCCCCGGCTTGGGTAGCATCGTTTTCTAAAGCTATCTCCCAGTCCTTTGCCGACTCCATGGGACAGCTGTCCCGGACTCTGCTGACCATGCATCAGCCCCCTTCTCAGGGCGCCTCTGCTGCTCAGACTCGCTCTGCAGAGCTCACAGAGGATTTTTCATCTGTTCCCAGACCCCGTCCTCCTAAACGGAGACGCAGGGACTCTTCTCCTTCATCGTCCCATGGCTCTGATTCACGAGCTGAATCGCAGGGCGAGGAGGATGCCTTTACTGTGGGCTCGGACGCTACCTCTATGTACCCCATTGATCTAACCGAAGGTGATGCACATGTTAGTGATTTGATTGCGTCCATTAATTCCGTACTGAACCTCAATCCACCAGTGTCAGAGGAACAAGCCTCTCTGGTAGAAAAACACCAGTTTACCTCACCTAAGAGAGCAAGGAGTATGTTTTTTAACCACTCCAGTTTTCAGGCCACTGTGACCAAACCCAGGGCCTGTCCTGACAAACGCTTTCCAAAGCGTAGTTCTGATGACCGTTTTCCCTTTCCACCAGAGGTGGTCAAGGAGTGGGCTCATTCACCAAAGGTAGATCCTCCGGTGTCTAGAATCTCAGCCCGGACAGTTGTATCTGTGGCGGATGGCACCTCACTTAAGGATTCCACTGACCGCCAGGTTGACCTTCTGGCCAAATCTGTATATGAAGTGGCAGGGGCCTCGTTCTCCCCGTCTTTTGCAGCAGTGTGGGCTCTTAAGGCCGTCTCTGCTTCTCTGGCGGAGATGCATTCCCTCACCAGGGACTCTATGCCCGAAATGGTTGCCTTAACGTCCCAGGCTTCGGCTTTTTCATACTATGCCATGTCTGCCATTCTGGAGGCTTCTCACCGCACGGCGGTGGCTTCCGCTAATTCCCTCGCGATCCGCAGGATCTTGTAGCTTCGAGAGTGGAAAGCAGACGCTTCTTCCAAGAAGTACCTTGCTGGGCTCCCTTTTGCTGGGTCCCAGCTGTTCGGTGAACAACTGGATGAAATTATTAAGGATGTTACTGGCGGAAAGAGTACTTCCTTGCCACAAACTAAAACCAGGAAACCTGTCCAGGGCAGGAACCAGTCGAGGTTTCGTTCCTTTCGTTCCTCTAACTGGTCATCCTCTAAGCCCTCAGCCTCGTCCACTAACTCAGCCAAGGATCGAAAACCCAGCTGGCGCACGAAGCCGCGTCCTCAGAAGAACGGAGGAGCCGCTGCCACTAAGGCAGCCTCCTCTTGACTATCTGGCCGCGCCAGCAACGTCCTTGGTCGGTGGCAGGCTCTCCCACTTTGGCGATGTGTGGTTTCAACACGTCTCTGATCAGTGGGTGCGGGATATCATCTCCCACGGCTACAGGATAGAATTCTCTTCCAGCCCGCCAAACAGATTTTTTCTGTCCACTCCCCCCTGCTCCAAAGCCGCCGCCTTCTCTCAGGCCGTGGCATCCTTGCAGGCCAACGGAGTAATTGTACCGGTTCCCGCCCGGGAACCATTCAGAGGTTTCTACTCAAATCTCTTCCTAGTCCCCAAGAAGGACGGTTCCTTCCGGCCCATCCTGGATCTCAAGCTTCTCAACAAGCATGTTCAGGTGCGGCACTTTCGCATGGAATCTCTGCGATCAGTCATTGCCTCAATGACCCAAGGAGATTTTCTAGCATCCATTGACATCAGAGATGCCTATTTGCATGTGCCAATTGCAGTTTCACACCAGTGTTGGCTACGTTTTGCAATCGGAGAGGAACATTTCCAATTCGTGGCTCTCCCCTTCGGGTTAGCCACGGCCCCTCGAGTATTCACCAAGGTCATGGCAGCTGTGGTTGCGGTTCTGCACCTCCAGGGGTTGGCAGTAATTCCTTACCTGGACGACCTTCTAGTCAAGGCTTCATCCAGTGCAGACTGTCATCGGAGTGTCTCGCTCACTCTCGCCACGCTTGTTCAATTCGGGTGGCTTGTCAATCTGCCCAAGTCCACTCTGACCCCGACCCAGAAACTTACGTACCTAGGGATGCAATTCGAGACTCTGCCGGCACTTGTGAAGCTGCCCTTAATCAAACAGCAGTCCCTTCATCTGGCGGTGCGCTCTCTGTTGAGGCCCCGCCGTCATTCCATCAGGCACCTCATGCAGGTGCTGGGTCAGATGGTGGCGTCAATGGAAGCGGTTCCCTTTGCCCAGTTCCATCTGCGTCCCCTGCAGCTGGACATTCTCCGCTGTTGGGACAAGCGGACCTCTTCCTTGCACAGGCTAGTGGCTCTGTCGCCACAGACCAGGAGCTCTCTTCAGTGGTGGCTTCGGCCCCTCTCGCTATCCCAGGGACGCTCCTTTCTGATCCCGTCCTGGGTGATTCTCACCACGGATGCCAGTCTATCCGGCTGGGGAGCAGTGTTTCTCCACCACCGAGCACAGGGCACTTGGACTCCGTCCGAATCAGCCCTCTCGATCAATGTGCTGGAAATCAGAGCTGTGCTCCTAGCTCTCGTAGTTTTTCACCACCTGTTGGCGGGCAAGCACATTCGAGTCCAGTCAGACAACGCGACAGCAGTTGCCTACATCAATCACCAGGGCGGGACTCGCAGCCGCCTAGCAATGTTGGAGGTTCAATGTATCCTTCAGTGGACGGAGGACTCCAAGTCCACCATATCCGCAGTCCACATCCCAGGCGTAGAAAACTGGGAGGCAGATTATCTCAGCCGTCAAACCGTGGACAGCGGCGAGTGGGCCCTGCATCCGGCAGTGTTCCGGTCAATCTGCCGCAAGTGGGGCACTCCGGAAGTGGATCTCATGGCATCCCGGCACAACAACAAGGTCCCGGTTTACGTGGCTCGCTCCCACGATCCTCAGGCCTTGGCAGCGGACGCGCTGGTTCAGGATTGGTCCCAGTTCCGTCTGGCCTACGTGTTTCCCCCTCTACATCTCTTGCCCAGAGTCCTGCGCAAGATCAGAATGGAGGGCCGTCGGGTCATAATCATTGCTCCAGACTGGCCCAGGCGAGCTTGGTACCCAGACCTGCTCCGTCTGTCCGTAGAGGTGCCGTGGCATCTCCCGGACCGCCCAGACCTTCTCTCACAAGGTCCGTTTTTCGCCAGAATTCTGCGGCTCTCAGATTGACGGCGTGGCTCTTGAGTCCTGGATCCTGACGGCTTCAGGCATTCCTTCCGAGTTCATCTCCACTATGACTCAGGCTCGGAAGTCTTCCTCGGCCAGGATTTACCACAGGACTTGGAGAATTTTCCTGTCCTCGTGTCGCTCTTCCGGACATGCTCCTTGACCTTTTTCCTTGCCGACCATCCTGTCCTTTCTACAGTCCGGTCTGCAGCTAGGACTATCCCTCAATTCCCTCAAGGGACAGGTCTCGGCTCTGTCAGTGTTGTTCCAGCGGCATATCGCCCGACTGGCCCAGGTGCGCACCTTCATGCAGGGCGCATCTCACATCATTCCTCCTTATCGGTGGCCTTTGGATCCCTGGGACCTTAATCTGGTCCTCACGGCCTTACAGAAACCCCCCTTTGAGCCTCTTAGGGAGGTTTCTTTGTTTCGACTTTCCCAGAAAGTGGTCTTTCGGGTGGCCATAACTTCTCTCAGGAGAGTCTCTGATTTGGCTGCGCTCTCTTCGGAGTCACCCTTTTTGGTTTTTCACCAAGACAAGGTGGTTCTCCGTCCGACTCCGGACTTTCTCCCTAAGGTGGTGTCTCCTTTCCACCTTAACCAGGACATTTCATTGCCTTCCCTTTGTCCGGCCCCTGTGCATCGCTTTGAGAAAGCGTTGCATACTTTAGATTTGGTGCGGCCGCTCCGGATCTATATGTCACGCACCGCTGCTCTTAGGCGGTGCACCTCTCTTTTTGTGCTGACCACAGGTCAGCGCAAGGGTCTCTCGGCTTCTAAACCGACCCTAGCTCGTTGGATTAGGTCGGCCATATCCGATACCTACCAATGTACTCAGGTGCCTCCCCCGCCGGGGATTAAGGCGCACTCGACCAGAGCTGTCGGTGCCTCTTGGGCTTTCAGGCACCAGGCTACGGCTCAGCAGGTCTGTCAGGCTGCCACTTGGTCTAGTCTGCACACCTTTTCGAAGCACTACCAAGTGCATGCTCATGCTTCGGCAGATGCGAGCTTGGGCAGACGCATCCTTCAGGCGGCTGTCGCCCATTTGTGAAGTTAGGTTTTGCCTACTTCTCAGTTTTCTGTTTATTTCCCACCCATGGACTGCTTTGAGACGTCCCATGGTCTTGGTCTCCCATAAGGAACGATGAAGAAAAAGAGAATTTTGTTTACTTACCGTAAATTCTTTTTCTTATAGTTCCGACATGGGAGACCCAGCACCCTCCCTGTTGCCTGTTGGCAGTTCTTGTTCCGTGTGTTTTCACCGGCTGTTGTTGTAGACAGAGGTTCCGGTTATTCCGGGTTTTACTCTATCTCTACTTGTGGGTGGATGTCCTCCTTCAGCTTTTGCACTAAACTGGCTAGATTTGGTCATCCAGGGGGTGTATATGCTCGGAGGGAGGAGCTACCTTTTTAGTGTAGTACTTTGTGTGTCCTCCGGAGGCAGAAGCTATACACCCATGGTCTGGGTCTCCCATGTCGGAACTATAAGAAAAAGAATTTACGGTAAGTAAACAAAATTCTCTTTTTTGCGCCATTTTCTGAGACCCATAGCGTTCTCATTTTTTTAAATCTATGGCTCAGTTATGGCTTTTTTTTGTATCTCGAGCTGACGTTTTTAACAGTATCATTTTTGCGCAGATGCTATGTTTTCATTGCCTGTTATTGCATTTTGCTTAAAATTTGTGGCAACCAAAAAGCGTAATTTTGGCATTTGGAATTTTTTTGCTGCTACGCCATTTACCAAACAGAACAAATGATTTTATATTATGATATATATTCGGACTGAAGACAGCGATACCAAATGTGTGAATATATTTTTTTTTAACCCTTTATTTTTCAGTGGGGCAAAAAAGGGATGATTTGAACTTTTAGGTGTTTTTACTTTTTTTTTTACTTTTTCAAAACTTTTTCTTAAATTTTTTTTTAAATTTGACTAGTACCCCTAGGGGGCTATTAGGATCAGCTGTCTGATCACTCATTTATTTATCCCAATCAGAGCAGCACAATTTAGACTGGGAGAAATTATCATCTCTTGTAACAGCCAGTATTTGGCTTTTTCTTACAGGACCTGAGTCATGTGAGCTACAGGAGTCATCACATGATCCTGTGCTATCATGATAGCCACCAGATCGTTAAGGGGTTAAAGATCTCTTACGCATATGCACTACAATACATGGATCTGCTTTGAGCAGGGCAGATCAAAGTGCGCCTGCGCAGGACCTCAATGCCAGCTAGTGAGCATGATGTAGGACGCGTCATGCACATGGGCCTCAGAAGAAGGAGGATGGTGATCGCCGCAGAGAGGAAATGCCGGACTAGAGAGAGGAGGCAATGGGTTTGAGATAATGATCAATAACTTTGCTAGCTATTTCATCATCAGCTGACGGTCTCCTTTTTTTCTCAGCCCCAGATCCCCTTGAGTGGAGCCCCAAAAATTGGTCTGTGCGATTTCTTCCTGTAAGCTCCCAAAGTAAGTCTGCCATCTTGTCTTTCTTCTTCCTGCTCCAGCTGTAAGGCTACTTTCACATTTGACAGGATGCAAACCGCATATGACCGGATCCTGTGGATTGAATGTGCAACGCATGCAACCGCAATTGTTAGTTTATTGTATGCTTCTTCTTCTACTTGTGATGGATCAAGGGGAACACAGAATTTATCGTCTGGCACTGGAGTCAGCTGATCGGGAATAAGCTGAACTCCTGCTCTCACAGCCCGCACACGCTGTGAAGGATGCAGGTTAACAGCAATCACTGCCTGCTGCCGATCACGTGTGACCATGTTCGGGCTGTGTGGTCATGAGTTCAGCTGAGTTCAGATCAGCTGACTCCAGTGTTGGCCGATTGCTTGTTCTGTGTCCCCCTGCATCCATCGCAGAGTGTGCGGGCTGGAGTTCAACAGAGTTCAGATCAGCTGACTCCAGTGTCGGCCGAATTCAGCTGACCTCACAGGCAGCACACGCTGCGATGGATGCAGGGGGACCCAGAACAAGTAATCGGCCAACACTGGAGTCAGCTGATCAGATTACTTGATCTGCTGGCTGTATGGTTAGAAGTAGGGATGAGTGTGCACTAAAAATGCTCGGGTTCTCGGTTGCCCATGAGTATTTTTTTTTTTAAATTCATTAAAAAATAAACAAAAACCCCAAACACATAACCCTAACTCTAGGGTTAGGGGGTCAAAAAATAAAATGTGTGGACTCCCGCTGCATTTTCTATTGCTAAGGTAACCCGAGCAGCTACTGGCTGCTAACCCCCACTGCTTATATGACCTTCACTGGCAATGGAAAATCCAGGGAAGCCCTTTTTTTAATGTTTTTTGCCGAAAAACTAAAAAAAAAGACAGCTTCACCCTGTTTTTGTATGCTAGCAGGGTACAGCAAGCAGGTACGCGCTGCCCCCAACCCCCAGCTGCCTATTTGTACCCGGTTGGGAACCAAAAATACAGGGAAGCCCTTTTTTAATTATTTCATGAATTTCATGAAATAATTAAAAAAAACAAAAAAAAACACATGGGCTTTGCCCAATTTTTGTGACGAGCCAGGTACAACTAGGCAGCTGGAGATAGGAATACGCAGTGCAGGGTGGCCCAAGCTTTCTTGGCCCCCCCCGCTGCGAATTGCAGTCAACAGTCGCCCCAGAAAATGGCGCTTTCTTAAAAGCGCTATCTTCTGGCGTTGTATCCAACATCTCTCCCAGCGGCCGTGGTGCCGGGTGGCATGTTGGGTAATAAGGGGTTAATACCAGCTTTGTTTTAACTGCTGGTATAAAGCCTGAGATTGCTAATGTCAGGCCAAGTTTGACCCGGCCATTAAGAATCTCCAATAAAGGGTTAAAAAAAAGACATCACACAGAAAAAATACTTTATTAGAAAAAAATACACAGACACTTTATTAGAAATAAATACACAGACACACTTAGGGACTCCATCTTTATTACTCCCTCTCACCCCTTCACGATCCTGGTCTTCTGTCTGAGAGAGAGGGAGATTTCTGTATTGACCATGCCAAGCTGCTTTCTGGGCATGCTCAGTACAAAAAACAGGATTCTGTCTATCAGGATCCGGCGACTTCCGGTACAGCAGGATCGGGGTCATTGAAATACATTGCAGGTACCACTGCATGTACTAATACAGATGGCCACCTGGTGACGCTATAATAACACAAAAATCTAATATCACCCATGTAACGCAGCCTAAGCCTCAAAGGCTACCATTACTATTACCGATAGAGCTAACAGCCATGAATCATCGTGATCCGGACTCACCTATAAAGTGCACTTATAACTGTATGTTTTGAGTAGCCCTGACAAGCGTTTCTCACCTGGCTTCCTCGCTTGAGGAAAGTGTAATGTGCATGTTTTATTATGTGGTGTCTTGGGCGAGATCGTCGCTGTTTGGGCGCGTGCAGGGGGTGGGACGCCGCACATAGAGTCCGCCTCATCCAGTCATTCCAGGGGAAGCGTGGATCGGAAGAATACTTCCACTAACGTCAGTTAACCCATGCATCCTTCTGAGGAAGCTCCCTTGGCGGGGACTCATGCTGAGGCAGCCCCGCACATGCGTACCCAACGAGACCATATCTACTACTGGCAAGTGAAAGGGCACGACCAGGGAGGTAAGAAAATCATCCAAACATAAGGAGAATCAGCCTTAGCCTAAAGAATATGACCATGTATAGTCCTTAAAAGATTTTCTAATGTCCCTATATCATGCAGAGACAAAATTCATATAGTAATATGTGTGTATATATATATATATATATATATATATATATATATACCCCTAGATTCTAAATGGACCTTTCGATACCACAAATTTTCAATCCTGTGGGACCACAGTCATAGTGCAGCTTGAAATGTCTCTGGATCATCCTTAGGGAATCAAGATCCACAACATCACACACCGCATTTATGTCCCTAACATGTTCCCTCGTGCGGACGCGTTGTTCCCTTGATGTTAACCCAATATAAATTAGGCTACAGTCACATACTGCATAATAGATAACGTGACTTTTACTGCATGATTTGTAACTTTTTATTTTATACTCTTTAGGTCCAACCCAAGCTGACAACATCTCTGGGCAGACAAAAGGAAAACAACCAAATTTGGGACTCCCTTTCTCAAAGCGAGATACCACCCTAGGTACGTAATGGTTCTTCACCAGCATATCCTTTAGGCTTTTCCCCCTTCTAACAGGTAAGAGTGGGCGATGAGTAAAACGTCGTTCAAACTCTGGTCGGTCTTCAGTAACGACCAGTGTTTGTTCAAGATCTGCCGATCGCCCCCTCTGACTGTTAACTTGGAGATGAAATGTATCTGTGAGGAAAAAGATTCTTCCCTCTTACTTGTTGATAATAATTGTACCCGTGGAGTACCCTTTTCTGTCTGGTACCCCATTTTTATATTATAGTCCGGAAAATCAATTGCCTCCCGATCTGCCTTATAGGTTAGTTTGATGTTATATGGGTTATCGTTCAACCAAGTCATGAAGCTCTGCAGTTCAGGATCGGTACCCCTCCAGATAATAAAGATGTCATCTATTTTACCACCTAGTGTAAAATTAATAGATTAGGGATAAGCCAAATGGACGACAATGTTTTAATTTTGTTACATACATTTTTCCTTCTGAGTCCTCTGATACCATACCAAAAAAATATTCAATGCACATGGTTCAAAAAGTTGATTTTGGGTACTCACCGTAAAATCTCTTTCTCGGAGCCTTCATTGGGGGACACAGGAAACCATGGGTGTATGCTGCTGGGACTAGCAGGTGACACTATGCAAATAAGAAAGTTGGCTCCTCCCACGTAGTATACACCCACTGACTGGAGCTGAGGAGATCAGTTTGTGTAAAAGCAGTACGAGGAGAAGCTTGAAATCTAGAACATTCCGGATCCATTGAAGTCTTAGAAAAGGGCGGGTGCTGTGTCCCCCAATGAAGGCTCCGAGAAAGAGATTTTACGGTGAGTACCCAAAATCTACTTTTCTCTATCGCTTCATTGGGGGACACAGGAAACAATGGGACGTCCTAAAGCAGTCCCCAAGGGTGGGAAGAAAGCGACCCGAAAACAGGGTTAGCAGAGACAAGATTCTGTGACCGAAAACTGGTCGTAGACCCCATAAAGAACCCCTACCCGGCCAGGGGCCGAAGTATAGGAGAAGAGTTAGAGTACTAGGGAGTACTAAGAACTAGTGTAAAATGCGTGTGCTGGGGAATAGGATGATCAGGGAGAAACTGCATCCTTTGAAATCTGTACCTAAGAAAGCTAAGGATCTAAGGCGACTGACAGCAATAGGTCGGCTAGGAGCAAAAACCCGACAGGCCATGGTACTACGCCTGAGAGAGTAAGAATGAGCGAAGAACTAGGGTACCTGGTAGAGGAAGGTGCCAGGTAAGTGGAGGCCAACGGAGCCTTGGGCCTTTACTGCCACCGGACAACTAAAAGGAAAACCGACTGCCTAAAAAAGTGCAGGGGAGACGAGATACTGTGAGGGGATTCCGCCATAGGGGAACTTGACCTGTTGATTACACAGCACATGAGGGAAGTGATCTGACCCTAGTGGACGAAACAGCCTGCAGGCGGGAAGATGATACGGGAGATAAATCCCCTGTGTATAGAAGCGGTCTAGAGAACCTGTGAAGTCCGGAGAAAAAGGAGAAGGTTAAGGAGCCAAGGAAATCCAATAACCAATTACCTCTATGACCTGACAGACAGGAGAAGGGAGTCCGGGCATCTACAATGGCGTGGCTGGGAAAACTCGAACTCTGGACTCGGGTACTAGATGCCCCTTGAAGTGAATTACTGGAAAGAGAACCCCCTATAGGAGAGGGCTCTTGCGAATGAAAAAAAAGGAGCCCAAGACCTGGGAAGTATGACCTGTAATGGGAGAAGGAAAAACCCTTTCGAGGGGACTCAAGGAAGGGTTGGACTATGTGACCGGCCTAAGCGCTCGTCGACCAGAGTAGTGACGCCTATCCTTGGAAGGTGGCAAGGAAAAAACGGAGGAGTGACGGAAGAATGAGTAAAGTGTTATTATTATTACTATTATTATTATAAAACGCGTCACCACGTCACAACCCGAGGTGACGACGAAGGGAAAGAAATGACAGAATATGGGAGTTTAAATGATCTGGCAGGAACTCTGATTGAAAAGTGCAGAAATGAGACCAAGCGGTGGCGAGTGGTCGCGGAGTTTGGTATGGCGGGGACTTCGGAGAGATCTAGCATATCTCCAAGGGCCATCCAGAATGGCTACGAGAGGGGGAAAAGGAGGTAGACCCGGGACAGGGGAAATGAAGATCCCTCTTGGCCTGAAACTGAAGCAGGTCATGTCTAGGTGTTAGTGGAGATTGGCAGATTAGACGGGGACCACTCGCTGTAGTGTTGAGTGTTCGGGTGGAGACACCCAGTGGCCTGAGCATTCTGGGTTCCCTGAAGAATTCTGCTGCGGAAAGTAGACAGAATACAATTATATGAAACCTTACAGCTTGTCCGGAAGAGTGGGCCCAATGACTGGGCCGTCAGGATACTAGAAGTCCCTTGGTGAAGCTGGTCCTCCGTGGAATCAATACTGGTTAGACGATTCTGTGTCTGGTTCTTAACTTCATCTGTTGACTGTGAAGGGACTGAGGAAATCTGATCTCTATCTGAAAGAAAGAGAATGTAAGTAACGACCTATGGTTTTAAACCTATACAGTACCTGGCCGGAACCCTAGTGGAGGGCGCGGCCAAGGCTGGTCTAGGCCAAAGAATAGGCAGATACCAGAAGAACTATGAACCACCCGAGGAAGGTGGCAGGAAGTAAAATGGACAACATATTGGTTAGCAGATAGAGCTGCCCCTTGCTTACCTCATTTGAAAACCAAAATGACTGCTGCTTCAAGAAGCGATGCAGCCAACGTACGGTCAAGAGAGAAAAGCCCTACCTTGTGGCTACCTTAGATGAATGGGGCAAGGTAGGAGAAGGTCCCGGGCCACTGGGAAGCGACCGGATGAGAACTGCTGCTGCCGTGCTGCGTCATGAGGTCTGTGGTTGCTGCAGGGAGTGAATCACACGACCCTCCAGTCAGAAGGTCGCGTGTAACCTTACCTCGAGATCACGTTACACGCATGGTGTGAGGTAGGAGATGGATGCAGATCGCTGAAGAGTGAGTAAATAACTGCTGCAGAAAGAGAAGACAATGAACTGGCCAGAGGATTCTGGCTTACCTTCTGTTTTCCTGAATGGGTGGTCTGAAGTAGGAAAAAACCCCTGGGTCACTGGGAAGCAACCTAATGACCGTTGCTGCCGTACCACGTTAGGGGTCCATGGAGACCACAGTCCTCGCCTCAGTCGAAGATGAAGGAGATACATGACCCACTAGGTGAGGAAGACTGTTCGAGTCACTGGGTCGTGAGCAGAGCAACACATACTTGTTACAGTATCCAGCTTCTGGTCCGGAGAAACGCTAGCCTATTGGATAGCGGGCAGGATCATTGATCTTGAATACTGGCACTGAACGTGACAGCTGCTGGCGTGCCGCCTCATGGGGTAGTGTTGGATGGAGCACTCGCCTCAGTCGAAGATGAGCGGAAAAGTTGAACAAGGCACTCAAGCCTGTTGCTGTATCCGGCTTCTGGTGCTGATAAGTGCTGGCCCATAGGCAAGTGGGCAGGCTCATCAAATCACTCTCCCGCTGTAGTAGACAGGTGCCTACAGAAACACTGGCACACAGGATAGAGTGTACATTCTGGCAAGACTAGCGCACCGGATGGTGGGTAGGTGCATAGAGAAACACTGGATAGTGTATACTGGCACCCTGGAAGATGGACCGACATATAGAGACACTGGCACACGAGCAAGTGGACAGGTCTATGGAACTGTCAATCTGGATGGTGGACAGGTTGACAGAAAAGGTTATAGCACACTAAAACTGACAGGTGCAAGAAGAAACCTGACCCCCTAAACAGTGGGAGGGTTCACACAACACTATTACGGTGGTGTAGACAGGTGCGCATAAAAACCTAGTTACACTGAGTAGTGTAAGGGCTCGTGGAAAACACTGGTACACCAGAGTAAACAAATGCACGTAGAAACACTGGCCCACGGAATAGCGGGCAGGGTCCCCAAAGCACCTGGGTATTGGAGCACACAGGCATGACGCAGACATTGGCACTCTGGATAGTGGACAGGTACAGGGAAACGCTGGCACACGGGAGTAGGTCAGTGCATATAGAAACGCTGGCCCACTGGATAGTGGACAAGTACGAGGAAACACTAGCACACCGAAGAGGACTAGTACCTAAAGAACACTGGAACACTGGTGGCACTTGCACACTGGTGAAGACTGGTGTAGAGAGAAAGGCACCTACGGACTGTAACAGACAGGTAGCACGTAGAGACACTGACACGTAGGCTAGAGGATAGGCACATGGAAACACAGGGCGTAAACCTGGAACACACTGGAAGGCTGACAGGTTCACGGAGACACTGGAGCGTTCACGGAAAGGGCCATGTCATGGACCGCTGGGCAAGCAGCGTGTGTAGCGAAATATGGGTTTCTGACTGCTGGGTAGAGCGCCATAATCTATCCGTAACGTGACGGATAATCGGGCGCAAGAGCGATACTCTGGGAAGATTTAGAGTGCTGTAGAGACGTCCGTGATTAGAGCCACAGGCGTATAATACAGCTGGACACATAGGATCAGTGATTAGTGTTACAGGCGTATAATACCTGGGAGACAGAATGGCAAACTGACAGTGAACGCCCAGAATTCAGGAGCACATCTGTGCTAGGCAAGATGTGAGGAGAATGTCTGTGAATGTACATCACAAAAACAGGAGACAAAAAAATTGTGCGACATTCGGCTTCTTCCCAAAGCAGTACCATAGTGAATGGGCCTGCCCCTTCACAACCAGTACCATAGTGAATGGGCCTGCATCCTCACAAACAGTACCACAGTGAGTGGGCCTGCCACTTCCCAAACAGTACCATAGGGAATGGGCCTGCTTCCTCACAACCAGTACCATATTGAATGGACTTGTTTCTTCACAAATAGCACCACAGTGAATGGGCCTGCATGTTCAGAGACAACAGTACCCTGGGAATGAGCCCTGAGAGAGATGACAGCCTGATGCCCGGGGCGCTGACTGACACTGAAGTCTGGGGAGCAGTGGACTAAACCCTGCCAGTGAGGGTGCGCTGGGGCCAACACTGCCTGCGGGTGGGCGCTATGTCGCAAACTTGCGGCGGTTCTGGGAAGGGGGGGACGCAGCGGCGCTAGGAGCGCTGACCCGGTCGGTGGATCGGGCCTGGTGGCGGCGCTGGCAGCGCTTACCCGGGTGTAGGCACAGGCGCGGCGGCGATAGCGGCGCTTACCCGGTCGGAGGCTCGGGTCCTGAGGCGGCTGCAGAGTCGACCTACCCGGGCGGGGAGTATCGGGCCTCGCGGCGGCAGCAGCGTCGCTTACCCGGAGGGAGGGGCCTGGTCCAGTGGAGGCACAGGAATGACGCGTGCCGGGGATTGGCGCCCGGAAATGACGACAGACACCGGGAGAGGACTGGGACCGCGCGAGAAAAAAGAGGCGGAAGATTTGAAAAGCCCACGCGCGCGGACAGAATTCCGGCTGGGGGCGTGGCCTGGAGAGGCGCGCGGACACTGAGGGGGCCGCAATGGAGCCGGGGCCTAAATTTTAAAAGTGGGCCACCGGAGGGGACGCCGGGCCGCAATGGAGCCGGGGGATAAATTTGAAAGTGGGCCACCGGAGGGGACGCCGGGCCGCAATGGAGCCGGGGGCTAAATTCTAAGGTAGGTCGCCGAAGCCAACTACAGAGGGGCCTGTGGAGGGGGCTCTAAGGGAGATGTAGGACCCCCTGACCCAAGTGGAGAAGGGGCTGTGGGGTTTCTATACCCGGGATCCCTCCCCATAACCCGGGACGGGGAAGAGGAGGGGGGAGTGAGTACTTATCGGAGGTCCCGGCTTGTCTTGAGGTGATCCTGGACCCATCCTGGAAGGCGAGCGAAGACATCTCGACGGTCGTCCCGGGCATAGTCGAGGGGAGACCGGAAGGGTACCTCTCCATCCTGGGTACGGTCTTCGTCCTCCTACCCCACAATCAGGCTCGGAAGCGAGAGAGTTTGGGGAGGGGGGCAAGGACCATCCACCTGTCCCTCTGTGCGGATGCCCCCCAAACCGTCTTGAAAGTGTTAGGGGGGTAGGGTCCTGCCAGACAGACACGGAGGACAACGGAAGTGGCGGACGGACCCCACTTCTGTGCGACCGGTCTCTATGTGGGAGAGCAGGGTGAGCGATTACACCCTGTCGCCCGACGAGCTGTGTCTGAAAAACAAAGGGAAAACATTAATAAAACACAACAATACAAACCTGAGGGGCTGAGAGCAGCCCCTGCGTGTCCAACCTCCTCGGACACTAAGCAAAAACTGATCTCCTCAGCTCCAGTCAGTGGGTGTATACTATGTGGGAGGAGCCAACTTTCTTATTTGCATAGTGTCACCTCCTAGTCCCAGCAGCATACACCCATGGTTTCCTGTGTCCTCCAATGAAGCGATAGAGAAAGATAGATTTTCAGCGTAGTTTCTCCTTGATGGAAAATGAACCTTGAAATGGTAGCCTCATTTTAACCAAAACCTGGTATTAATAATTGGACAATTTGAAGGACATGGCATTTGATTTACGAGTAATGCAACAACCTTTTCCCAGTTGATCAGTTTTAGACATCCTTAGACATCCTTAAAATTATTAAAATTATCATTAGTGATGACTAGATATGGGCGAATGCTAAAATATTCGGGTTCGGATTGTTCAAATCCAATAATTTGTACATTTGTGTATTCATACCGAATAACGAACCCAATCCAAGTCAATGGGAAACTCGAATAATTTTCCAGAGGACCTTAGAAATAGGCCTGCGAGGGCTGTAAAAATATTGCAATGGATGGAAAATTGTTGAAACTGAATGGCAACAGCATGCGGAAGATGCCTGAATGTATTTCTGACTCACATTTTATTTCTGAGAGTAATTTTGCCAAAGTATTACGCCACATTTATGGATAGTAGTGGTCACTCAGTTCAATGAGGTCACCTGAGGTCAGGTTACCTGCGATCATAGGTGGATGACAATGGGCAGCTCCAGCTGTGACCGCAAATAAGCTAAGTTACGTCACCACACATCGCTGTGACTCATTCTCTGCCTTAAGATCACAGCGGGTGGTCATATTCTATGCCCACGCGCTGTCACTTCAGATGTAGCAGAGCTGGAATCGATATGGGACCTCGTGTGGATTACATCAGACCTATGTGTTTTTGGGCTTATTAAAGGAGTGAAAGAGGGTGTTGTTTTTATCTTATTTTGTGTTTATTTATTTTCACTTACAGATTAGTAATGGGGGTAGGGTTTTCATAGACCCTGCCATTGCTAATCTAGGGCTTAGTGGCAGCTGTGAGCTGTTATTAACCCCTTATTAGCCTGATTGCCACCGCACCAGGGGAATCGGGAAGAATCGGGTAAAGTGCCAGGATTGTCACATCTAATGGATGTGACAATCCTGAGTGGCTGTGGGCTGCTATTGTTATAACGCGCCTGCTTTATTCTTATTTTCTTTATTTTTCCTTTTTTTATTTTTTATTTCTAAAGGTTCCGGATCATTATCCGGAGTTCCCTGAGAACTCCAGGCCCGGGTCCGGTACTCGGGTATTTTTAAAACCTCTCGGATTCTAAATTTTACAGTCCGGGTCTGTCCATCACTACTCAATAGACAAACAAAAAAAGTGCATAGTGTTCATGTTGTTGTGTAAACAGAAATATTATATGCAAAATTAAAAATCACATGCCATAAGGCAAGCAAAATCAAGAAATGCAAAAAACTAAATTATCGAGTAAATGTATTAAATATTAGTTGTATCCTAACTATAATTAAATTGTTGTACAATGTTTTTGTCCACTTTTCTTAGATAATAATCTTTTTTCTTATTTTCTCATAGGCACTTCATTCAGGGAAAATACCCAATCAAAGTCAACATCTAAGTCACTGAGCGGGTCGCGTGAAGTACCTCAAAATTTGCAGACCACCACAGGTATGGTTTTAGCATATACAGATCTCTAAATTATGGATAAAAAGAAAAAGAAACAATTAAAAATAATTTAACACAAACAGTCCCATTCTCACACCACATAAAAATACCCAATTAAAGAAAGCTGTCAAAGCTCTCATTGAGCCCAATAGTAGTCCTTGTGTCCAATCTATAAATCCAATGACTCAAGTTGCGCAAGGGCCTTAAATAGGTTACCACCTCTAACCTCTGATCTATGGCCTTTATAATTAAAGGGGTTATCCGGCTTATTTTGACTTTTCTTCATTATTACCCTATTGGGCTACATTGGGGCAGGTAAGTAGCTAGTGACCACTTACCTGCCCTGCTGTCAGCCTTTCTCCCCCGGCTCAGAGCGGTCATGTGACCGCTCCTGACGCGATTTTGCTGCTTCCGGTCATTTCATGTCAACATGGGCAGGACCATGTTGACATGCAAATCTGGAACAGCATGTTTCCGCCCTGCTGGGCGGGTACAGTGCGTGGAGTCCCCGCCCCTCTTCCCTGCACCCTCCCACACATTCCTCCGCACCCCGTACTCTCCCCACCCACGGTGTCACCGCCAGCACCAGGGCCCCTGCTCAGGATAGCAGGAGTGCCCGTGCAGTCTGTGTCCCGCTCCAGCCCCGCGGCTGCCTTCATTGCAGGCTCAGCAGCCTCTCACATTGCAGTGCAGGCAGCCGCGGGGATAACGAGCGCTGCCATCAGGATGTTAGATGACATCATTGCCTGCTGTGACAATCTTCGCTTCACTCCTGTCAGCGCTGTCAGTGCCTTCTATGCCGCTGCGTTCTCCCGTCACTAGCGGTGACGTCTCGGGCGATACTGCTGAGAACGCGGCGGGCATAGAAGTCAGGGACAGCGCTGACAAGAGTGAAGCGAAGATCGTCACCGCAGGTAATGATTTAATCTAACCTCCTGACAGCAGCGCTCGGCATCCCCTGCAGTGACCTGGGCTATTGATGTTAGCTCAGGTCACTGCATTACTCTCCCAGCCAATGAGGAACATTCTGTTCTTCATTGACTGGGACATTGACTATGGTATGGATTGTCATGGGACCCCCTTATTGGATTATGCTGGACCAGGATTTGTTTTTGTTTTGAATAGATTGGTGAATGAGGGATTGTTTTGAGGAGTGTTTTTTCAAATAAAACTTTTTTTTTTGTTGTCTATTTTTTTTTTTATTACTGACTGGGTTTGTCATGTCGGATATCTGATAGACGCGTGACATCACTAACCCTAGGGCTTGATGCCAGGTGACATTACACATTTGGCATCATCCCCATATATTACCCCGTTTGCCACTGCACCAGGGCACGGGATGAGTTGGGGCGAAGCACCAGGATTGGCACATCTAATGGATGTGCCACTTCTGGGGCGGCTGTGGCCTGCTAATTTTAGGCTGGGGAGTGTCCAATAACAGTGGGCCTCCCTAGTCTGAGAATACCAGACCACAGCTGTCTGCTTTACCTTGGCTGGTGATCCAATTTGGGGGGACCCCATGTTTTTTGTTTTAAATTATTTATTTCTTTGTCGCTCCATTGGGAGACCCAGACAATTGGGTGTATAGCTACTGCCTCCGGAGGCCACACAAAGTATTACACTTAAAAGTGTAAGGCCCCTCCCCTTCTGGCTATACACCCTCCCGTGGGATCACGGGCTCCTCAGTTTTCATGCTTTGTGCGAAGGAGGCACACATACACGCATAGCTCCACTGTTTAGTCAGCAGCAGCTGCTGACTATGTCGGATGGAAGAAAAGAGGGCCCATACTAGGGCCCCCAGCATGCTCCCTTCTCACCCCACTCTTTGTCGGCGGTGCTTGTTAAGGTTGAGGTACCCATTGCGGGTACGGAGGCTGGAGCCCACATGCTGCATCCTTCCCCATCCCCATTAGGGCTCTGGGTGAAGTGGGATTTTACCGGTCTCCAGGCACTGAGACCGTGCTCCATCCACAGCCCTGGAAAGCCTGCTGGAATGGAGCTGAGTATCGTCAGGGACAGGCCCTGCGACGTCAAGGTACTCTGTGTCCCCGCACATATCGCGCGCACACCGCAGCGTTGCTGGGTGTGTTAGTGCGCCGGGGACAAAAGCGCTGCGCGCTGGTGCCAGTCCTACCTACAGCTTGGCTGAGAAGGGACATGTATTTGAAACTGCCGCGCGGCCGCCGCTGTCATTTTCGCAGCGGCGCGGCTGGGACTTGTGGTGCGCCGGGGACTTCCGCGCTGGCCGTGCATATATCACGGCCGCGCTTATTACTCGAGTCCCCGGCTTTTGCGGCCTAGTTTCGTTTCGTTCCCGCCCCCAGGCCTGCCAGTCAGGGGAAGGGCGGGACGCTGTGCAGAATGTCAGCACAGAGGGCTGGAGTCTGCTTTGCATTCTCCAGCCCTCACAGTGGGCACAGTGGGACACCAGTTTCCCGCACTTTTTCTGAGGACGCCCACGGTCCGCCCCTCTTCAGAGGACGCCGGCAGCCATTCCTGCGTGCAGTCTGAGCTGGAGAGAGGAGACTGGGAGACCCAGACAAGGGATTCTGGTGCCCACACACCCGCTTTTCAGCGGGCGGTAAGCTGCCCTCAAGGGCTGACCCCCACTGGTGCCGAAGTGTATACTGTATTTTATGCTTGCAGCTTTACATTGCACTGTATGGTCGCTGGAGATTCTCTGCTATATACCCTCCTAGATTACTCAGAGGACACATCAGCATGTCGACCGCAAAAAGCAAAAGTGCCAAGGCACAGGCTTTCTATGCTGCTTGTACCGCTTGTGGGGCTGTTCTACCGGCAGGTTCCACTGACCCCCACTGTGTGCAGTGCTCGGCCCCTGTGGCACTTGCTCGGCCGGGGCCTCTGCTGGAGGTGACCCAGGCAGAACCTCCTGTGAATACTGTCCAGGTGACAGGGACGGAGTTTGCAGTCTTTGCTGATAGATTGTCTGCGACTATGACTAAGATTCTTGAAACATTGCAGTCTAGACCAGTAACTCAGGCCATGGACACTGTTAACTCATTGCTCCCTGGTCCCCCTCAGTTGGAAGCTCCTCAGATAGAGGAGACAGCTTCACAGCAGGAGAAATTCCATTTCAGGTATCCCAAGCGTAAATTAAGTGTATTTCTGGACCACTCTGACTTTAGAGACGCAATCCAGAAACATCACGCTTATCCGGATAAGCGTTTTTCCAAGCGGCTCAAGGACACACGTTATCCTTTTCCCCCGGACGTGGTTAAGGGCTGGACCCAGTGTCCCAAGGTGGATCCTCCGATCTCCAGGCTTGCAGCTAGATCCTTAGTTGCAGTGGAAGATGGGGCGGCACTTAAAAATGCCACTGACAGGCAGATGGAGCTCTGGTTGAAATCCATCTATGAAGCTATCGGCGCGTCGTTTGCTCCAGCATTCGCAGCCGTATGGGCACTCCAAGCTATTTCAGCTGGTCTTGCACAGATTGACACGGTCACACGTACATCTGCTCCGCAGGTGGCACCCTTAACCTCTCAAATGTCTGCTTTTGCGTCTTACGCGATTAATGCTGTCCTAGACTCTACGAGCCGTACGGCAGTGGCATCCGCCAACTCCGTCGTTTTACGCAGAGCCTTGTGGTTAAGAGAATGGAAGGCAGATTCTGCTTCCAAAAAGTGTTTAACCAGTTTGCCATTTTCTCGTGACCGTCTGTTTGGGGAGCGCTTAGATGAAATCATTAAACACTCCAAGGGTAAAGATTCATCTTTACCTCAACCCAGACAAAATAAACCCCAACAGAGGAGAGGACAGTCGGGGTTTCGGTCCTTTCGAGGCTCAGGCAGGTCCCAATTCTCCTCGTCCAAGAGGACTCAAAAGGATCAGAGGAGCTCAGATTCTTGGCGTACTCAGTCACGCCCAAAAAAGACAGCCGGAAGACCCGCTACCAAGGCGGCTTCCTCATGACTTTCGGCCCCCTCTCTCCGCATCCTCGGTCGGTGGCAGGCTCTCCCGCTTTGGCGACATTTGGCTGCCACAGGTCACAGACCGTTGGGTGAGAGACATTCTGTCTCACGGGTACAGGATAGAGTTCAGCTCTCGTCCTCCAACTCGCTTTTTCAGAACTTCTCCACCTCCCGACCGAGCTGAGGCTCTGCGGCTAGCGGTGTCCACTCTAAAAGCGGAAGGAGTGGTGACCCCCGTTCCTCTTCAGGAACAAGGTCACGGTTTTTACTCCAACTTGTTTGTGGTGCCAAAAAAGGACGGGTCATTCCGTCCCGTTCTGGATCTAAAACTGCTCAACAAGCACGTAAAAACCAGGCGGTTCCGGATGGAATCCCTTCGCTCCGTCATCGCCTCAATGTCTCAAGGAGATTTCCTAGCATCTATAGACATCAGGGATGCTTATCTCCACGTGCCGATTGCTCCAAAGCACCAGCGTTTTCTACGCTCTGTTCTAGGAGACGAACACCTTCAGTTCGTAGCTCTGCCTTTCGGGCTGGCGACAGCTCCACGTGTCTTCACCAAAGTCATGGCAGCAGTAGTAGCAGTCCTGCACTCTCAAGGTCACTCTGTGATCCCGTATTTGGACGATCTACTGGTCAAGGCACCCTCTCAAGAGGCATGCCAACACAGCCTGAACGTTGCGCTGGAGACTCTCCAGAGTTTCGGGTGGATCATCAACTTTTCAAAGTCAAATCTGACTCCGACCCAATCGCTAACATACCTTGGCATGGAGTTTCATACTCTCTCAGCGATAGTGAAGCTTCCGCTGGACAGACAGGAGTGCAATCTCTCCTTCAAGGCCAGTCTCACCCCTTGAGACGCCTCATGCACTTCCTAGGGAAGATGGTAGCAGCAATGGAAGCAGTCCCTTTCGCGCAGTTTCATCTCCGTCCACTACAATGGGACATTCTCCGCCAATGGGACGGGAAGTCGACATCCCTCGACAGAGACGTCTCCCTTTCTCAGGCGGCCAAGGAATCTCTTCGGTGGTGGCTTCTTCCCACCGTTTTGTCGAAAGGAAAGTCCTTTCTACCCCCATCCTGGGAGGTAGTCACGACAGACGCGAGTCTTTCAGGGTGGGGAGCAGTGTTTCTCCATCACAGGGCTCAAGGGACGTGGACTCAGGAAGAGTCCACCCTTCAGATCAATGTTCTAGAAATCAGAGCAGTGTATCTTGCCCTACAAGCCTTCCAGCAGTGGCTGGAAGGCAAGCAGATCCGAATTCAGTCGGACAACTCTACAGCGGTAGCGTACATCAACCACCAAGGTGGAACACGCAGTCGGCAAGCCTTCCAGGAAGTCCGACGGATTCTGACGTGGGTGGAAGACACGGCTTCCACCATTTCCGCAGTTCACATCCCAGGCGTGGAAAACTGGGAAGCAGACTTCCTCAGTCGCCAAGGTATGGACGCAGGGGAATGGTCCCTTCACCCGGACGTGTTTCAGGAGATCTGTCGCCGCTGGGGGATGCCGGACGTCGACCTGATGGCGTCACGGCACAACAACAAGGTCCCGGCTTTCATGGCACGGTCTCACGATCACCGAGCTCTGGCGGCAGACGCCTTAGTTCAAGATTGGTCGCAATTCCGGCTACCTTATGTGTTCCCACCTCTGGCATTGTTACCCAGAGTGCTGCGCAAGATCAGGGCCGACTGCCGTCGCGCCATCCTCGTCGCTCCAGACTGGCCGAGGAGATCGTGGTACCCAGATCTGTGGCACCTCACGGTAGGCCAACCATGGGCACTACCAGAACGACCAGACTTGCTATCTCAAGGGCCGTTTTTCCACCTGAATTCTGCGGCCCTGAACCTGACTGTGTGGCCATTGAGTCCTGGATCCTAGCGTCTTCAGGATTATCTCGAAAGGTTATTTCCACCATGAGACAGGCTAGAAAACCATCCTCCGCCAAGATCTACCACAGGACGTGGAAGATATTCTTATCTTGGTGCGCAGCTCAGGGAGTTTCTCCCTGGCCTTTTGCATTGCCTACTTTTCTTTCCTTCCTGCAATCCGGGTTGGAAAAAGGTTTGTCGCTCAGTTCCCTTAAAGGACAAGTCTCAGCGCTATCTGTATTTTTTCAGAGACGCCTAGCACGACTTACTCAGGTACGCACGTTCCTGCAAGGAGTGTGTCATATCGTCCCTCCTTACAAGCGGCCGTTAGAGCCCTGGGATCTGAACAAGGTTCTAATTGCCCTCCAGAAGCCGCCTTTCGAGCCTATGAAGGATGTTTCCCTTTCTCGTCTTTCACAGAAAGTGGCCTTTCTAGTAGCGGTCACGTCTCTTCGGAGAGTGTCCGAGCTAGCGGCGCTGTCATGCAAATCTCCCTTCCTGGTTTTTCACCAGGACAAGGTGGTTCTACGTCCGATTCCTGAGTTTCTCCCTAAGGTGGTATCCCCCTTTCATCTCAATCAGGATATCACATTACCTTCCTTGTGTCCTCATCCAGTTCATCAATTTGAGAGAGGTTTGCATTTGTTGGATCTGGTCAGAGCACTCAGGATCTATATTTCCCGCACGGCGCCCTTACGCCGCTCGGATGCACTCTTTGTCCTTGTCGCTGGTCAGCGTAAAGGGTCGCAAGCTTCCAAATCCACCCTGGCTCGGTGGATCAAGGAACCAATTCTTGAAGCCTACCGTTCTGCGGGGCTTCCGGTTCCTTCAGGGCTGAAGGCCCATTCTACCAGAGCCGTGGGTGCGTCCTTGGCATTGCGCCTCCAGGCTACGGCTCAGCAGGTGTGCCAGGCGGCTACCTGGTCGAGTCTGCACACCTTTACCAAGCATTATCAGGTACATACCTACGCTTCGGCGGACGCCAGCCTAGGTAGACAAGTCCTTCAGGCGGTGGTTGCCCACCTGTAGGACAGGGCTGTTGACGGCCCTATCACGAGGTATTCTTTTACCCACCCAGGGACTGCTTTTGGACGTCCCAATTGTCTGGGTCTCCCAATGGAGCGACAAAGAAGAAGGGAATTTTGTTTACTTACCGTAAATTCCTTTTCTTCTAGCTCCAATTGGGAGACCCAGCACCCGCCCTGTTTTCTTAGGGATTTTTGTTTTTTTCGGGTACACATGTTGTTCATGTTGAACGGTTTCAGTTCTCCGATGTTTCTTCGGGTTGAATTTGTCTTTAAACCTGTTATTGGCTTTCCTCCTTCTTGCTTTTGCACTAAAACTGAGGAGCCCGTGATCCCACGGGAGGGTGTATAGCCAGAAGGGGAGGGGCCTTACACTTTTAAGTGTAATACTTTGTGTGGCCTCCGGAGGCAGTAGCTATACACCCAATTGTCTGGGTCTCCCAATTGGAGCTAGAAGAAAAGGAATTTACGGTAAGTAAACAAAATTCCCTTCTTAATTTAAAATAACAGCGTGGGGTGCCCTCTGTTTTAGATTACCAGCCAAGCTGAAGCTGCCAGCTGTGGATTGCAGGCTGCAGCCATCTGCTTTACCCTAGCTGGCTACAAAAGTATGGGGGACCCATTGTCGTTTGGTTTTTTTTAAATTATTTTTTATTTATATTTTGGATAAATACAAGGCTAAACACACTTTAGTGCCACAAGAAAGTCACTAAAGGGTGCCAGCTTAGAATATGCAGGGGGGTAGGACATTATATGTCTTTCTCATCTATCTATCTATCTCTCTGTCTATCCCTCTGTTCATTCATTCATCCCTCTATCTCTCTGTCTCTATATCTATCTATCTATTCATCTCTATATCTACTCATCTATTTATCTTTCTTGCTGCTTCTGTTTTTTGCGGTCCGCAAAAAAAACGTAAGGCACACGGATGACACACGAATGTATCTGTGAAAAAATTGGCCATTTTTTGCGGACCACAAAAACGGAACGGTCATGTGAATGTAGCCTACATGTGTTCCCTATGGGGGTAGGGGTCGGTACAGAACGATGGTGAGGGGGAGGTCGGTACAGAGCGCCGTGTGTGTGTGTGTGTGTGTGTATGCTAGAGAGATAACAGATCAGGTGCTGGGGTAGAATACTGACAGGGAATGTGTGTGCAGGGGGCGGGCAGGGGACGGGGCTGGACACTGAGGCCGGGCAGTGCCAGCTCTAACTGAGGTTTTGCACAGGAAGTGGTCAGTTTGCTAGAGCAAAATGTAAACAAAGAATATATATATGGTACTGGAAAACAGCACAAAATTTCCATGTGCGGAAAAATTACAAAAAAGTGTGATTGGACAATGGTTTATGGGGTACTTTATTCACCGTGTTCACTGTATGGTAAAACTAATGGGTGGGTGTGATACTTCAGGTTGGTATGAGTTTGTTGATACCAAACATGTTTAGGTTTACTTTTATCTAAGGGGTTAAAAAAAGGTTTGTCCAAAAAATTGGAGCACTTTCTGCAGCATTTTCTGCAACTTGTAGTGTTCTCATTTTTCGGGATATGGGGCTCACTGATGGCTTATTTGTTTGCATTTTTAGCTGTACCATTTTTGCGCAGATGCTACGTTTTGACTCCCTGGTATTGCATTTTGCTGAAAATTTGCGAAGACCAAAAAACGTAACTTTGCCAGTTGGATTTTTTTTTACGGCTACACCATCTACCGATCTAATTGATTCATTTTATATTTTGATAGACTGGGCATTTCTTAACTCTGCAGTACCAAATGAGTGTATAATTTTTATTTTTTTAACCCTTTGATTTTTAGTGGGGCGAATGGAGAATGATTTAAACTTTTAGTTGTTTTTTTAATTCTATAAAACTTTTTTTTTACTTTTTTTATTTCAATAGTCTCTCTAGTGGTAAGGATTAGCCGTCTGCTTGCTTGTTCAATTCTGCTGATCAGAGCGGCAGAGCTCTGATCAGCTGAAATGCTGCTGTCTTGTTAAAGCCAGCCGGCTGTAACAGGATGTGAGTCATGATAGCGACAGGAGTCATCACATAACCCTGTGCTACCATGGCAACCATCGGCTTCCCATGATCGCGTTACGGGGCCTCCGATGGCGGTGTAGAAAGGCAATTGGAATAGTCATGGGCCTTCGTGTGGATTACATAAGACCTGAGTGTTTTTGGGGTTAATAAAGGAGTGAAAGAGGGTGTTGTTTTTATCTTATTTTGTGTTTGTGTTTATTTATCTTCACTTCCAGATTAGTAATGGGGGAAGGGTTTTCATAGACCCTGCCATTGCTAATCTAGGGCTTAGTGGCAGATGTGAGCTGTTATTAACCCCTTATTAGCCTGATTGCCACCGCACCAGGGGAATCAGGAAGAATCGGGTAAAGTGCCAGGATTGTCACATCTAATGGATGTGACAATCCTGAGTGGCTGTGGGCTGCTATTATTATAACGCGCCTGCTTTATTCCTCTTTTCTTTATTTTTCCATTTTTTATTTCCAAAGGTTCCGGATCATTATCCGGAGTTCTCTGAGAACTCCAGGCCCGGGTCCGGTACTCGGGTATTTTTATAACCTCTCGGATTCTAAATTTTACAGTCCGGGTCTGTCCATCACTAATCAATAGACAAACAAAAAAAGTGCAGTGTTGTGTAAACAGAAATATTATATGAAAAATTAAAAATGACATGCCATAAGGCAAGCAAAATCAAGAAATGCAAAAAACTAAATTATTGAGTAAATGTATTAAATATTAGTTGTATCCTAACTATAATTAAATTGTACAATGTTTTTCTCCACTTTTCTTAGATAATAATCGTTTTTCTTATTTTCTCATAGGCACTTCATTCAGGGAAAAGACCCAATCAAAGTCAACATCTAAGTCACTGAGCGGGTCGCGTGAAGTACCTCAAAATTTGCAGACCACCTCAGGTATGATTTTAGCATATACAGATCTCTAAATTATGGATAAAAAGAAAAAGAAACAATTAAAAATAATTTAACACAAACAGTCCCATTCTCACACCACATAAAAATACCCAATTAAAGAAAGCAGTCAAAGCTCTCATTGAGCCCAATAGGAGTCCTTGTGTCCAATCTATAAATCCAATGACTCAAGTTGCGCAAGGGCCTTAAATAGGTTACCACCTCTAACCTCTGATCTATGGCCTTTATAATTAAAGGGGTTATCCGGCTTATTTTGACTTTTCTTCATTATTACCCTTTTGGGCTACATTGGGGCAGGTAAGTAGCTAGTGATCACTTACCTGCCCTGCTGTCAGCCTTTCTCCCCCGGCTCAGAGCGGTCATGTGACCGCTCCTGCCGCGATTTTGCTGCTTCCGGTCATTTCATGTCAACATGGGCAGGACCATGTTAACATGCAAATCTGGAACAGCATGTTGCCGCCCTGCGTGAATTCCCCGCCCCTCTTCCCTGCACCCTCCCACACATTCCTCCGCACCCCGTACTCTCCCCGCCCACGGTGTCACCGCCAGCACCAGGCCCCCGCGGGGATATCGAGCACTGCCATCAGGATGTTAGATGACATCATTGCCTGCTGTGACAATCTTCGCTTCACTCCTGTCAGCGCTGTCAGTGCCTTCTATGCCGCTGCGTTCTCACGTCACTAGCGGTGACATCTCGGGCGATACTGCTGAGAACGCGGCGGGCATAGAAGTCAGGGACAGCGCTGACAGGAGTGAAGCGAAGATCGTCACCGCAGGTAATGATTTCATCTAACCTCCTGACAGCAGCGCTCGGCATCCCCTGCAGTGACCTGGGCTATTGATGTTAGCTCAGGTCACTGCATTACTCTCCCAGCCAATGAGGAACATTCTGTTCTTCATTGACTGGGACATTGACTATGGTATGGATTGTCATGAGACCCCCTTATTGGATTATGCTGGACCAGGATTTGTTTTTCTTTTGAATAAATTGGTGAATGAGGGAATGTTTTGAGGAGTGTTTTTTCAAATAACACTTTTTTTTTTGTTGTCTATTTTTTTTTTATTACTGACTGGGTTTGTCATGTCGGATATCTGATAGACGCGTGACATCACTAACCCCAGGGCTTGATGCCAGGTGACATTACACATCTGGCATCAACCCCATATATTACCCCGTTTGCCACCGCACCAGGGCACGGGATGAGTTGGGGTGAAGCACCAGGATTGGCACATCTAATGGATGTGCCACTTCTGGGGCGGCTGTGGCCTTCTATTTTTAGGCTGGGGAGTGTCCAATAACAGTGGGCCTCCCTAGTCTGAGAATACCAGACCACAGCTGTCTGCTTTACCTTGGCTGGTGATCCAATTTGGGGGGACCCCATGTTTTTTGTTTTAAATTATTTATTTAATTTAAAATAACAGCGTGGGGTGCCCTCTGTTTTAGATTACCAGCCAAGCTGAAGCTGCCAGCTGTGGTTTGCAGGTTGCAGCCATCTGCTTTACCCTAGCTGGCTACAAAAGTATGGGGGACCCATTGTCGTTTGGTTTTTTTAAATTATTTTTTATTTATTTTTTTGATAAATACAAGGCTAAGCACACTTTCGTGCCACATGAAAGTCACTAAAGGGTGCCAGCTTAGAATATGCAGGGGGGTAGGACATTATATGTCTTTCTCATCTATCTATCTATCTATTTATCTATCTGTCTATCCCTCTGTTCATTCATTCATCCCTCTATCTCTCTGTCTCTATATCTATCTATTCATCTCTATATCTACTCATCTATTTATCTTTCTTGCTGCTTCCGCTTTTTTGCGGTCCGCAAAAAAAACGGAAGGCACACGGATGACACACAGATGTATCCGTGAAAAAATTGGCCATTTTTTGCCGACCGCAAAAACGGAACGGTCATGTGAATGTAGCCTACATGTGTTCCCTATGGGGGTAGGGGTCGGTACAGAACGATGGTGAGGGGGAGGTCGGTACAGAGCGCCGTGTGTGTATGTGTGTGTGGGGGAGGGTTGCAGAGCCTGATGTGTGTGGCGCAGAGCCCGATGTGTATGTGTGTGTGTGTGTGTATGTGTGTGTGTGTTTGGCACAGAGCCCGATGTGGGGCTGTTATTTTCATTGCTAGAGTGATAACAGATCAGTTGCTGGGGTAGAATACTGACAGGGAATGTGTGTGCAAGGGGCGGGCAGGGGACGGGGCTGGACCCTGAGGCCGGGCAGTGCCAGCTCTAACTGAGGTTTTGCACAGGAAGTGGTCAGTTTGCTAGAGCAAAATGTAAACAAAGAACTGCAGAGAATAAAGGGATAATTCAAGTGGAACAAAAGTTAGAAAACAAAAAATAACAATATAGGGGTGTTTTATATGACAATACAGCACAGATAAACTCAACATTTTTTGGTAAGCTAATGTCGGACAACTCCTTTAATTTGCTTGAGTCAGATTTATGGTACAATTGGAAATGTTTTGGTAGGGTTTTTAGGTGTTCCGTCTCATGCAGAGTCTTTGTTTTCTCAATGTCCCTGATGTGCTCACGGACTCCCACCTTTAACCCCCTAACCCCTGGACGATTTTTCCGTTTTTGTTTTTTGCTCCCCTTTTCTTTGTCGCTCCATTGGGAGACCCAGACAATTGGGTGTATAGCTTCTGCCTCCGGAGGCCACACAAAGTATTACACTTTAAAAAGTGTAACCCCTCCCCTCTGCCTATACACCCTCCCGTGCATCACGGGCTCCTCAGTTTTATGCTTTGTGTGGAAGGAGGCACACATCCACTCATGAATTCTCAGATTAGTTATATCGGTTGGAAGAAAAGTGGGCCCCCACGGGGCCCCCGGCATGTTCCCTTCTCACCCCACTAAGTCGGCGGTGCTGTTAAGGTTGAGGTACCCATTGCGGGTACAAAGGCCGGAGCCTCATGCCGTCTCCTTCACCATCCCTTAGCGGCTCTGGGAGAAGTGGGATCCTGAGCGGTCATCCATCCACTGGGACCGTGCTCCCTCCGCAGCCCCTGTGGGAATCTGTCGGACAGGAGTTTATTTATCCTCAGGGACCGGGCCCTGCATCACTAAGGTACTCTGTATCCCCATGGGGGATTTGCATGATGCGCCTTCATCCCGGACGCTGCAGCAGCTGCTTATTTGTGACGGCCGGCGGACTTCCGCGCCGACCGCGCCTGTTTGTCGGCCGCGGTCTTAAATTTAGTCCCCGGCTTCAATTGCGGCCTAGTAGCAAAACTCACGCCCCCGGGCCTGTCTATCAGGGGTAAGGGCGGGACGGCCGGCCTGACGTCGGCTGTGAGGGCCGGAACATCCTGTATGTTTCCTCCCCCCTCACTGATCACTGTGGGGACTCCAGATTCCCGCACTTTTTCTAACGCCGCCCACGGCTCCACTCCTCCCCTGAGAGCTCCGGCAGCCATTTCTTTGGCATTCTGCCTGTGGAGGATTTCCTGGGAAGAGTTCTGCAACGCTGGGAGACCTAAGGCAGGGAATCTGGAGGACACACACTCCGCTTTTTAGCGGTCGGTAAGCCACACCGGTCACCCGGTGCTGGTCCCCTTAGGGTGCCGGAATAGATACTATATATATATTTATATATTTCTGTTCGGTCGGGCTGTATACCCTTCCCATATACCCTCAGTGATCACTCTCCTAGGAGACAACAGCATGTTGTCCACAAGGAGCAAGGGTGCCTGTACCTCTTGTGCGGCTAAGTTTCCTGCGGGTTCCACCTACCCTCACTGTGAGCAATGCTCAACCTCTGTTTTGCTTCCTCAACCCGAGCCTCGGTCACTAGTGGGCCCCTCGGCTCAGGTAGAACCCCTTGCTCCCCCTGTCCAGGCGGCAGGGACAGAGTTTGCAGTTTTTGCTGAAAAACTCTCTGAGTCACTCTCACAATCCATGGCTCAGTCTATGGACAAATGGTCTGCCAAGCTGCTTGAAGCTTTGCAGTCCAGACCGGTCCTTACACAAGCCCCGGGCCCTGTTGGATCTTCACCTCCAGGCCCCTCTCTGTCCGCGCCGCAGCACGTTCCCAGGGGTGGCCCTAGGTCTCACGTGGAGGACTCCGGCCCGGACCACAGTCCCAGACCGGCTAAGCGGGCCCGCTGGGAATCTTCCCCGACTTCTTCACGCTGCTCGGGTTCCCAGCGTGAGGACTCTCTGGAGGACGAGGCGGACGTCGCAGCTCAGGGCTCTGACACTGACGTTGCTCTCAATCTTGATACACCTGAAGGGGACGCCATAGTAAATGACCTTATCTCGTCCATCAACCAGGTGTTAGATATCTCTCCCCCGCCGCCACCGGTAGAGGAGTCGACTTCTCAGCAGGAGAAACACCAGTTTCGGTTCCCTAAACGTACACGGAGTGCGTTTTTTGATCACTCTAACTTCAGAGATGCTGTCCAGAAGCCCAGAGCGGTTCCGGACAAGCGCTTTACTAAGCGCCTTACTGACACACGTTACCCCTTCCCCTCTGACGTGGTTAAGGGTTGGGCTCAATGTCCCAAGGTGGATCCCCCAGTCTCTAGATTGGCGGCTAGATCTGTGGTATCGGTTGCAGATGGATCATCGCTAAAGGATGCCACTGACAGGCAGATAGAGCTCCTGGTAAAATCCATCTATGACGCCACAGGCGCGTCTTTTGCCCCGGCCTTTGCAGCCGTGTGGGCACTACAAGCTATCTCAGCTTGTCTGGCTGAGATTAATGCGGTCACACGTAATTCTGCTCCGCAGGTTGCGTCTTTGACTTCTCAGGCGTCAGCTTTTTCTTCCTACGCCATGAACGCAGTTTTAGACTCTGCTAGCCGTACAGCGGTGGCATCCGCTAACTCTGTGGCAGTCCGCAGGGCCATGTGGCTGCGCGAATGGAAGGCAGACTCTGCTTCCAAGAGGTTCTTAACCGGTTTGCCGTTTGCTGGCGACCGCTTGTTTGGTGAACGATTGGATGAGATTATTAAGGAATCCAAGGGAAAGGACTCCTCCTTACCCCAGTCCAAACCAAAGAGACCTCAGCAACGGAAAATACAATCGAGGTTTCGGTCCTTTCGTCCCTCCGCCAAGCCCCAATCCTCTTCGTCCAGCAGGCCGGAGAAAGGCCAGAGGAACTCCTATGCGTGGCGGTCCAAGTCACGCCCCCAAAAGGCCGCAGGAGGCACTGCTTCCAAGGCGGCCTCCTCATGACACTCGGCATCCCCGAACCGCATCCTCGGTCGGAGGCAGGCTCTCCCGCTTTTGCGACACCTGGTGGCCACATGTTCAAGACCGATGGGTGAGAGACATTCTGTCTCACGGTTACAGGATAGAGTTCAGCTCTCGTCCCCCGACTCGTTTCTTCAGAACATCTCCGCCCCCCGAGCGAGCCGATGCTCTTTTTCAGGCGGTGAACGCTCTGAAGACAGAAGGAGTTGTGATCCCTGTTCCCCTTCAGGAACATGGTCGCGGCTTTTACTCCAACTTGTTTGTGGTGCCAAAGAAGGACGGCTCGTTCCGTCCCGTTCTGGACCTCAAACTGCTCAACAGACATGTGAGCACCAGACGGTTTCGGATGGAGTCTCTCCGCTCTGTCATCGCTTCGATGTCACAAGGAGACTTCCTAGCATCGATCGACATCAAGGATGCTTATCTCCATGTGCCGATCGCACCCGAACATCAACGCTTTTTGCGTTTCGCCATCGGGGACGAACACCTTCAGTTCGTGGCATTGCCTTTCGGCCTGGCGACAGCCCCACGGGTGTTCACCAAGGTCATGGCATCTGTTGTGGCGGTCCTACACTCTCAGGGCCACTCGGTGATTCCCTACTTAGACGATCTTCTGGTCAGGGCACCCTCTCAGATGGCGTGTGAAAACAGCCTTTCCGTCGCTCTGGCGACTCTCCAGCAGTTCGGGTGGATCATCAACTTCCCAAAATCCAAGTTGACACCGACCCAATCACTGACGTACCTTGGGATGGAGTTTCATACTCAGTCAGCAGTAGTCATGCTACCGCTGGACAAGCAGCTTTCGCTGCAGGCAGGGGTGCAATCTCTTCTTCGGGGTCAGTCACACCCCTTGAGGCGCCTCATGCACTTCCTGGGGAAGATGGTGGCAGCGATGGAGGCAGTGCCCTTCGCGCAATTCCATCTGCGGCCACTCCAGTGGGACATTCTCCGCAAATGGGACAGGAGGTCGACTTCACTCGACAGGAACGTCTCTCTTTCCCTTGCAACCAAGACGTCACTTCAGTGGTGGCTCCTTCCCAACTCTCTATCGCAGGGAAAATCCTTCCTACCCCCCACCTGGGCTGTGGTCACGACGGACGCGAGCCTGTCAGGGTGGGGGGCGGTTTTTCTCCACCACAGGGCTCAGGGAACCTGGACTCCGATAGAGTCATCCCTTCAGATCAATATTCTGGAGATAAGGGCAGTGTATCTAGCCCTATTGGCCTTTCATCGGTGGCTGGAGGGCAGGCAGATCCGGATCCAGTCGGACAACGCCACTGCCGTCGCATACATCAACCACCAAGGCGGCACTCGCAGTCGTCAAGCCTTCCAGGAAGTCCGACGAATTCTGCAGTGGGTGGAAGCCACAGCTTCCACCATCTCCGCAGTTCACATCCCGGGCGTAGAAAACTGGGAAGCAGATTTTCTCAGCCGACAGGGCATGGACGCGGGGGAATGGTCTCTTCACCCAGACGTGTTTCGAGAGATCTGTCGCCGCTGGGGAACGCCGGACGTCGATCTCATGGCGTCACGGCACAACAACAAAGTCCCGGCATTCATGGCCCGGTCTCAAGATCACAGAGCTCTGGCGGCGGACGCATTAGTTCAGGATTGGTCGCAGTTTCGACTGCCCTATGTATTTCCTCCTCTGGCGATGCTGCCCAGAGTGCTGCGCAATGTCGTCGCGCCATTCTCGTCGCCCCAGATTGGCCGAGGCGGTCGTGGTACCCGGATCTGTGGCATCTCACGGTGGGTCAACCGTGGGCGCTCCCAGACCGCCCAGACTTGCTGTCTCAAGGACCGTTTTTCCATCTGAATTCTGCGGCCCTCAACCTGACTGTGTGGCCATTGAGTCCTGGCTCCTAGCGTCCTCAGGGTTATCTCAAGATGTCATTGCCACTATGAGACAGGCCAGGAAACCAACGTCCGCCAAGATCTATCACAGGTCTTGGAGGATCTTCTTATCCTGGTGCTCTGATAAGGGTTTTTCTCCCTGGCCCTTTGCCTTACCCACTTTTCTTTCATTCCTTCAATCCGGAATGGACAAGGGTTTGTCTCTCGGCTCTCTCAAGGGACAAGTATCGGCGCTATCCGTATTTTTTCAAAAGCGTCTAGCCAGGCTTCCGCAGGTCCGCACGTTCCTGCAGGGAGTTTGCCACATAGTCCCACCTTACAAGCGTCCGCTGGAACCCTGGGATCTTAACAGGGTGCTAACGGCTCTTCAGTAACCACCTTTCGAGCCGCTGCGGGATGTCTCTTTATCACGTCTTTCGCAGAAGGTGTCATTTCTAGTGGCAGTTACATCGCTCCGTAGAGTGTCGGAGCTGGCAGCGCTGTCATGCAAAGCCCCCTTCCTGGTTTTTCACCAGGATAAGGTGGTTCTGCGTCCGGTCCCGGAATTTCTCCCTAAGGTAGTATCCCCTTTTCATCTCAATCAGGATATCTCCTTACCTTCATTTTGCCCTCATCCAGTTCACCAATGTGAAAAGGATTTGCACTCGTTAGATCTGGTGAGAGCTCTCCGGCTCTACGTGTCTCGCACGGCGCCCCTGCGCCGTTCGGATGCGCTCTTTGTCCTTGTCGCTGGCCAGCGTAAGGGTTCGCAGGCTTCCAAGTCAACCTTGGCTCGGTGGATCAAGGAACCGATTCTTGAAGCCTACCGTTCTTCTGGGCTTCCGCTTCCTTTGGGGCTGAAAGCCCATTCTACCAGAGCCGTGGGTGCGTCCTGGGCATTGCGGCACCGGGCTACGGCTCAGCAGGTGTGTCAGGCAGCTACCTGGTCTAGTCTGCACACTTTCACGAAACACTATCAGGTGCATACCTATGCTTCGGCAGACGCCAGTCTAGGTAGGCGAGTCCTTCAGGCGGCGGTTGCCCACCTGTAAGAGGGGGTCGTTTTCGGCTCTTTTTATCGAGGTATTCTTTTACCCACCCAGGGACTGCTTTTGGACGTCCCAATTGTCTGGGTCTCCCAATGGAGCGACAAAGAAGAAGGGAATTTTGTTTACTTACCGTAAATTCCTTTTCTTCTAGCTCCTATTGGGAGACCCAGCACCCGCCCCTGTTCCCTTCGGGCTGTTTGTTCTTTTGTGTACACATGTTGTTCATGTTGAATTGTTCTTTTGGTTCATGGTTTTCAGTTCTCCGAACATCCTTCGGATTGAATTTACCTTAGACCAATTTATAAGTTTTCTCCTTCCTGCTTTTGCACCAAAACTGAGGAGCCCGTGATGCACGGGAGGGTGTATAGGCAGAGGGGAGGGGTTACACTTTTTAAAGTGTAATACTTTGTGTGGCCTCCGGAGGCAGAAGCTATACACCCAATTGTCTGGGTCTCCCAATAGGAGCTAGAAGAAAAGGAATTTACGGTAAGTAAACAAAATTCCCTTCTTTCCGAGAGTCGTAGCTTTTTTATTTTTCCCGTCAATCTTGCTATAAGAAGGCTTGTTTTTTGCAGGACGTATTGGTCTTTTAAGTGAAACCATGAGTTTTACCATATATGGTACTGGAAAACAGCACAAAATTTCCACGTGCGGAAAAATTACAAAAAAGTGTGATTGGACAATGGTTTATGGGGTACTTTATTCACCGTGTTCACTGTATGGTAAAACTGATGGGTGGGTGTGATACTTCAGGTTGGTATGAGTTCGTTGATACCAAACATGTTTAGGTTTACTTTTATATAAGGGGTTAAAAAAAGGTTTGTCCAAAAAATTGGAGCACTTTCTGCAACTTGTAGTGTTCTCATTTTTCGGGATATGGGGCTCACTGATGGCTTATTTGTTTGCATTTGTAGCTGTACCATTTTTGCGCAGATGCTACGTTTTGACTCCCTGGTATTGCATTTTGCTGAAAATTTGCGAAGACCAAAAAACGTAACTTTGCCAGTTGGATTTTTTTTTACGGCTACGCCATCTACCGATCTAATTGATTCATTTTATATTTTGATAGACTGGGCATTTCTGAACTCTGCGATACCAAATGAGTGTATATTTTTTACTTTTTTAACCCTTTGATTTTTAGTGGGGCGAATGGAGAATGATTTAAACTTTTAGTTGTTTTTTTAATTCTATAAAACTTTTTTTTTACTTTTTTTATTTTAATAGTTTCTCTAGGGGTAAGGATTAGCCGTCTGATCGCTTGTTCATTTCTGCTGATCAGAGCGGCAGAGCTCTGATCAGCTGAAATGCTGCTGTCCTTTTAAAGCCAGCCGGCTGTAACAGGATGTGAGTCATGATAGCGACAGGAGTCATCACATAACCCTGTGCTACCATGGCAACCATCGGCTTCCTATGATAGCGTTACGGGGCCTCCTATGGCGGTGTAGAAAGGCAATTGGAATAGTCATGGGCCCTCGTGTGGATTTCCACAGACCTGCGTGTTTTTGGGGTTAATAAAGGAGTGAAATAGGGTATTGTTTTTATCTTATTTTGTGTTTGTGTTTATTTCTTTTCACTTCCAGATTAGTGATGGGGGTAGGGTTTTCATAGACCCTGCCATTACTAATCTAGAGCTTAGTGGCAGCTGTGAGCTGTTATTAATCCCTTATTAGCCTGATTGCCACCGCACCAGTGCAATCGGGAAGAGCCGGGTAAAGTGCCAGGATTGTCAAATATAATGGATGTGACAATCCTGGGTGGCTGTGGGCTGCTATTGTTATAACGCGCCTGCTTTAATCTTATTTTATTTAATTTCCCTTTATTTATTTTTTATTTCCAAAGGTTCCGGATCATTATCCGGAGTTCCCTGAGAACTCCAGGCCCGGGTCCGGTACTCGGGTATTTTTAAAATCGCTCGGATCCTAAATTTTACAGTCCGGGTCTGTCCATCACTAATCAATAGACAAACAAAAAAGTACATGGTGTTTATGTAGTTGTGTAAACAGAAATATGATATTCAAAATTAAAAATGACATGCCATAAGGCAAGCAAAATCAAGAAATGCAAAAAACTAAATTATTGAGTAAATGTAGTAAATATTAGTTGTATCCAAACTGTAATTAAATTGTTGTACAATGTTTTTCTCCACTTTTCTTAGATAATAATCTTTTTTCTTATTTTCTCATAGGCACTTCATTCAGGGAAAATACCCAATCAAAGTCAACATCTAAGTCAATGAGCGGGTCGAGTGAAGTACCTCAAAATTTGCAGACCACCACAGGTATGGCTTTAGCATATACAGATCTCTAAATTATGGATAAAAAAACTATTAAAAATAATTTTAACACAAACAGTCCCATTCTCACACCACATAAAAATACCCAATTAAAGAAAGCAGCCAAAGCTCTCATTGAGCCCAATAGGAGTCCTTGAATTCAATCTATAAATAAAGTGACTCAAGTTGCGCAAGGGCCTTAAATAGGTTACCACCTCTAACCTCTGATCTATGGCCTTTATAATTAATTTGCTTTACAATTGGAAATTTTTTGGTAGGGATTTTAGGTGTTCCATCTCATGCAGAGTCTTTGTTTTCTCAATGTCCCTGATGCGCTCACGGACTCCCACCTTTAACCCCCTAACCCCTGGACGATTTTTCCGTTTTTGTTTTTTGCTCCCCTTTTTCCGAGAGTCGTAACTTTTTTATTTTTCCCGTCAATCTTGCCATAAGAGGGCTTGTTATTTGCGGGACGTATTGGTCTTTTAAGTGAAACCATGAGTTTTAACATATATGGTACTGGAAAACCGCAAAAAATGTCCACGTGCGGAAAAATTCCAAAAAAGTGTGATTGGACAATGGTTTATGGGGTGCTTTATTCACCGTGTTCACTTTATGGTAAAACTGATGGGTGGGTGTGATACTTCAGGTTGGTATGAGTTCGTTAATACCAAACATGTTTAGGTTTACTTTTATATAAGGGGTTAAAGAAAGATTTGTCCAAAAAATTGGAGCACTTTCAGCGCCATTTTCTGCAACTTATAGTGTTCTCATTTTTCGGGATGTGGGGCTCACTGATAGCTTATTTGTTTGCATTTTTAGCCGAACCATTTTTGCGCAGACGCTACGTTTTGACTCCCTGGTATTGCATTTTGCTCAAAATTTGCGAAGACCAAAAAACTTAACTTTGCCGGTTGTAATTTTTTTTTACGGCTACGCCGTCTACCGATCATATTAGTTCATTTTATATTTTGATAGACTGGGCATTTCTGAACTCTGTGATACCAAATGAGTTGGTATGAGGCGGGGCTCGGCGGCTCTGCTCTGTGTGGGGCTGCTCAGCTCTGTGCGTCTCGGCTCTGTGCGGCAGGCAATGAGGCACGGGCCATTCTGAATATGGCGGTGAGCGCTTTAAATAATGGCGCCTAAAGTCGGCGCATGCGCAGATGGAGCTCTCGGCTTAATCTTTCATCTGCGCATGTGTGGCACCACTGAGGCTTCAGTCGCCACAGAGGTACTGCACCTCATCCAGAGGTGTGGTATTCCATCTTGAGTATGAAGGAGGTCATCCACTGGTTCACACAAAAGCACAACACCCTGATTCAGCAACACCTCATCAGAAATGGCAAGGGAGTGCTGTACCTGAAGCCAGGCTGAAAGGGTGGAGTCTTAGGAGTGGGAAAACAGTAGTAAAGTGGGAACAGGAATGTGAGTGTGGAGAGGGAAGGAGAAGTAGAGGAGTGAAGAGACCTTTGGTCTGGAGCTGGTTCACCTCGACCCAGGGCCAGACAGAAGGGGTCCCAGGGACCACGGGAAGTGCACCAGCCACCTGTGGCCATGTTCCACATACAGCAACCAAGTGGAGGAACTTGGCCGCATATCGGGGACTGGTCCCTAGGCTACAGGAGAAGAACCTACGTACTCCGCTAGTAAAACCAACGGCTGAGGTGACTGCAAGCACATAGGCCACATCCATACACGAGTTCACTGGAAGGTGACTTTACAGGGCCAAGGGATAGAGCTTCACACCGCCCAAAAGGGCTCGCGGGCACTGGCACAGGGCTCTGTGTACGAAGGCGCAAAAGCAGGAGGGAGAAGCAAGCACAGGAAGGCGACCAGGAAAGGGACAAATAAAGAATTGCTCCGGACTCGACCTCCGAACTACCCGAGATCGGCTGGAGCCCTTCACAGTGATACCCAGCACTCTAAAGGCGATCACTGGCTAGTAGTGTTACCTTGGAACCTGCTACAGTGAGTAAACATCTTGAGACTGCATTCCTGTGTCGCTCCGTTATTCACCTGCGCCTCCGGCTCTGCAAACCACCACCATCATAGACTACTACCACCACCATTCGCCCCAGGGCCCAGCTCTACCTGTGGACAGCTATACCAATAAAGCTACATCACCAACTGACCCCGGGGTCCCATCCGCAGCGTCGGCTATCTCTGGCCGAATACCACAGGTGCCATCACGAACTACCATCCCCATCATTCATCATCATCTCTTTCATCTTTATTAAATGACACCGCCGGGGTCATGGAACCGGGCCTTGCCACCGTGGCGTCCCAGCAGCAGAAACGTGGCCTGGTAACAGTGCCCCACGGCCCCGGTTTGTGCGTCACATGCGACGACTCCGGCCACCATTATTTGAGGCCCTCACCGCCATCTTCATAATGGCCAGTGCCTTATCCTCCACACAGAGCAGCGCCCGCAGTGGGTCCCCTCTGTACCACTCACAGCATCAAAGGACTCCAGTATCACCCCTGTCACCTGTGATCCCTGCTCCTCTGCCGCTCTCCTCCTTGGTAAGACACCATCGAATTATAAAACGGACACCATATGGGGTTTTTTCCCTCCAAATTTGGGATGCATCTTATAATCTGGTGCGTCTTATAAAACGAAAAATACGGTATACAGCAAAGTCTTGCATTGGAACTGTTTTTCATTTGGAACTGGAGGTACACTTTAAGATATTTTGGTTGCGATTCATCTAGAATGGCGTTCACACTGGTCTAATTAGGGGGCATGAAGAGTCAGATGCTCCTAATTCATGAAAAGGTTAAACTGGTGTGATCAGAGACAACTGTAAGGCAAGGTTCACACTGTGTTTGTGCTCACTGACGGCATACCCTCCAGAGGTATGTGCCTGATTTTGGCCACAGTCAGGATGGATGTCAAGGCATTCGTCTGCTGTAACGGCTCACTATCAATATGATCGCATATTGACTCTACACCCACCTTTTTTTTTTTAACAAAACATGACTTGCAGAATATGGCGACAGAAGCCAAATTGTTTTTGTAAAAATTTTTTGAGCAGTAAATTAAAAAATAAATATATAAATTTGACATCCCATAATCATGACTCTTAGAAAAAGTTAAAAGATCGCTACCAGATAACCAAAAAGTGACCAGTGCTATTACAAACAAGTAAAAAATTAAAGTGACATTACTGGCGTTTTTTTTTTCACCATTTCCACTTATTTGGTAAAATAAATGGTGTCATGCAAAAATAGCAAGCCCTCTTGCTTCTAATACTAAAAAAGTTATGGCTCCCAGTAGGAGAGGAAAAAAAATGACAGTATTCTGGGAAAAAGTTCTATGTCTGCGTCATTACAACCTCATGCTCAGGGATTGTTACGCCACAAATGTCCTGTCCATAGTCAAAGCAATCTGATGTACACCGTACACAAGTATTGGTGCTCAACTCTAAATCATTAAATTCAGGTCTTTTATATGGTCCCACTGCCACAGGTATATAAATTCCAGCCTCTAAACATGCAATCTGTTCTGCAAATATTTGTGAAACAATAACAAATTCTAAAGAGCTTACTGGTCACTGATCATGGTGCTGTAATATGTTGTCACAAGTCATTTCATGAATGGCAAAACTGACCTGGTTTGGTGTTGAATAACTTGACTGGCCCTCAAAGAGTCCTAACCTCAACCCCATCAAACGCCTTTTGGCCTGAACTAGAGATTGCAAACCAGGTCCTCTCGTCCATCATCAGTGGCTGACCTGATAAATCAACAAAGTCTGCATAAAAATACCTCAGAATTCGTTAGAAAGCCTTCCAAAAGAGTGTAAGCTGCAATATCAGCAAAGCGAAATGACCATGGATTTAGAATGAAATGTCATAAAAGCTCCTTCCAATGTAATGTGTAGACATCACGATACTTTCTTCATCGTTCCTTATGGGAGACCCAGACCATGGGTGTATAGCTTCTGCCTCCGGAGGACACACAAAGTACTACACTCAAACGTGTAGCTCCTCCCTCCGGGCTATATACACCCCCTGGATGACAATCTAACCAGTTCAATGCTTTGTGTTTCAGGAGGTCACACACACACATGCATTCTCTGATTTTTAATTTTTAAGATTTTTGATTTCAAAGATATGGAAGAAAAGCGGGTCCAGTCTGGACTCCCGGCATGTCCCTTCTCACCCCACTGTGTCGGCGGTGCTGTTAAGGTTGACTTTACAAGGCTGGAGCCTTCACATGCCGCGCTCCTTCACCATCCTCTGAGGCTCTGGCTTGAAGTGGGAGCCATCACGGTCCTCTCTGCTTTGCAGGAGACCGGTCTCCATCCGCAGCCCTGTCAGGATTCTGCCGGACGGAGCGCTTAACCCCCCCCAGGGACATGGCCCTGCGTCTCAAAAGCTAAGTATTGAGACGTTTCTCAGGGGTCCCGGGTACATTTATTATGGGGAGAGTGTGTCTTTTGACTTTGCTGTAAATTCCGGCCGGTTCTCTGGGTTTTTCCTGAGAACCGCGCCGAGGGTGCCTGCTCGTCGGCCGCATGTAAAAATCTAGGCCCCGGCTTCAGTTGCGGCCTAGTTTCGGTTTCAGCTTCCCCTGCATGTCATTCATGCAGGGGAACAGTGTGGCTCCGCCCACCGGCCGTTCAGCAGAGGGGAGGACACTCCTCTCTGAGGAGATGTTTCCCTCCCCTGTATCTCTCCTTGGCCCTCCGGTTTCCCGCTCTTGGGCTAATCCCCGCCCCCCCTCCTCACTCCAGCTCCATTTTATCAGCGTTCTCACACTGATCGGCGCTGGCTGCTGCAGCTGCTGCATCCTGGAAAGCGCTTCACTGGGGGTCCGAGCTGTGGAATCCGGAGGGCACACACGGTCTGGTAAGCCACAACCTCTGGTTGTGGGCTTTATTATACACTCTCAGGGGGTCATTCTACAGGAGTGTATTCTTTACTGCAGAGCCTCCACCTCAGCAGCATGTCTGTCACTAGGAGCAAGTCTGCTAAGCTGTACGCTATATGACTGCATGTAAGCTCATTCTGCAAGAACCGAGCACTTATCCACACTGTGATGCCTGCTCTAACATGGTGGTGCCTCAGCCTGGAGCCTCTTCAGGGGTCCCTCCGGCTGCTCCGGCCCCGGTGGCTGAACCCCCGGCTTGGGTAGCATCTTTTTCCAGAGCTATCTCCCAGTCTTTTGCCGACTCCATGGTACAGCTGTCCCGGACTCTGCTGACCATGAATCAGCCCCCTTCTCAGGGCGCCTCTGCTGCTCCGAGCTCTGCAGAGCTCTCAGAGCATGTTTTAGGACCCCGTCCTCCTAAACGGAGACGCAGGAACCCTTCTCCTTCCTCGTCCCACGGCTCTGATTCACGAGCTGAATTGCAGGGCGAGGAGGATACTTTTACTGTGGGCTCAGACGCTACCTCTATGTACCCCATTGACTTATCTGAGGGTGATGCGGATGTTAGTGACTTGATTGCATCCATTAACTCCGTACTGAACCTCAGTCCCCCAGTGTCAGAGGAACAAGCCTCTCTGGTAGAAATACACCAGTTTACCTCTCCTAAGAGAGCAAGGAGTACGTTTTTTAACCACTCCAGTTTTCAGGCCACTGTTACCAAGCCCAGGGCCTGTCCTGACAAACGCTTCCCAAAGCGTAGTTCTGATGACCGTTTTCCCTTTCCACCAGAGGTGGTTAAGGAGTGGGCTCAGTCCCCAAAGGTAGACCCTCCGGTGTCTAGAATCTCAGCCCGGACAGTCGTATCTGTGGCCGATGGCACCTCTCTTAAGGATCCCACTGACCGCCAGGTTGACCTTCTGGCCAAATCTGTATATGAGGCGGCAGGAGCCTCGTTCTCCCCGTCTTTTGCAGCAGTGTGGGCTCTTAAGGCAGTCTCTGCCTCTCTGGCGGAGATACATTCCCTCGCCAGGGACTCTATACCCGAGATGGTTGCCTTAACTTCCCAGGCTTCGGCTTTTTCGTCCTACGCCATGTCTGCCATTCTGGAGGCTTCTCACCGCACGGCGGTGGCTTCCGCTAATTCTCTCGCGATCCGCAGGATTTTGTGGCTTCGAGAGTGGAAAGCAGACGCTTCTTCTAAGAAGTACCTTGCTGGGCTCCCCTTTGCTGGGTCCCGGCTGTTCGGTGAACAACTGGATGAAATTATTAAGGAAGCTACTGGCGGGAAGAGTACTTCCTTGCCACAAACTAAAACCAGGAAACCTGTCCAGGGCAGGAACCAGTCGAGGTTTCGTTCCTTTCGTTCCTCTAACTGGTCGTCCTCTAAGCCCTCAGCCTCGTCCACTAACTCAGCCAAGGATCGTAAACCCAACTGGCGCGCGAAGCCGCGTCCTCAGAAGAACGGAGGAGCCGCTGCCACTAAGGCAGCCTCCTCTTGACTATCTGGCTGCGCCAGCAACGTCCTTGGTCGGTGGCAGGCTCTCCCTCTTTGGCGACGTGTGGTTTCAGCACGTCTCCGATCAGTGGGTGCGGGATATCATCTCCCACGGCTACAGGATAGAATTTTCTTCCAGCCCGCCAAACAGATTTTTTCTGTCCATTCCCCCCTGCTCCAAAGCCGCCGCCTTCTCACAGGCCGTGGCATCCTTGCAGGCCAACGGTGTAATTGTTCCGGTTCCCGCCCGGGAACGGTTCAGAGGTTTCTACTCAAACCTCTTCCTAGTCCCCAAGAAGGACGGTTCCTTCCGGCCCATCCTGGATCTCAAGCTTCTCAACAAGCATGTTCAGGTGCGGCGCTTTCGCATGGAATCTCTGAGATCAGTCATTGCCTCAATGACCCAAGGAGATTTTCTAGCATCCATCGACATCAGAGATGCCTATCTGCATGTGCCTATTGCGGTTTCACACCAACGTTGGCTACGCTTTGCAGTCGGAGAGGAACATTTCCAATTCGTGGCTCTCCCCTTCGGGTTAGCCACGGCCCCTCGTGTTTTCACCAAGGTCATGGCAGCAGTGGTTGCGGTCCTGCATCTCCAGGGGTTGGCAGTAATCCCCTACCTGGACGACCTTCTAGTCAAGGCCTCATGCAGTGCAGACTGCCAGCGGAGCGTCTCGCTCACTCTCGACACGCTTGTTCAATTCGGGTGGCTTGTCAATCTGCCCAAGTCCACTTTGACCCCGACCCAGGAACTTACGTACCTAGGGATGCAATTCGAGACTCTGCCGGCACTTGTGAAGCTGCCCTTAGTCAAACAGCAGTCCCTTCATCTGGCGGTGCGCTCTCTGTTGAAGCCCCGCCGTCATTCCATCAGGCACCTCATGCAGGTGCTGGGTCAGATGGTGGCGTCAATGGAAGCGGTTCCCTTTGCCCAGTTCCATCTGCGTCCCCTGCAGCTGGACATTCTCCGCTGTTGGGACAAGCGGACCTCTTCCTTGCACAGGCTAGTGGCTCTGTCGCCGCAGACCAGGAGCTCTCTTCAGTGGTGGCTTCGGCCCCTCTCTCTGTCACAGGGACGCTCCTTCCTGACTCCGTCCTGGGTGATCCTCACCACGGATGCCAGCCTCTCCGGCTGGGGAGCAGTATTTCTCCACCACCGAGCACAGGGCACTTGGACTCCGTCCGAATCAGCCCTCTCGATCAATGTGCTGGAAATCAGGGCTGTTCTTCTAGCTCTCGTAGCCTTTCACCACCTGTTGGCGGGCAAGCACATTCGAGTCCAGTCGGACAACGCGACAGCGGTTGCCTACATCAATCACCAGGGCGGGACTCGCAGCCGCCTGGCGATGTTGGAGGTTCAACGAATCCTTCAGTGGACGGAGGACTCCAAGTCCACCATATCCGCAGTCCACATCCCAGGCGTAGAAAACTGGGAGGCCGATTATCTCAGCCGTCAAACCGTGGACAGCGGCGAGTGGGCCCTGCATCCGGCAGTGTTCAGGTCAATCTGCCGCAAGTGGGGCACTCCGGAAGTGGATCTAATGGCATCCCGGCACAACAACAAGGTTCCGGTTTACGTGGCTCGCTCCCACGATCCTCAGGCCTTCGCAGCGGACGCGCTGGTTCAAGATTGGTCCCAGTTCCGTCTGGCCTATGTGTTTCCTCCTCTAGCGCTCTTGCCCAGGGTTCTGCGCAAGATCAGAATGGAGGGCCGTCGGGTCATAATCATTGCTCCAGACTGGCCCAGGCGAGCTTGGTACCCAGACCTGCTCCGTCTGTCCGTAGAAATGCCGTGGCATCTCCCGGACCGCCCAGACCTTCTCTCTCAAGGTCCGTTTTTCCGCCAGAATTCTGCGGCTCTCAGATTGACGGCGTGGCTCTTGAGTCCTGGATCCTGACGGCTTCAGGCATTCCTTCTGAGGTCATCTCCACTATGACTCAGGCTCGGAAGTCTTCCTCGGCCAAGATTTACCACAGGACTTGGAAGATTTTCCTGTCCTGGTGTCGCTTTTCCGGCCATGCTCCTTGGCCGTTCTCCTTGCCGACCATCCTGTCCTTTCTACAGTCCGGTCTGCAGCTAGGACTGTCCCTCAATTCCCTCAAGGGACAGGTGTCGGCTCTGTCGGTATTATTCCAGCGGCGTATCGCCCGACTGGCTCAGGTGCGCACCTTCATGCAGGGCGCATCTCACCTCATTCCTCCTTACCGGCGGCCTTTGGATCCCTGGGATCTTAATCTGGTCCTCACGGCCTTACAGAAACCCCCCTTTGAGCCTCTTAGGGAGGTTCCTTTGTTTAGACTTTCACAGAAAGTGGTTTTCCTAGTAGCCATAACTTCTCTCAGGAGAGTCTCTGATTTGGCTGCGCTTTCTTCGGAGTCACCTTTTTTAGTGTTTCACCAAGACAAGGTGGTTCTCCGTCCGACTCCGGATTTTCTCCCTAAGGTGGTGTCTTCTTTCCACCTTAACCAGGACATTTAGTTGCCTTCCCTTTGTCCGGCCCCTGTGCATCGCTTTGAGAAGGCGTTGCATACCTTGGATTTGGTGCGGGCGCTCCGAATCTATGTGTCACGCACCGCCGCTTTTAGGTGGTGCACCTCACTTTTTGTGCTAACCACGGGTCAGCGCAAGGGTCTCTCGGCTTCTAAACCGACCCTAGCTCATTGGATTAGGTCGGCCATCTCCGATGCCTACCAGTGTTCTCAGGTGCCCCCACCGCCAGGGATTAAGGCGCACTCGACCAGAGCTGTCGGTGCCTCCTGGGCTTTCAGGCACCAGGCTACGGCTCAGCAGGTTTGTCAGGCTGCCACTTGGTCTAGTCTGCACACCTTTTCGAAGCACTACCAAGTGCATGCTCATGCTTCGGCAGATGCGAGTTTGGGCAGACGCATCCTTCAGGCGGCTGTCGCCCATTTGTGAAGTTAGGTTTTGCCTACTTCTCAGTTTGGTTTATTTCCCACCCATGGACTGCTTTGAGACGTCCCATGGTCTGGGTCTCCCATAAGGAACGATGAAGAAAAAGAGAATTTTGTTTACTTACCGTAAATTCTTTTTCTTATAGTTCCGACATGGGAGACCCAGCACCCTCCCTGTTGCCTGTTGGCAGTTCTTGTTCCGTGTGTTTCACCGGCTGTTGTTGTAGACAGAGGTTCCGGTTTTTCCGAGTTTTACTCTATCTCTACTTATGGGTGGATGTCCTCCTTCAGCTTTTGCACTGAACTGGTTAGATTGTCATCCAGGGGGTGTATATAGCCCGGAGGGAGGAGCTACACGTTTGAGTGTAGTACTTTGTGTGTCCTCCGGAGGCAGAAGCTATACACCCATGGTCTGGGTCTCCCATGTCGGAACTATAAGAAAAAGAATTTACGGTAAGTAAACAAAATTCTCTTTTTCTTTGTCGCTCTATTGGGAGACCCAGACAATTGGGTGTATAGCTACTGCCTCCGGAGGCCACACAAAGTATTACACTTAAAAGTGTAAGGCCCCTCCCCTACTGCCTATACACCCCCCGTGGGATCACGGGCTCCTCAGTTTTCATGCTTTGTGCGAAGGAGGCTAACATCCACGCATAGCTCCACTGTTTAGTCAGCAGCAGCTGCTGACTTTGTCGGATGGAAGAAAAGAGGGCCCATACTAGGGCCCCCAGCATGCTCCCTTCTCACCCCACTTTTGTTGGCGGTGTTTGTTAAGGTTGAGGTACCCATTGCGGGTACGGAGGCTGGAGCCGACATGCTGCTTTCCTTCCCCATCCCCTTAGGGCTCTGGGTGAAGTGGGATCCTATCGGTCTCCAAGTACAGGAGACCGTGCTCCGTCCACAACCCCTGGGAATCTGCTGGACATGGAGCTGAGTATCGTCAGGGACAGGGCCCTGCTACATTAAGGTACTCTGGGTCCCCGTACAGATCGCGCACACACACCAGCATTGCTGGGTGTGTTAGTGCGCCGGGGACAGCAGCGCGGCGCGCTGGTGCTTTACTCACTGCAGCTTTGCTGAGTGAGTTTCTGTATTAGGAACTGCCGCGCCGGCCGCGGCTGGCGGTTTTTTACACTGCGGCGCGGCTGGGACGTGTGGTGCGCCGGGGACTTCCGCGCTGGCCGTGCTTATACGACGGCCGCGCTTATAAATCGAGTCCCCGGCTTTTGCGGCCTAGTTCCGTTTCGTTCCCGCCCCCAGGCCTGCCAGTCAGGGGAAGGGCGGGACGCTGGTCAGAACGTCAGCGCCGAGGGCTGGAGTCTGCTTAGCATACTCCAACCCCCCTCACTAGGCACAGTGGGACGCTAGTTTCCCGCACTTTGTCTGGGGCACGCCCACGGCCCGCCCCTCTTCACAGGACGCCGGCAGCCATTCCTGTTTGCAGTCTGAGTGGAGAAGGGACACGAGCTCTGGGAGACCCAGGCACGGGATTCTGGCGGTCACACACCCGCTTTTCAGCGGGCGGTAAGCAGCCCTCGAGGGCTCACCCCACTAGTGCCGCAGTGTTCATTTGTACTTTATGCTTGTATGATACATTGCATTGTACGGTCGCTATTCTTGGCTATATACCCTCCTAGATTGCTAGACAACAGCATGTCGTCCGCAAAAAGCAAAGGGGCCAAGACACAGGCTTTCTATGCTACTTGTACCGCATGTAAGGCTGTTCTACCGGCAGGTGCCACTGACCCCCATTGTGTGCAATGTTCGGCCCCTGTAGCACTTGCTCTGCCGGGGCCTCTGCTAGAGGTGGCCCAAGGAGAACCACCTGTGAACACTGTCCAGGTGACAGGGACGGAGTTTGCAGTTTTTGCTGATAGACTGTCGGTGACTATGTCTAAAATCCTTGAGACTTTGCAGTCCAGACCGGTAACTCAGACCATGGGCACTGTTGATTCAATGCTCCCTGGTTCCCCTCTTTTGGAACACATCCGTGCTCCGGGGGGGTCCCATGCATCCCGGGGTGATGGCTCTGACACGGACGACAGTCCCAGACAGCCTAAGCGAGCTCGCTATGAGCGACCCTCGACTTCATCACACTGGTCAGGGTCCCAGCAGGAAGGCTCTCTGTTTGATGAGACAGAGGTTGCTGATCAGGATTCTGATCCTGAGACCGCTCTCAATCTGGATACACCTGATGGGGACGCAATGGTGAACGATCTCATAGCGTCCATCAATAAAATGTTGGATATTTCTCCCACAGCTCCTCCAGTGGAGGAGTCAGCTTCACAGCAGGAGAAATTCCATTTCAGGTATCCTAAGCGTAAATTGAGTACTTTTCTGGACCACTCTGACTTTAGAGAGTCAGTCCAGAAACACCACGCTTATCCAGATAAGCGTTTCTCCAAACGTCTTAAGGATACACGTTATCCCTTTCCCCCTGACGTGGTCAAAGGCTGGACCCAGTGTCCAAAGGTGGATCCCCCAATCTCCAGGCTTGCGGCTAGATCCATAGTTGCAGTGGAAGATGGGGCTTCACTTAAAGACGCCACTGACAGACAGATGGAGCTCTGGTTGAAATCCATCTATGAAGCTATCGGCGCGTCGTTTGCTCCAGCATTCGCAGCCGTATGGGCACTCCAAGCTATTTCAGCTGGTTTGGCGCAGATTGACACTGTCACACGTACATCTGTTCCGCAAGTAGCGTCCTTAACCTCTCAAATGTCTGCATTTGCGTCTTACGCTATTAATGCTGTCCTGGACTCTACAAGCCGTACGGCAGTGGCGTCCGCCAACTCCGTGGTTTTACGCAGAGCATTGTGGTTAAGGGAATGGAAGGCAGATTCTGCTTCCAAGAAGTGCTTAACCAGTTTGCCATTTTCTGGTGACAGACTGTTTGGTGAGAGATTGGATGAAATCATTAAACAGTCCAAGGGTAAGGATTCATCCTTACCTCAGCCCAGACCAAATAAACCCCAACAGAGGAAGGGACAGTCGAGGTTTCGGTCCTTTCGAGGCTCGGGCAGGTCCCAATTCTCCTCGTCCAAAAGGACTCAAAAGGATGAGAGGAGCTCAGATTCTTGGCGGGCCCAGTCACGCCCAAAGAAAGCAGCCGGAGGAACCGCTACCAAAGCGGCTTCCTCATGACTTTCGGCCTCCTCTCTCCGCATCCTCGGTCGGTGGCAGGCTCTCCCGCTTTGGCGACATTTGGCTGCCACATGTCAAGGACCGTTGGGTGAGAGACATTCTGTCTCACGGGTACAGGATAGAGTTCAGTTCTCGTCCTCCAACTCGATTCTTCAGAACTTCTCCGCCTCCCGGCTGAGCCAATGCTCTTCTGCAGGCGGTGTGCTCTTTAAAGGCAGAAGGAGTGGTGATCCCTGTTCCTCTTCAGGAGCAAGGTCACGGTTTTTACTCCAATTTGTTTGTGGTGCCAAAAAAGGACGGGTCTTTCCGTCCTGTTCTGGACCTAAAACTGCTCAACAAGCATGTGAAAACCAGGCGGTTCCGGATGGAATCCCTCCGCTCCGTCATCGCCTCAATGTCTCAAGGAGATTTCCTAGCATCAATAGACATCAAGGATGCTTATCTCCACGTGCCGATTGCTCCAGAACACCAGCGTTTTCTACGCTTCGTTATAGGAGACGAACACCTTCAGTTCGTAGCCCTGCCTTTCGGTCTGGCGACAGCCCCAAGGGTCTTCACCAAGGTCATGGCAGCAGTAGTAGCAGTCCTGCACTCTCAGGGTCACTCTGTGATCCCTTACTTGGACGATCTACTTGTCAAGGCACCCTCTCAAGAGGCATGCCAACACAGCCTGAACGTTGCGCTGGAGACTCTCCAGAGTTTCGGGTGGATCATCAACTTTTCAAAGTCAAATCTGACCCCAACCCAATCGATAACATACCTTGGCATGGAGTTTCATACTCTATCAGCGATAGTGATGCTTCCGCTGGACAAACAGCGTTCACTACAGACAGGGGTGCAATCTCTCCTTCAGGGCCAGTCGCATCCCTTGAGACGCCTCATGCACTTCTTGGGGAAGATGGTAGCAGCAATGGAGGCAGTCCCTTTCACGCAGTTTCATCTGCGTCCATTACAATGGGACATTCTCCGCCAATGGGACGGGAAGTCGAAGTCCCTAGACAGGAACGTCTCCCTTTCTCAGGCGGCCAAGGATTCTCTTCAGTGGTGGCTTCTTCCCACCTCATTGTCAATAGGAAAGTCTTTCCTACCCCCATCCTGGGCGGTGGTCACAACGGACGCGAGTCTATCAGGGTGGGGAGCAGTTTTTCTCCACCACAGGGCTCAAGGTACGTGGACTCAGCAAGAGTCCACCCTTCAGATCAATGTTCTGGAAATCAGAGCAGTGTATCTTGCCCTACAAGCCTTCCAGCAGTGGCTAGAAGGCAAGCAGAGCCGAATTCAGTCGGACAACTCCACAGCGGTGGCATACATCAACCACCAAGGAGGGACACGCAGTCGGCAAGCCTTCCAGGAAGTCCGGCGGATTCTGACGTGGGTGGAAGACACGGCATCCACCATATCCGCAGTTCACATCCCGGGCGTAGAAAACTGGGAAGCAGACTTCCTCAGTCGCCAGGGTATGGACGCAGGGGAATGGTCTCTTCACCCGGACGTGTTTCAGGAAATTTGTCGCCGCTGGGGGAGGCCGGACGTCGACCTAATGGCGTCCCGGCACAACAACAAGGTCCCGGCCTTCATGGCACGGTCTCACGATCTCAGAGCTCTGGCGGCGGACGCCTTAGTTCAAGATTGGTCGCAGTTCCGGCTGCCTTATGTGTTCCCACCTCTGGCGCTGTTGCCCAGAGTGCTAAGCAAGATCAGGTCCGACTGCCGCCGCGCCATCCTCGTCGCTCCAGACTGGCCAAGGAGGTCGTGGTACCCGGATCTGTGGCATCTCACGGTAGGACAACCGTGGGCAATACCAGACCGGCCAGACTTGCTGTCTCAAGGGCCGTTTTTCCATCAGAATTCTGCGGCCCTGAGCCTGACTGTGTGGCCATTGAGTCCTGGATCCTAGCGTCTTCAGGATTATCTCAAGAGGTCATTGCCACCATGAGACAGGCTAGGAAACTATCCTCTGCCAAGATCTACCACAGGACGTGGAAGATATTCTTAACTTGGTGCTCTGCTCAGGAAGTTTCCCCCTGGCCATTTGCTTTGCCTACGTTTCTTTCCTTCCTGCAATCCGGGTTGGAAAAAGGTCTGTCGCTCGGCTCCCTTAAAGGACAAGTCTCTGCGCTATCTGTATTTTTTCAGAAGCGCCTAGCACGACTTCCTCAGGTACGCACGTTCCTGCAAGGGGTTTGTCATATCGTCCCTCCTTACAAGCCCTGGGATCTGGGATCTGAACAGGGTTCTAATTGCTCTCCAGAAGCCGCCTTTCGAGCCTTTGAGGGATGTTTCCCTGTCTCGCCTTTCACAGAAAGTGGCCTTTCTAGTAGCGGTCACGTCTCTTCGGAGAGTGTCCGAGCTAGCAGCGCTGTCATGCAAATCTCCCTTCCTGGTGTTTCACCAGGACAAGGTGGTTCTGCGCCCGATTCCGGAGTTTCTCCCTAAGGTGGTATCCCCCTTTCATCTCAATCAGGATATCTCCTTACCTTCTTTGTGTCCTCGTCCAGTTCATCAATGTGAAAAGGATTTGCATTTGTTGGATCTGGTGAGAGCACTCAGAATCTACATTTCTCGTACGGCGCCCCTGCGCCGCTCGGATGCACTCTTTGTCCTTGTCGCCGGCCAGCGTAAAGGGTCGCAGGCTTCCAAATCCACCCTGGCTCGGTGGATCAAGGAACCAATTCTTGAAGGCTACCGTTCTGCGGGGCTTCCGGTTCCCTCAGGGCTGAAGGCCCATTCTACCAGAGCCGTGGGTGCGTCCTGGGCATTACGGCACCAGGCTACGGCTCAGCAAGTGTGCCAGGCGGCTACCTGGTCGAGTCTGCACACTTTTACCAAGCATTATCAGGTGCATACCTATGCTTCGGCGGACGCCAGCCTAGGTAGACAAGTCCTTCAGGCGGCGATTGCTCACCTGTAGAAAAGGGCCGTTTTTATGGCCCTATCACGAGGTATTATTTTACCCACCCAGGGATTGCTTTTGGACATCCCAATTGTCTGGGTCTCCCAATAGAGCGACAAAGAAGAAGGGAATTTTGTTTACTTACCGTAAATTCCTTTTCTTCTAGCTCTAATTGGGAGACCCAGCACCCGCCCCTGTTTTTTTGTATACACATGTTGTTCATGTTGAATGGTTTCAGTTCTCCGATATTCCTTCGGATTGAATTTGCTTAAACCAGTTTATTGGCTTTCCTCCTTCTTGCTTTTGCACTAAAACTGAGGAGCCCGTGATCCCACGGGGGGTGTATAGGCAGTAGGGGAGGGGCCTTACACTTTTAAGTGTAATACTTTGTGTGGCCTCCGGAGGCAGTAGCTATACACCCAATTGTCTGGGTCTCCCAATTAGAGCTAGAAGAAAAGGAATTTACGGTAAGTAAACAAAATTCCCTTCTTTGTCAATATAGTGTGTAATAGGTTCTGCTTCTTCCAATGGTGAGAATTGGAGTTTGCTCCTTTGCTGATGTGTAACTATGTGCGTGAGATTTCTAATCAATCGGTTTTGGTATAAATTTCAGCAAACCCCAAAAAGAAGACGGTCAAAATGAGAAATCGGGAGACAGTCCATCCCTGTCAGAAGCCAAGGTAAGCACTAAATATAGCTGTCATTTTGGTAGCTTTATTATTATAAGGCTCTGTCTGTGGTGTAACCCTTACCTCTGGAGTTATGGTATTTGTTACTGCAAAAGCTACAGATACCTGAACTCAGACGGGTTCTTGGGTAATCTGAAAATACCAAGTTTTTACCCAATCTTCAACTCTTTCAGAAATAGAAAGTAAAGGAGGATCTGTGCCGCCCCCATGCCAGAAGCCAAGCTGCTCGGATCAGGATCCGCGGTGGCTCGAGGGGTCTCCGGACCCGGGGTCGTGCGGCCACTCAAATGAAGGGGGTATTTACATGGGATTGTGTTAGAGTTCGTGACGCCACCCGTGGTATGTAGTAATTTGGAGTACCACCACTGCAGTTGGGAGTACCCGGGGGTGATGGAATGGGGCAGCCAGGTGTTAGAACCCTCCATGGGTAGGGGGATGCCCCGGGACTCGGTAATGGCGAGGGGGGAGTGTCGTTGGGTGCGAAGGGGGTCACTTGCGTACTCAGTCCATTAAGCTGACACCAACAACTGGATAAACCAAAGTTCTGGATACCGTTGCCGCTGAGGGGAGCTAGTTCGGGTCCCGTCCCCAATGGTGCTGCCTGGCGATCCGTGACCTGCCTCCTGGCACTAAGTTTACTTCTCTGTTGGTCCCGGTAGTATGGAACTTGCCAGCTCCCGCTCCCCACTGTGGCTAAGTGTGGGAGCTTGCTCTCAGGGTTCACGCTTGGGATTTTCTGTTTTAGTGGAAAGTGCTATCCCACTCGTTGCGCTAGTACCCCGATTTTGGAGCGGGTGGAGAGCGGATCTTGAAGGCTCCATTCTCGTCGGGTAAATTGCCAAGTTGCCTGAAGCTACTCCCTGACCTAGGGTCCATGTACCCCGTCTTGTCCTGGTCCCAGCCCGGTGATGGTGCAAGGCCGCCGGCTATCCTCCTCGACAGTTCCGTGCCCCTTGCCATGATCCCCTAGCCCAGACCACCGTCTGCTACCTAGATAGTTTCCTAGGAGCCCGGCTCCTGACCTCCTCTCTCCTTCACTTCCAACACACCTCTCTCCACTCCTGACACTCCTGTCCTCCTCTAACCAACCCCCCAAGTGGGCGACCCTATTCCACTCCGGCAGTCCACTGGTGTGTCTGGTGGTTGTGGTGCAGAGTGTACGTAGGATTTAATTAGCTGATGTAGGCAACACCATGTAGTTGGGGACCCATAACCAAGAAGGAGGTGGATATTGCACAGGAGGGCAGATAGTGCAATACCCTGTGACGACATGATAGTCCAGGGGCGTCACGGATCCAACATTTTTCCAAAAAGACGTGTTTACTAGAATTTCTGTTTTGGATCTCCCAACTTTCCCTTTTAGGCTGGTGACTACTGCGATCCTCGCATGACACTCGGCTCACGCTGGCAGCACAGCGGGAGTCGAGTGTCACTGCGACTGAGGTCTGATCTTGCGATCGGACCAACAGCTGCGGGGGCGGGCCAACTCTGAGGAGGGGCGGGCCAGCACTGAAGAGGGTAGGGCCGACGCTGAAGAGGAGAGGGAGGGATTTATCTCCCTCTCTCCTCCTTTGCCGGCTATTCCCATTCTCGCTCTGCACCAATGTCCTGCGAGTGCAGTGTGATGTTTCTCTTGCTCCATAGACTTGAATGGGTGTGAGAGAAACAGACTTGCATTGCACCCACAGCATGCTGCAACTATTTTCTCCGTCCGATTAGGGCTGAGAAAATAATCGCTCATGGGTGCTGGCACATAGGTTAATATTGGTCCGAGTGGAATGCTATGTTTTATCGCATTCCACTCGCTCCGATTTTCATGCCGTGTGTCTTAGGCCTTAAGGCTGCTTTACACACAACGATATCGCTAGCGATCTCGTTAGCGATGTGACACGCCAGATCACAGATACGATTTGTCGAGATCACACATAGGTCGTTTTTTGTAACGCCGATCACATGTGCGATCTAGGCAAATCGTATCTGCGATCTGGCGTGTCACATCGCTAACGAGATCGCTAGCGATATCGTTGTGTGTAAAGCAGCCTTTAGTCATATAATTTGTAACATCACCGGACCACACAGCAGGTTCTTCACCTCTTATCTCTCTGTTCCAGTATAATACATCTCTCCAAGAACATTCCCATGTACCTGTACTGTTATTATGTACATATTCTCCTTGCAATTTGTAGTATGGACCGTCTGCAGGTGCAATTCGTAGAAATGGCAGCTTTTGTCCTTTAGGTCATGGACTGATTTGGACACAAATGAGACATTATTGAACAACACTTTACACAGTCTCTACCATTCTTTCCCAGTAAAATGTCTGGTAAAACCTCATTATACACATCTCAGCTGATGCAGAACCTCATTATACACAAACCTCACCTGATGAAGAACCTCATTATACACACCTCAGCTGCTGTATGATCTCATAATTCACCTCAGCTGCTAATGTTGCATTATACTGATAGAATGGCTTTCATACCTACACTATACCATTGCATGTGATGTGCAGACAGCAGTGATGCTATGTAACGTATGAGTAGAGATGAGCGGACCCAAACCTTAAAGTTTGGTATTGGTATGGAACATAGAATATACAAAAAAAACAATCAGTGTTTAAGTCGGGTGCTGTGCGTATGCTGAGCACCCAGTAAAACATTTCTGTGCTGAGGTACACTCAGTGCTCGGGTACGCTCAGAGCTCAGGTACTCTTAGTGCTCGGGTACGGTCGGTGCCCAGTCCTTTCTGAGCTGCTTGCAGTGTGTGAACGCCTTGTACTGGGGGTAACGACTTGCAGTGTGTGAACGCCTTGTACTGGGGGTAACGACCATGTGATCAGATGTAGTGCGGACCAAAAAAAACCTCCACCTACTCGCCCGAGGAAGTGATTTGTGTATGGTTGGCTGCATGTGGGCGGAGACTCAAATTACCAATCAGTGTATTTCAAATGAGGTTCAGGTGAAGTTTGGGTCCAGAACAGAACTTTTTCTAAAGTCCGGCTGATCCCGCCGAACCAAACTTTCATAGGTCTATAATCCATATGCTCTCTAGCAAACTACAGACGGACCCGGACATGAACTGGCTTAACCAGGGGGACATGTCTGGCAATGCAGGATCGGAGTCCCTGGTGGCGCAGTGTGTTACTGATGGTAGACTTTGTTTTGGGGGTCCCAGCTCTATGCAGGTCATTCACTAGGTCCTTCGTGTGGTTTTGGAATCACTGTTCTTGTGATCATTTTGACCCCACAGGGTGAGATCTTGCATGGAGCCCCAGATCGAAGGAGATTATCAGTGGTCTTGTATGTCTTCCATTTTCATATGATTTCTCCCACAGTTGGTTTCATCACACCAAGCTGCTTGCCTAGTGCAGATTGTCTTCCCAGCCTGGTGAAGGGCTACAATTTTTTTTTTCTGGTGTCCTTCGACAGTTCTTTGGTCTTCACCTTATTGGAGTTTGGAGTGTGACTGTTTGCCGTTGTGGACAGGTATCTTTTGTACTGATAACTTCAAACAGGTGCTATTACTACAGGTAATGATTGGAGGACAGAGGAGCCTCTTAAGGCTGGGGCCACACTGGGCACTACTGCGATGCTCGCATGAGACTCTGCTCGCGCTGGCAGCACAGCAGCAGCCGAGTGTCATACGAGTGTGCCTGCATCTGAGGTCCGATCATGTGATAAGACCTCAGCTGCAGGAGGCGGGCTGGCACGGAGGAGGGGAGGGAGGGATTTCTCTCCCTCTCTCTCCTCCGTAGTCGGCTATTGCCATTCTCGCACTGCACTGGCAGTACACCGGTGTACCGCGAGTGCAGTGCGATTTTTCTCTCGCCCCATTCACCTGAATGGGTGCGAGAGAAAGAGTCTCAGCTTACAATCGCAGCATGCTGAGATTGTTTCCTCGGTCCGATTAGGGCTGAGAAAATAATCGCCCATGTGTGCTGACACACAGGCTAGAATTGGTCCGAGGGGAATGCGAATTTTATCGCACTCCACTCGCACCGATTTTCTCGCCGTGTGGCTTAGGCATAAAGAAGAAGTTACAGGTCTGTGAGAGCCAGAAATCTTGCATGTTTTTAGATGACTAAATACTTATTTTCCACCATAATTTACAAACAAAATCTTATCAAAACAGACAAGGTGATTTTCTGGATGTTTTCTCATTTTGTCTCATAGTTGTGGTCTACCTATGATGTCAATTACAGGCCTCTCTCATCTTTTTAAGTGGGAGAACCTGCACAATTGGTAATTAAATACTTTTTTTCCCCACTGTAGATACTATGTAAAGAGATAGATACTGTATAACGAGATAGACAGACATTTAGATAGATCATTATTATATATAGGGTTAGATAAATGGATAGCTAGATAAATAAATAATAGAAGGAGGATGAATAGATAGTTACAGGTCTAAGCATTTCAAGCAGATAGAGCTTCAAATAATGGCATGATTAAGAGCAGTCTAACAGCCCACATCTAGCCCACCCGTAGCGAGCACAAACACCGAGCAGCGCCGGCTGCCCCTGCACAGAGCAGCGCCCACAGCCCCAGCACTAGGCTGCAGTGAACATCTGGGCCTCCCCACCTCCTGTGACCCTGCTCCACCACTGCTGCCACCCCACCTCCCCGGTAAGACACCACCGGATTATTAAACAAACCCCATATATTTTCATCTTTATATTTGGGGTGCGTCTTATAAAATGAAAAATACGGTAGATAGAGGGAGAGCTAAATAGATGCTATAGAACGAGATAGACAGACAGATAGATAGAATAAAGGAGGATAGATAGAGATGGATAGATAAATAGATGGATAGATAGAGGGATACATAGATAGAAAAAAGGAGCATAGATGGATAGAAGAAAGGAGGATAGATAGCTAGTATATAAAGGGATAGATAGATTGAATAAAGGAGGATAGAGATATATAGATAGACAGATAATAGATGGATAGATAGATAAAGGGATAGAGGGTTAGATTATAGAAGAAAGGAGGATATATAGATAGATAATAGATAGTATATAAAGGGATAGATTGATAAATAGATGGAGGATAGATAGAGAGATGATAGATAGAGGGATACATAGATAGAAGAAAGGAGGATACATGTATAGAAAAAAGGAGGATTGATAGATAATCTAATAAATAAAGCTGAGTGTGTGTGTGTGTGTGTGTGTGTGTGTGTGTGTGTGTGTGTGTGTATGTCCGGGATTGGCATCTGCACCATCGCAGCTACAGCCACAACATTTTGCACACTCACACTTCTAGACCCGAGAGCGTAATAGGCTATGTTTTGAGGGGAAATTTTAACCCCGCGCTTTACAGTTATTCACCAAAAAACCTGCCTCCATTAAAGCGAATGGAGCTGGGAGCCACAGTGCAGCCAGAACTTCAGAAGAATGCGCAGCCACGCTCTTATATGGAATGTTGGCATGTCACAATGCAGCCAGGGAAAGAGGCAGACACAGACAGGGAAAGAGGTAGACACAGACAGGGTAAGAAACAGACAGAGACAGACACAAAGAGACAGACTGACAGGGAAAGAGACAGACACAGACAAAGAGACAGAAAGACACAGGGAAACAGACAGGGAAAGAAAGGGAAAGAGAGACAGGGTAAGAGACAGACAAAGAGACAGACACAGGGAAAGAGACAGAGGGAGAGAGGGAAAGAAACAGACAGGGAAAGAGACAGACAGGGAAAGTGACAGAGATAGATAGACAGACAGGGAAAGAGATTGAGACAGACAGGGAAAGAGACAGACAAAGAGATAGAGAGAGAGACAGAGAGATATATACAGAGGGGGAGACAGACAGAGAATGGGAGAGAAACAGAGAGACAGTTACTATCCCGGGCGTTAATATATTCTATTTATACATTCTGTCCCGGGAATGTTAATACATTCTATTTTGTTAACAACAGTTATTAACCCGGGCGAAGCCGGGTAGTACAGCTAGTAGTATATAAAGGGATAGATAGATGGATAAATAGATGGAGGATAGATAGACAGAGAGATGATAGAATAAAGGAAGATAGAGAGATGGCTAGATAGAGGGATACATAGAAGAAAGGGGGATAGATGGATAGAAGAAAGGAGGATAGATGGATAGAAGAAAGGAGGATAGATAGCTAGTATATAAAGGGATAGATAGATAGATAGATATTGCACACTATACAGGACACACACACATCCTGTACATAACATGACACATACAGACAGCACATAATACATTACACATATGACACCGCACGTTATGCTCCTCTATGTAGCTGTTTTCTTTTTCCAAAGGAAAGGAGGCACCACTCCCCCATCTCTCTGGTAAAGATGGGAACAGACAGGACACAGAGCCCACAGGAGGGGAGGGCATCCCCTGCTGGAACCTGTGCACAGCAGGAGCAACAAATGAAACTCAGTTGCTGCTCCCTTTGGCACCCCCTTTGTATTCTGCCTGCCGGCACCCTGTGCGATCGCACCAGTTGCACATAGCTAAAGCCGGCCATGATGGTAGTGACGAATCATGTGCTGACCCCTGTCGCTTTCATGATGTATTTCCTGTCAGAGCCGACAGCGCTGGCACTCACAGGAAAGAACCATTTCTGCTAATCAGAGCTGTTTAGC